>NC_133654.1:61828725-62165722 GCF_009905375.1 Apium graveolens | reverse complement strand
GATTGGACTTAGGACATATCTCTTTCAATCTCCCACTTGTACTAAAGCCAATCACTTTGGTATCTAATACCCATCCTGTCTTTATGACGATCAAAGTGACTTTGAGAAAGTGGCTTTGTTAAAGGGTCTGCTATGTTGTTATGTGTGTCAACTCTCTCGACGTTGACATCTCCTCTTTCAACAATCTCCCTAATTAGATGAAAGCGTTGCAGGACATGTTTGGAACTTTATGAGACCTAGGTTCCTTGGCTTGTGCTATTGCTGCGTTGTTATCACAATAAACACAATAGGCTCTTCAACGCTAGGAACAACTCCCAACTCAGAACAAATTTCCTCATCCAAACGGCTTCTTTTGCAGCCTCACTTGCAGCTATATATTCTGCTTCCGCTATGGAGTCAGCCGTTGTAGACTGTTTGGAACTCTTCCAACTAATCGCACCACCATTCAGAGTAAACACGTACCCTGACATGGATTTGCTATCACTTTCTGATTGAAAAGTAGAGTTAGTATAACCCTCTATTTTCAACTCAGATTCACCACCAAAAACAAGAAAAATGTCCTGAGTCCTTCGCAAGTACTTAAGGATGTTTTTCACTGCTTTCCAGTGGTCTTCACCTGGATTGGACTGATATCTGCTCGTCACACTAATTGAATAAGCAACATCAGGCCTTGTTATAACATCGCATACATGATAGATCCTATTGCTGAAGTATAAGGAATCTTACTCATACGCTCTCTTTCCTCAGGTCTTAGGAGACATTTTTTCGGAAAGGGACACTCCATGGCTCATCGGTATGAGACCTCTTTTGGAGTTTTCCATGCTAAACCTTTTAAGCACTTTCTGGATGTATGTACCCTGGGTAAGACCTATCATACTAGTGTTCATTTCCCTTGGAAAGAAAACCCTCTAGCTGTGTCATATACACTTCCTCCTCAAGTTCCCCATTGAGGAAGGCCGTTTTCACGTCCATTTGCCAGATCTCATAGTCGTAGTAAGCAGCAATCGCAAGCAAAATCCGAATTGATTTAACAGGGCTACAGGCGAAAAAGTTTCACCAAAGTCAATCCCTTGCCTTTGTTTGAATCCTTTTGCCATGAGCCTGACCTTATAGGTCTCCACCTGACCATCTGTTCCAATATTTCTTTTGTATACCCACTTGCACCCAATAGGCTTAACACCTTCAGCGCCTCAACCAGAGTCCATTCTTGGTTGGTATACATAGATTCTATTTCGGATTTCATGGCACTATACCATTTCTCTGAGTCAACACTACTCATAGCCTCATTATAGGTCACAGGGTCGTCATCATCAATGATTGACAACTTATTGCCATTCTCAATGACAAGGCCATAATACCTCTCAGGTTGGCGAGACACTCTCCCTGTCCTACGAAGGGCTGTTCCACAGAAGGTTGTTCAGTCTGAACAGGTGTTTCCACTTAATTCGTAGTAGTTTGTGCTTCTTGAACTTCATCAAGTTCAATTTTGCTCCCACTGTTTCCTTCAAGGATAAACTCCTTTTCCAAGAAGGTAGCATGTCTGGAGACAAACACCCGATGATCGGTGTAAAAGTAATACCCCAAAGTCTCGTTAGGATATCCCACAAAACTACATTTTACGGATTGAGATTCCAGCTTATCTGGGTCAACTTTCTTGACGTAAGCTGGACATCCCCAAATCTTAACGTGTTTAAGACTCGGTTTCCTTATCTCATATGGAGTTTGAGGAACAGATTTGGAAGGCACCTTATTCAGTAAATATGCTGAGGTTTCCAATGCATAACCCCATAGAAATACTAGAAGATTCGCATAGCTCATCATGGACCGAACCATGTCTAACAAAGTTCGATTTCTCCTTTCAGATACCCCATTTAACTGGGGAGTATATAGAAGAGTCCATGGGAGACTATACCATTTTCTTTGAGATAATCTAGAAACTCTCCATTCAAGTATTCACCACCTCGATCTGATCGAAGAGTTATAATACTGTGTTTGGTTTGTTTCTCCACTTCATGTTTATATTCTTTGAACTTTTCAAAGGCTTCAGACTTGTGTTTCATCAAAACACATATCTGAATCTAGATCTATCATCTATGAAAGTAATGAAGTACGAAAATCCACCCATGGCATGCGTAGACATTGGTCCACATACATCTGTGTGTACCAATCCTAGCAAATCTGCAGCCCTCTCTTCATGTCCACTAAATGGAGATTTGATCATTTTACCCAATAGACAAGACTCGCATATAGGATATGATTCAAAATCAAAGGTGTCAAGTAACCCTTCCTTATGCAATGTCTGTAGTGTATTTTCACTAATATGACCTAGCCTACAGTGCCATAAATAGGTCAGATTTTCATCATCTCATTTTCTTTTATTAGTTTGTTCAATCTGAAGTAAATCATGCTCTACGTCGTAAATACAGACCATTATTTAAAATTCCACGTCCATAAAGAACATTATCTCTAAGGATAGAACATTCATTATTCTTAATAATAAATGAAAAAAAACAAATCCAACATAGGGATAGAAACAATATTCCTCACAATAGAGGGAATGTAATAACAATTATTCAAAATAATAGTCTTGCCCGTAGGCATATGTAAACTAAATGATCCTACAGATATGGCCGCAACCCTTGCTCCATTGTCCATACGTAGAATCACCTCATCTTTTTCAAGAGTCATACTTCCCTTTAATCCTTGCAACGAATTGCAAATATGAGAACCACAGGCGGTATCTAATACCCAAGTAGAAATTTGACCTAGTGACATATTAACTTCGATCATGAACATGCCTGAATCATAAGCGATAGTCTTACTACCCTTCCTCTTCTTCAATTCTGCAAGGTAAACCTTGCAGTTTCTCTTCCAGTGCCCTAACTTGTTACAGTAAAAGCAAACAGCTAAATTATGATCAGTCAACTTGTGAGCATCTAGTATGCTCCAGAGTGATATTGCAGAAGACATGACGAATATAGTAAATCTGTAAATGATAAACACATAACAACACTTAGCAAATATTCAATTTCATTTCAAAACACTATATGAATCGGGTCTTTATTCATAAGTGTCTCCCACTAGTTAGTCTAATTTATTCAACCCCTAAGTGAAAATTAAGCATTCATAATGCTAGTGGGAATATGGATCCTACATTCCATCACACAACCTCGACTGTAGCACGAAACGTCATGTGATGTTCAATAGGCAGACAACTCTTGTCAATTACATCTTATGTTATTCCCTAATATAACTTTAGCCTCTTGAATAATTGAGTCCTGGCTGTGGCATGACAAACTCAATATTCTAAGTCAAGTCTAACCCAACATTTTGTACAATTGAATCAGTCTCCAACGGCCCACGGCTGTGGCACGTACCGACCTTTAGATTTTAATTCAATGTACACATCTCTATGTAATAGACAAGTATATCTTATTTCGAAATCAAAGCCCTCGGCTGGAGCACGAAACGACAATGATTTAAAAATAAGAACTACTTTCTATCATGTTGGAAGGCTATGACCGATACAAGCCCGTTGTGTCATTGGCCAATTACTACTTGATATTATTTAATTTTAGAGGGTTTATATTACGTTACAATCATAATCATATTATAAAGAGATTCTTCCTTTTAAATTAAATATTTCAAATCAATAATTGATATTGAAAATTAAAGATGATTCCCAGATCGGGTAAAACATTGCCAAGAGGCGTCACTTAATAACCCTTTCTTACAGATAGAAATCTGTTGTTGACAGAATCATCCTTTCTCTCAATATTGAAAATTCATATTCAATTACGTGTTTCATAAACACAAGAATCTCATGATCGTATTCATAATATTTATATTAAGGTCATGAAACAATTTCACTACTAGATTGTCTAACAAACGCCTTATGTTAATTAAGTTCACCTAAATCTATCATCGCATGATAAACTAAGAATATATCATATATATAAGCATGAATAAACGTAAAGGTAGGCATGTTAATCATGTAGCATATTGGTCTAAGCATACATCTCTATGTATCACATGAGGCATTTAAAAGCAATTAAAACAGTCAAAAATAGCTTTAATACACTTCTGTTATCTATAAACAGTTCGAAACAGTTTCAGAAAATATCATATAATATACCATTAGATGCGTCTCGAAAAGACGAATCCAACGGCACCAAGCACGCCCCATTCTGAGCAGCCACGCGGCCTCACGCCCCCGAAGAAGCAAATCCACGCGCTGACACGCGCACACGCGCTGTCAGGCGCGTGTCTGACATCCGCCACGCGCGCCACGCGCCCGAAACCCTAAGATGACGTCAGCATGACATCATCTGATGACATCAGCACTGGTTGACCGTTGACCCGCGCGTGTCTGACACGCGCCGCGCGTGGCACACCAGCGCGTGAGCCCCACGCGCGCATGCCAGACGCGCGGTCCTCTTCCCAGATCTGACAGTCGCCGCACTTTCTTGCACGGAATACCGTGCCACCGTCCCTGTTCTGTCTTTCTTTCCGTGCCACCATTAAAACACAGCAGCAAAAGAACTCATATATATATAATTAACATATATATATATATATATATTTAATTATGAATTTAATTAATACAACTTCAAAAATTCATAACAATTAATCCATATATCATAAAATTATGAAAAAAATATCCAGACGATCTACAACACTTGTAGAACCCAGATCTACAGTCAAAATTATTCTGAGAAACGATTTCTAATCAGTCATAATTAATTATGATATAACTTGTAAAATCATAATTAATTCATACAGCACATAAAATTCTGAAATTTTTACCACAGATCTATATGCATACAACCTATGCTCTGATACCATTGGAGGATTTTAACTATCACGGAAGCATGGTAAAACAATTTTACACATATAAAATCCATATAATATACATACAGATCGTAAATAAAATCGAGGGATCGATTTCTAACCTTTAAAAGCGATCCAAGAACAATGAGCGGAGATCCTTAGCAGTTGTTCCTCAAGTGTGAAGCACTCCACCGGTATCCACCAAGAAAACGATGTAATGAAGGAGGAGGAGGTTGAAAGGCATATGGCATAGCCTATTTGTATATTCGAGGATTTAACTCAACTCAAATAGAATGTAATAAGAAATAGTGGATCTATCGTCAGAGAGATCTCCACCAGAGTAACATCTGTCAAAGGGTTAAGAAACATTATTCATCTACAGACTTGAAGACTTAATTCACTGGAAGAAGCTCAAGAAATTGATCAAGCCTCCGTGATATAAATCAAGATTGTGGATTTAATCAAGTGACAGAGATCTCGTCAGGGTATCAATTAATTACAAGGAATTTAGTCTGAAGAAATCAAGAGTATCAAGGTCAAGGCTTGAAGAAACGTCACGAAGTTAGTCATCATGAACCAGACAGTACATCGAGTGTCAACATTGAAGTGGTGGAATTGATTCATAATTGACAGTAATTTTCAGAAGATTTTTAGAAGAATGGTTGCTGCTCAAGATTAGTATTATTTCTCTATTAATTAATTAAGTCAAATAATTTAATTAAGAAAATAAATTATATCTGCAAAGATTAATTTATTGATTAATTGAATTAATTGATTAATTAATTCAGTATTAATATTAAGGATTTTCAGAATTGTTATTAGATTAAAATCTATTAATAATTCAGTAAGACAATTTGATTTGAACTACTATGACAATCGGTATGACAATTGATAGTCATACCGAAAGTCTTGCTAGTTCATTCTGATTGTCTTGCTAGCTATTGGGATTGTCTTGCTAGTTCAAAAGGATAGTCTCACCAAAAGTCCTACCAGTTCAAATGGATTGTCATGCCAGTTCATTTGATTGTCTTGCCGAAAGTCTTGCTGATTCAACTGGATTGTTTTGTTTACTTAAACAACAAAACACAGCAGAAGACATTCATGCAATAATTCAACAGAATACACAAGTCAAGAACACAGCAGAAACAAAAGCAAATTATTTCATTTTTCATCTGCTTTATTCAAGATCAAAATTCTAGATTGTAAGTTAAATCCAAACCACTAGAATTATTTATCTTGTTCTTGTGTAACAATCTTGCGGATTAAAATCCCTAGAACTTAATCTCAAATCGCATTTAGCATTTGATCTTTACATTGCAAAAATAGAAAAAGTTCATGTCGAATTTATTCTAGATTTGTAATAATTGATTTGAGATTAATCCCTTGTAACAGATACCGTTGTTGTAACACCTTTCAAGTTTAATAAAAGTTTTATTTAACTTGAATTTGTTTCACCTTTTTATTCCGCATTTTATTCGATTAAACGGTATTGTTTGCATTCAACCCCCCTTCTACAAATAAATTGGGACCTAACAATTGGTATCAGAGCCTTCTGATTAACGTACAAATCTAGATCCTAGACTTTTGTGTTTCTTTCACTCCTTGAATTTTTTTATTCACTCAAAAATTCATAATGACTACACAAAAAGTTGGAACCGTTAAAATTCCACTTTTCGATAAAGAAAAATTATGTTATGTGGAAGAAGAAGATGCTACTGTTTTTACAAGTTGCTAATCCCAAATATCTGCAAGTGTTAAAGAAGGGTCCAAAAATTCCTATGGTTATTGAACCAGAGGTAATAGAAAATGATGTGGTGATCACCAAAGCGAGAACTTTTGTGAAAGATCCTGAGGATTTCTCTCCTGCTGAAATAGAAGAAGCCTCCCTGGATGCTAGCCTTCAATTAATTTCAGTAGATTCCCTTAATCCCTTGATGAATAGACATGTGATGAATTGTAAAGATTCCAAACATATCTGGGAAACTATTGAGGTTATTAATGAAGGCACATCGGAAGTTAGGGAGAACAAGTTAGAAATCTTAACCTCTGAGTATGAATACTTTAAATCCAATCCAGGAGAAGGAATCATTGAAGTGTTTGAGAGGTACAATGCATTGATCAACAACCTGAACATTAATGGTAAATACTATTCCATCAGGGAGGTCAACAAAAAGTTCCTTTTAACACTGCCAACTCATCTCGAACATAGAATCACTGCCATAAGAGAAGCAAGAGATCTGAGTGAGATTTCTTTGGAAAGGCTCTATGGTGTGTTAAAGACTTATGAGTTGGAGAAGATTCAGCAGAAGGAAGTTTACGGGAAAGGAAGAGTGTTCAGCACTTCTACTGCTCTAGTAGCTGATGAACAACAACAACAACCACAATATCAACAACAATCTCAACAGTCAGAAAGAATGGTACAGTCTTCCAAGGTTGAAGAAAATGTGATAGTAGCAGAATTTGATCCTCCTACTACAAATCAATCAGGAGATGATTATTATTCCTTGGAAGAACTGGAGCAATTGGAGGATGAGTCAATGGCCCTTATTGTCAAGAGATTCTCAAATGTCAGATTCAAAAGGAATCCCAAGTTCAAGTACAAGTCCAACTACAACAGATTCCAGAAAGGTGGATCTTCATCCTCTAACACCAGCAGTGGTGGGTATAAAACAGGGATGGTTGATCGAAGCACCATTCGATGCTTCAACTGCAATGAGTTGGGACACTTTGCCACAGAATGCAGGAAGCCAAAACAATTTAGGAAGAACTCTTACGATTCTAATCAGAAGAGTAAATCTGAAAGGGCTTACCTGGCAAAGGGAAGAAGCTGGGATGATACTGACAGTGAAGATGAAGAAGTTGGGAATCTTGCTCTCATGGCTAGTGATGCAAACACCTCATCGTCAAGAAAAGAGGTAAAATTTACTGATGCTGAATTAGTTTATCATCTAGGAGGTTCCTTAGATTGTGCTCGTCGTGATAATGAATTGTTAAAACAACAAATCAAAGACCTTGAGAAAGAGGTCAATGAATTAAGACTTGTGCACATTAATCAAGATAAATTAAAAGAACAAGTATCTTTTCTAGAGAATAGAGTTGACTGTTATAGACAACTTGAAACTATTCTCAAAGACAAGATCACCGGTCTTGAGGCTAAGGTTAAAGCTTACTTTAATTCTTGTTCGAAGTCCAAAGAGTTTTACAATAAGCAAGCTGTTAATCAAACATCTGGAATAGGTTATGATTACAATGCTGCTATTGGAAAATTAGGCATAAACTCCCATCCTCATGTCTGTGCTAAAGGTAAGGAAGTACCACATGTGCTTAAGGGTGTTGATGAACCCCTCTATAAAGAATCAATTGCTGAACCATTTGATGAGACCTCATTTATTATTCAAGAAGAAATCCGTGCTGAAGATAATGCTAATGAGAAAGCTGTCTCCAAGTCAAGTGTGTCAAAAGTTCCAGTCAAGGTTGTGAAAGCAACTGAGACTAACTCAGACACACATGAGTTGGATAACACAAATGCCATGTCTACCATGCATAAGTTGCCTATTGTTAATCCCTCTCATAAAGCATGTGGTGTTCCTGATTGTATGTCTTGTGCTTTTAATCTGATGTATGCTTATTTTAATGGTAAGCATGTTTCTAATGATAAGACTACTCCTCGTCAGCATGTGAATAATAGAAAGCATGATAGGTCTAAGACTGCTAGTCCTCCTAAAGCTAGAAAGGAGACATTTGTGCCTAAGCCTAAACAGAAATCTGTCAAGGCTGTTCACAAGGTCAAATGTCCAGTCATTGAGAAAGTTGAGAATATTAAAATTAAGAATGTTGTTTTGCCTGATAAAGGCCAATTTTATAAATATGCCGGACCCAGCCAAGCTTGGGTTCCGAAGAAGGTCTAATCCATTTGTATTGCAGGGCATTAAACAGGTACAACCGGTTGTGTGGATTCTTGACAGCGGATCGTCAAGACATATGACCGGAGATAGAGCCCAGCTATCAAATGTGGTTGAGAAAGCTGGCCCAGTGGTTACCTTTGGAGATAACAGCAAAGGTTTAACGGAGGGATATGGCTGTTTGCTAGCTGGAAATGTTATCATTGAAAATGTGTATGTTGTACAAGGACTTGAACACAATCAGCTTAGCATTAGTTAGTTTTGTGACAACGGCTACAATGTTTCATTCGACAAGCTGAAGTGTCAGATTCTGCACAAGAAAAGTGAAAAACCCTCCTTAATGGGAATCCGGAAAGGAA
The DNA here is from genome assembly GCF_009905375.1 of Apium graveolens. Lineage (NCBI taxonomy): Eukaryota > Viridiplantae > Streptophyta > Magnoliopsida > Apiales > Apiaceae > Apium > Apium graveolens. The sequence goes on along the minus strand of NC_133654.1, from coordinate 62,156,631 downwards.
ATCTGTTCGTAGCTGACATGAACTCTGGAAGCAATCCTGAAGTCAATTGTTTCTATGCAAAGGCATCGTCAGATGAGAGTTGGCTATGGCACAAGAGACTTTCTCATCTCAATTTCAAAACAATGAATTCTCTTGTAAAAAGAGAATTGGTAAGAGGTCTGCCTTAGCTGGAATTCTCTCCAGAAGGACTATGTGAGGCTTGCCAGAAAGGAAAGTCAAAGAAAGCAAGTCACAGAGGCACTGACACATCTTCCATAACTGGTGTTCTGCAATTATTGCACATGGATTTATTTGGACCAGTTAATGTCCTTTCGATGTCAAAGAAGTGTTACTGTCTTGTGATAGTTGATGACTATTCCAAGTATACGTGGGTTTTATTTCTTCACTCTAAGGATGAAACACCACAAGTTGTGATTGATCATATCAAGATGATTGAGTTAGATTCCAATTTCCATGTTAGAGCAATAAGGTCAGATAATGGAACAGAATTCAAGAATTTACTTCTCAATGGATTCTGTACAGACAAAGGGATTACCAGACAATTTTCAGCTCCTAGAACCCCTCAGTAAAATGGAGTGGTAGAAAGGAAGAATCGTACATTGATTGAAGCTGCAAGAACGATGTTAAGTGAATCAGGTCTTCAAATGTACTTTTGGGCTGAAGCTGTCAATACTGCATGTTATACTCAGAATCGAACTCTAATCAACAAAGACTTCATGAAAACTCCTTATGAGATTTTGAATGAACAGAAACCTTCTATCAAATACTTTCATGTATTTGGTGCCAGATGCTTCGTGCTCAAGGATGGAGATGATCGTCGTGGTAAATTCGAGGCAAAGGCATATGAGGGTATTTTTGTTGGATATGGAAGAAGATCATACAGAGTGTATATCATTGATCAACACAAAGTAACTGAAAGTGTTAATGTTACATTTGATGACACTAAACTCCCTAATATCCAAACTGAAGATCCTTCTGAGAAACTGAAGTTTGATGATATGTCAGATTCAGAATCAGAACATGGTCAAGAACCTGAGGTTGTTGCTGGTGAAGAACCTGTTAATCATGATGATACTCAAGGTAATAGTGATGGAAACTTTGGCAACAATGGAGATACCACTGCTACTGACGGAGAATCTTCAAGTCAACATGGCAACAACTCAGGGGGAGATGCTGAAGGATCATCTAGTAGGACACAACATCCCAATGAATTTCAAGGCGAATCATCAAGATCAAATCTTCCAAGACAGACTGTCTGGAATAAAGCTCATCCTTTTGAGTTGATTATTGGTGATCCAGATGTTGGAGTCAGAACTAGACGTGCTACTCAAAATGAGTGTCTGTTCTCAGGATTTCTTTCTGAGATGGAACCTAAGAAGATTGAAGAAGCACTAACTGATCCAGATTGGGTGATTGCTATGCAAGATGAACTCAATCAGTTTGAAAGTCAACAAGTCTGGAAACTGGTACCTAGACCTACACACAAGAAAGCTGTTGGTACTAGGTGGGTATTCAGGAATAAACTAGATGAAGATGGTGTGGTTACAAGAAATAAGGCAAGACTGGTAGCAAAAGGGTATTCTCAAGCTGAAGGCATTGATTATGATGAAACCTATGCTCCAGTGGCTAGACTTGAGGCCATCAGGATATTTCTGGCATTCACAGCATTCTCAAACTTTAAAGTTTATCAAATGGATGTCAAGAGCGCCTTTCTGAATGGAAAGCTGGATGAAGAGGTATATGTAGAGCAACCTCCTGGTTTTGAAGATCCAGATCATTTGGATTTTGTCTTCTTTCTTTTCAAGGCTATCTATGGGCTCAAACAGTCTCCAAGAAAATGGTATGACACTCTCTCTGAATTTCTTATTGAAAATAGCTTTATTAGAGGTGTCATAGACAAAACTCTCTTTTCTAAAAAACATAAGAATGATACTATATTAGTCCAAGTCTATGTGGATGATATAATATTTGGGTCTACTAATGATAATCTCTGTAAGAGATTTGCTAAGTTAATGCACAACAAGTTTGAAATGAGCATGATGGGAGAGCTGAAGTTCTTTCTTGGATTATAAGTAAATCAAAGGTTAGATGGAACATTTATTTGTCAATCCAAGTATCTAAAGGAACTCCTCAAAAAGTACAATCTAGAGGATTCTGCATCAGCAAGGACTCCATCAACTACAGCTGTCAAGCTTGGACCATGTAAAAACTCCATTAAGGTAGATGTCACAAGCTACAGAGGTATGATTGTCTCGTTACTCTATCTTACTGCAAGTAGACCAGATATTATGTATGCTACATGCTTATGTGCAAGGTTCCAAGCGGATCCTAGAGATATTCATCTTGTTGCTATTAAACGAATCTTAAGATATCTTAAGGGAACACCAAATCTAGGTATTTGGTACCCTAAAGAATCTGGTTTTAACCTTGTTGGATATACAGATTCAGATTATGCAGGAAGTGTTGTTGATAGGAAAAACACCTCAGGGAGTTGTCAATTCCTAGGTAGCAGACTAGTCTCATGGTACAGCAAGAAACAGCAAACAGTTTCCAACTCAACGACCGAGGCTGAATATATTGCTGCTGGAAGCTGTTGTGCTCAGATCTTGTGGATTAGGAACCAGCTACGAGACTATGGCTCTGTATTGAACAAAATTCCTATTTTATGTGACAATACAAGTGCAATAGCCATCACCAACAACCCTGTACAGCACTCGAGGACAAAGCACATTGACATCAGGTATCATTTTATTAGAGAGCACGTCATGAATGGTACTGTTGAACTATTTTTTATTCCAACAGAAGAACAAATAGCAGATATTTTCACTAAACCACTTGATGAATCCACATTTACCAGATTAGTTGGTAAATTGGGCATGTTGAATAGTTTTAGTGATTAATTTAGTTAATATCTGAGATCTGTTCTTGAATGAATTTACAAATGAATTTTTCATAAATGAAAAATTCATTTGCAAATTTATTTTATCATTTTATCATATTTCTTGCTTATTTCTATGTAATTTCTATTATCTTATCTTATTTATTTACTCAACTTGTTAATTTTAATGTCTCATAATATTTTATTTTCTCTAAAAATATTTTTCTATGAATTTAATTTGTTAAAATTCAAAAGAAATCTATTTTTTGACTGAAAATATTATTATCTCTGAAATATTTTAATTATTTTAATTATGTAAATATTTTCTGCAATATTCATTTCAGTTTTCTGAAATTGAAATATTTTATATATTCTGTTTTTTTATGTGTTTTTAACAGTTTTTATGTTAATTATTCAGTATATTTAAATACTTAATTTATCTTATACTAGAATGACAATCGGCAAGACAATTGAAATTGTCTTGCTGAAAGTCATTTCAGTAATAATGCTTGGTTATTTTTAAAAATCAGATTAATTTTATAACTGGCAAGACAATCGGTATGACTATTGATTGTCATGCCAGTAATAAAATTAATATCAGACTTTTTATGTATTATTTTGTACTGGTATGACAATCGGTATGACTATCAGATTGTCATACCAGTTATATATTATTATTTGTTTTTTTTGTTTGTTTTTTTCTGTCTTTAAGCTGGTGTGACAATCGGTATGACAATCCGATTGTCATACCAGTTATACTACTTAACCTTTTTTTTGTTTTGTTTTATTTTATCAGTTCACTTTCTTTCTTTTCAAATTCCAACAGTTATCTGTCTCTCTCTCTCTCTCTTCGATCAAACACAAATCAATCGCCATTGTTGTTTTCCTTGCTCGAGTTTTTACTCAGCATACATCACTCCTGCTATATATACATACAAGCATATACATACAGGAGTGTTGCCAAAATTTTTTTTTAAAAAAAAAAACTTTTTCAAATCATTTTTTCTCCTTCAAAATCAGCTTGTGCTTGTTTATTTTTGGGAATTTTTTTTTGTGCTTTTCATCTATTATTATTTTGTGTCTTTTGGCTTTTCAAATCTGCGTTTGTGAGTTAAGAATTTTAACGAGATACATTTCTGTCTAAATTTTTCGATTATAATTAATTTAATTCGAATTATTAAATTAATTTAATTAATTCGAATTTTCTTAATATTATTCTTAAAATTCTGAAAGTGTGTGTCTTATTATTATTTTAAATGGCTCTCAATTTCCAAATTGTCGCGCATAATCAAGTTGGTTATTTTAATCCAGAAAAATGTGATGGGGAAAAATTTAAGCCATGGATTAGATTTTTAAATGACCATTCGATTGTTAGCTCTGCTATTAAATCAAATGTGATTTTAAATGTCGATCTGCTTAGACTGATTTGCACAACATCTACTGTGGCCGATGATTCAAAATCTTTTTCATTCACCGTGGCAAACACACAGTATGTAGTTGATGAAACAGTTGTCAATCAAGCGTTAAATTTTCCATTGGACAATTTCTGTAATTTACCCTCTAAAAATGATATCACAAACTTTTTCCATGCTATTCACTGTCAGGGGGTGATCAATTTAACCAAACTTTCAAAATCCAATTTGGTGTCTGAATGGGACATTTTCTTCGATACACTTTCTAAAGTGTTTGCCAACTGCACTAAATCCAACTTTCACAACATCACTTCCACTCTACAGTATATTGGTCTTGCAGTTGTTTTCAATCAAAGGATCAATTTTGGCAAACTACTTTTTCCCATTCTCTTGAGACGTCTCACTACTGCTTTACGTGATCATTCTACAAATCGTAGGGTATCATGTTACTATGCTCATTTTCTCATGCTTATAGCAGATCATCTTCTCACACCTGAGCACAAAGCCCTTTTTGCTAACTCTGCAGTAACCGAACCCCCTCCTGTAAGCAAAAAGATTTACACCCGCCAAGACACAACCTTCAAATTCATGCTAGTTCCAGTACTTGTATCTGCTTTCATGGCCACTTATATTCCCCTACCTATTTTCAATCTTCCCGGTCATGAACAGCAACCTCAACCTCCAGTGGTTCAAGCCACCCAGGCTCCTCCAACATCAGATGCTCTTCCATTACAGGTAGTAATTCCTCACTCTCACTCCATTCCTACTTCTATTGAAAGACCCCCAGTGGTCGATAGGACTGACCATGAAGTTGTAGAACCACAGCTTCAATCCCAGGTCATAGAGCCAAACACAAAGTCACAACCTATCTCAACCTCTCCCCCACTGTCTAAAATGTTACCCAGAAGGTTAATAGGAAGTAGTGTATTGTTGAATGTGAGTGAACCCTCAGCTCTGCCTCCTCCCAAGAAAAGAAGAACATATACTGAGGCATCTGAAAGCCCATCCTTGTCCTCCCAACAGGACATGGACTTTGAAATGGCCAATGAACAGTTACTAGAGACATTCTCTCAACAGGATGAATCTATTGAAATTCGCCATAGGGCCATGGCATCTTGTACTGAGTCAAGCACAATTCCATTACTCACAATGGAACCATACATACCCACAGATGATACTCAGGACATAGAGCAAGGAGTGCACATAGAGTCTGTTACAGTGCCTGCCATAGTTACGACAGAAGAGCAGTCACATGCTTCTGAGGGAAAATCTGACTCTCAGCCACCCTTAATAGAGTCATTTTCTCCCCTCCCAGATCAAACACCTCTGGCTCCCTCACAGGATTCTCCACTCGCAGATTTATCTGGAGAAAGTGGAGGGCAACTCGGTCAATCTATCCCTGAAGCAATTCAGACATCTATTTCACATGAAATGATAGGTTTGACTGAGGATCGGGACTCGCAAATTCCCATTGCACCACCACTGACCTCTCTTGAAGAGGCTAGGGTGATTTTAACTGCAGGTACAGAAGAACAGCAACAGGAAGACTCCTCACGAGCAATTATATTGAGAGAAACACAAGCACGTGAGGTGAGTGAACCAAACACGAGTGAAATTCAGGTGAGAGCACACACAGACACAGATACTGAAAACCTGTTAGCTCAAATTGCTGCTCTAAAAGAAGAACTTGCTAAAAGCCAAGTTGAGGCTCAAGCATTCAAAGCACAAGTGGTTGAACGGTCTTCTTCTTCCACCTCTGTCAACAATCAGCTGGCACTCATCAGGAATGATATCTCAGATCTCAAGAACACTGTCACACCAAAGCTCAATTCCATTCAGGAAACTCCAACTTTATCAGCTGATGACATTTCTAACTTCTGCTCTCTACATACAAGAATGACTTCTCTTGAAGACCTGGTTGAAATGAATCATGCACTGGACTCCTCCAGATTTCTAAAGATAGAAACGGGCATGGAACATCTTAATGAAGGAATGAAACACTTGTATTTCATGATCAAGAATTCTCACTGCCCTAATGAAGAACAAAGAACTTACTTTGAAGGGCCGTCTGGTGGAGGCTCAGGCTCTGGAGATGATGGAGGTCATGGAGGTTCTAAAGGAAAGTCAGTAGAGGATCACTCAACTAAGGGGGAGAAGAAAGGGAGTAGTGGAAAGGGGAAAGAAAAAGATACCTCTGCTGGAGACAAAGGAAAGGCTGATGATGTCTACTACAGTGGAGAACAGGATGACTTTGATATTTTTGACATTCCCACTGAACCAGTCTTGGAAGATAAAGATGGTTTATTTGAAGCTGAAGAGGAAAGTGATTTTGGAGAATGGGAAGAGGAAGCTACAGTGGATCCTATCTTTGAGAAAGAGTTTCAGCAGCAGCAGTCAGAGATGAAAAGAAAAGAAGCTGAACTCAAAAAGGTCTCCCAGATCATTGACATGAGGAAAGACATACAAAGATCAGAAACTCTTCAAAAGCAACGTCTTCATGACATTAAGGCTCAAGAAAGGAGAAGAGATGTCAGACTGAAGATTGGTGAAAAATGGGATGAAGCTAGGAGAGTACTTGATATGCCTCAGCTGAGCACTAACAATGATAGGCAGTTCCTACATCTTCTTGACAAGCTGGAAATCTCAAATCCTAACAATGACATGTACATGAATGCTATCAAGACTGAAGTCTCAAGGATCACAACTGCTTTTGACAGATCCCTAAATGAGATGAGCATTTTTGTATATTGTCAGAGTGAAGGATCTTTCAAGGTGTCACTTCATCTGTTTGAGAATCGTTCTTTGTCAGAGACTTGGGTTCTTCTCAATAAAGTAAAAAGAAGCTCAGAATTGAATGAAGTTCTTCGAGAAAGGCTTAAAGAGTTTGCCAGCAGGGCTAGTCCTCAAGTGGTCAACAATCCTCATCAGGTGAGATTCTTTAAGTCTGATTGTCTTCAAATCTGTCAGCTAGATGTACAATCTCTTAAAGACTACTCAGCTAAGCATCTGGTATGGATGGAACATCATTTAAGAACTGCTGGATACTCATCCATGTTGAAGACTCAAGCTGCTGATTTGATTCAAGCTTATTGTGAAAAGAATATTAAAAGGTACAATCAGATCAAGAATAAGTTGAAGTCAGTTGGAGTTCAACCAGTCAGACCAGCAAGCTTCACTTCAGAAAAGGATCGTGTCTTTGACAAAGAGTTGCTTCAAGATCTAGAAGAAGGTGAAGTCAGAAGAGAAGACAACTGAAGTCAATTAGCTCAAAACTCAATGTAATATGATTAGAGCTTTATGAATCAAGATAGACTAATGTAGTTATATGTTCAGGCTAGAGGAACATCTATCTTGTATTCACTTGTAAATTTCTTATGGAATCTGGAAAATGTTAAATATAATCCAGAACTTTTCTGCTATTTACTTTGCATTACTGTTTATATCTTTTTCTTATTTATTAGTTGAGTTATCCTCTAGGTATTTGTTGTTATTGTCTAACAAGCAAATAGGGGGAGATTGAAAGGCATATGTCATAGCCTATTTGTTTATTCGAGGATTTAACTCAACTCAAATAAGAATGTAATAAGTAAATAGTGGATCTATCGTCAGAGAGATCTCACAGAGTAACATCTGTCAAAGGGTTAAGAAATATTATTCATCTACAGACTTGAAGACTTAATTCACTGGAAGAAGCTCAAGAAATTGATCAAGCCTCAGTGATATAAATCAAGATTGTGGATTTAATCAAGTGACCGAGATCTCGTCAGGGTATCAATTAATTACAAGGATTTAGTCTGAAGAAAATCAAGAGTATCAAGGTCAAGGCTTGAAGAAACATCACGGAAGTTAGTCACTCATGAACCAGACAGTACATCAAGTGTCAACATTGAAGTGGTGGAATTGATTCATAATTGACAGTAATTTTCAGAAGATTTTCAGAAGAATGGTTGCTGCTCACGATTAGTATTAATTCTCTATTAATTAATTAAGTCAAATAATTTAATTAAGAAAATAAATTATATCTGCAAAGATTAATTTATTGATTAATTGAATTAATTGATTAATTAATTCAGAATTAATATTAAGGATTTTCAGAATTGTTATTAGATTAAAATCTATTAATAATTCAGTAAGACAATTTGATTTGAACTACTATGACAATCGGTATGACAATTGATAGTCATACCGAAAGTCTTGCTAGTTCATTCTGATTGTCTTGCTAGCTATTGGGATTGTCTTGCTAGTTCAAAAGGATAGTCTCACCGAAAGTCCTACCAGTTCAAATGGATTGTCATGCCAGTTTATTTGATTGTCTTGCCGAAAGTCTTGCTGATTCAACTGGATTGTTTTGTTTACTTAAACAACAAAATACAGCAGAAGACATTCATGCAATAATTCAACAGAATACACAAGTCAAGAACACAGCAGAAACAAAAGCAAATTATTTCATTTTTCATCTGCTTTATTCAAGATCAAAATTCTAGATTGTAAAGTTAAATCCAAACCACTAGAATTATTTATCTTGTTCTTGTGTAATAATCTAGCGGATTAAAATCCCTAGAACTTAATCTCAAATCGTATTTAGCATTTGATCTTTTCATTGCAAAAATAGAAAAAGTTCATGTTGAATTTATTCTAGATTTGTAATAATTGATTTGAGATTAATCCCTTATAACAGATATCGTTGTTGTAACACCTTTCAAGTTTAATAAAAGTTTTATTTAACTTGAATTTTGTTTCACCTTTTTATTCCGCATTTTATTCGATTAAACGGTATTGTTTGCATTCAACCCCCCTTCTACAAACAAATTGGGACCTAACAAATACTCAAATTGAATACTCGATCGGGCTACTAATTTTACCCATCAATCACATTTTTGACACAAAAAATAATCTAACCACAATTATAATATAAACACATAAAAAATCTAAAAAAATCAACGAATTATACATATTTTCATGTTCATTCATAATTTAATGATATTTATTTCACATTTATTCTTTCAATTAATGCACCATTAATATTTATATTTTTAAATATCACTGAATTATATATCAAAAACTACTTATTTTGATTTAAATTTATGTTTGAGTAATAAGTTCATATATACATATATTTTGTCAATAATATTATTCATAATAATATATCATCCAATACTTATACATGAGAAACATATCAAACATAAATCTAATTCAAATTAAGTACTTTTTGATATTTCAGTGAAATTTAAAATTATAAATATTAACATTTATAATTCACGTATTCATATTATAAATTTGATAATTAATAACATATGAGTTAGATGTCAACTGAAAAAACTACGTATCGAGCATACATATGTGCATTGAACTATTTATGTATCTAATTAGATAAATTATATATATTATTGTCACTTTAACTATTATATTTTTATGGTACAAATAAATTCGAATTTAGACAAAGATTAAGGAACTTTCATATATAAATATATATATATATATAGTTGTGTGTGTGTGTGTTTGTATATAAGTACAATTTAAACTTGTATTGACACTAAGTGTTGCATCACTAAACAATCACATTTTTAACACATCAAATACATAAAATATTTTTAATCACATTTTTAACATACAAACAAATTGAATTAATTATGAACAAATCAATATTTTATACATATTTAGAGAATGCCCGTGCATAACACTGGCTAAAGATTGTGTTATGTATAAGTAATCGACCTCCAAGATATCTTGTTATTATTCTCTTTAATCGTCCAAAGTGAGTTATATACAATTCTATTTCTCATGTGTTATTTTCTTTAAAATATATGGTAGAAAATGAATACAGACACACATGTAATTTTTGACTTATAGCCTTCATTAAACAAATATGATCGTGTTGGTTTATATTGATGTTTACTTGCGACCTTACACGTCACAACTTGAAAGAATGACAGCGACTGAAGCAGATAATCTTAGTAATGTTTTTGTATCAAATGAAACCAGAAGAAGCCTAACATGTTCGGAACTATGTATTTGTTAATATTGAATGAGAGATGTGAAAAGTTATTGAGGTCAAGAATAAATATTCAAATAAAAATAAAAAATAAAATTATAAATGTACAAACTACTATATTTTGCAGTATTCTCAAATAAGCACAAACACTTTTACGGCAACCCCCATGGATCACCTTTAGCAGTGGACAACAAGAAATACCACAAATATTTTAAAAACAACCCACATGGTTCGCCATTAGCAGTGGAAAACAAGAAATACCACTTCTGAACTATATTGTTTCAGTCAAATTTTCAAGAATACGTTCAAACCAAATATCACCACATCCAAAAAATAACTCATATATATTCAAACAAATACATACTCAATCCACCGGGTAATGACATGTATATACTGTCAATAATTATAATTAAAACAAATAATCGCAACAACATTGTAATCATACCACAAATACTCATGCTCACATACACAATTAAATATATCATTTATCCATCGGAAAATAACATAAATATATCATTAGAAATTACAATTCTAAAATAAAATTGAATTAACACAATATAGAGCATGTTCGTGCATTGCACGGGCTATAGAGTTAGTAATTATATATTTATTACTACTCCATTATTGTATAATAAGAACTTATACTTATAATTACATATATATTTTATAAGTATAGACTAAAATTCTAATATTATTATGATTTTATATATCTATTATTATCGCATTTAATATCGTATATCACATTTTAATTATTCCATTTACAGTAGAATAAACTTAAATTCGAAAGAAAATCAAATATCGTATTTAGTAAATATATTTTTAATTTACTAAAATTAAAATTAAAAATATTTAATATAAATATTAAATATTTTATCAAGCCTCTATTATTTTTATTTTTTTTTATAAATATATTTTTATATAAATATGTAATATTTAATATATATTATTTATTTCTATCGAATCGCACTCGAGCCGAAATCGAGTCGAACCGATTATATTTCAAGTTTTTTGTTAGTATTTGGTGAATTAATTTGAGTTTTCGAGCCGAACTCGAGCCTATCGAACCTTGTACGAGCCGAGCTTCGAACTTGAAATTAAAGGCTCGATCGAGCTCGAACTCGAGCCCGGACTATTTTAATCGAGCTCGAGCCGAGCCTGACAGTATTCGGCTCGGCTCGGCTCGATTACACCCCTACATACAAGATATAAGAAGTTAAGCTAACTAACTAACACAAATGAGCTCAATTTTTTCGTAATCGATTAATATGATCTTGTCAAATAATAAATTTCAATGTTATGCAATAACAATTATGGAATTTAACAAAATTTTAAACACTTTGAAGTACATCTTTTATACAAAAATGAAAAAAAAGTGTATCTCACATCATACCATATTTTTCAATTATATAACATGTACATATTTCATTAATATATGAGTTTTGAAATTTGTGTGCGTCTCATTTTGGCTATAAAATACACATGCCAAAAAAGCTCATCCTTACAACAAAAATTATACACGGATAAAATAACTTCTCGTAACATGAAATATATTCTATTTCATAAGCATATATACAAATACAATTTTTTTTTGCTAAATTAATTATTTTTTTTGCTAAATACAAATACAAATTTTATAATAATTAATATTAGATCATGCCCGTGCCTGGCACGGGTTATAAAGCTAGTTCTCATTAAAGGATCAATAATTAGAATTTAGACAAGGTAGATAAGGAGAAGAGGAATGCAGCTTTTCTCTTCAAACAAAAAAAATGCATATGAAGCCTTCTCTTATTCATTGGTTGCTTAGCTCCCAGTACCAGCAACTTTTCTTTAAAAAAAATTCACAATCAAATAAGTCGGAGATAAACCACATGCTGTACTAGGTCGGCTGATCACAAATTTAAAAATAAATTGTGAAAAAATCATGCATCCTTCGTTTAACAATGTGTAGGTTCGACGGACTATGTTCTGCGAAGCTTATTTTGACTCCAAATGATCTAGCACTGCAGTTATTCCAGATTAATGGTAGTCGAGGAGATGTCAGCCAGTATATTTCCATCGTATTGGAGCTGGCTGGCAATAGATAGTCCCCATTGTAAATTAAATGTTAACCTCATCCAAAAGCGTTTAATAATTTTAGTCAAAAAAATTATCTGCTCATTGCAGCCATCTCTTGCATTCAATTTCCCAAGAGACCGCGTCAATTTATAAAGAAATATAACTAGAAACTTCTGATCCCAACAGGGATAAGAAGCATATGCTGGTCTCTGGTGGAGCAGGATTCACTGTGCTGCTCAAACCGCATTATTCAAGGCTTAGGAAATATACGTAAATAGCACTGTTTTTACCTCTTCTTCTTTGATTGGCATAAGCAGCATGCTATTTTGTTCGTCTGAAATGAAATTGATTCACTCCTGCTATTTTTTTTGGAAGGCCAATGCATTAAAAGAACCCCCATTTGCAGTAGAGGGAAGCAGAAACACAAACTACAACCCGAAAACAACAGCCCTAAACAGCCCTAAGTAATCTACAAACTAGAACAATATACGCCTTATATAGTAGTAGCTTCAAAACCCTACATGCTACCATGCCTCTCTTCTCAGAACCCATGTAAATTTCCCCTGCAAATATTACGAGTATCAAGCAAAAGCTTATTACAAATGAAAAAGGAGGGCGGCTGTTTAATCATGGCACTGTCTACTTCCTGTTCCAGCCAATACAGAGGCAGCAGCAAATTGTCCAATCTCGTATTTGAGAGAAACTGCCACCTTAATTATGTCTGGATAATCCACCAAATCCAACAAAACCAACAGGTCATTATTACCAAAACACTTACCAAGACTAGTTAAACCCATCCTTCTATAAGTTCCAAATGGGTATGCTGTCTCCGATTGTAGCTGAAGCCATGGCATTTAAAGAGGCCCTAAGTTGGATGGATGATAGGGGGTGGCATGATGCTGTGGTGGAATCAGATTGCCTGAATGTGGTGCAGGCAGTTAGAAATAGAATCCCTATGAGATCATATTTTGGCTTGATAATCGAAGAATGTCGTATTTTACAACGTTTGAACAACATTGATGTGTTTTTTGTCAAAGCTAATATGGTTGCCCATCAGATGGCAAGAGAAACATATTATCTGTCAGGTCGTAGCTTTGATAGGAGGTCTGTTCCTATCTCAATTCAAAATTGTATTTCTATGGATTTGAATGCGTAATAAAACCCCAGCTTTTCGTCAAAAAAAACCCATCCTTCTATAAGTCTCTCTCTCTCTCTCTCTCTCTCTCTCTCTCTCTCTCTCCCTAGTTTGGCTAGCTCATCATCCTCTTTATTTCATAATCTAAGAATATATATATGACATTACACCTAGGGAATTCTCCACACCTCAACCACTGCTGCTGGTTATAACTGACAGAAGATTAGAAAAAGAAGAAGCATCTACCATACTCTTCTTTAAACTGATACTCCACAATGTAAAAGTAGCAATCCACACTGGTTTTATAACATCGCAGTCCCAGAATAAATGAAAAATGCTCTTCTCTGTACTCATGCACATAGGACAGATAGAATCTAGAGAAATGATTCTTTTAGAGATAACTGATCGAACTGGAAGAATCTTGGAGCTGATTTCCACAAAAATAATCAGATCCTCATTGGAACCTTAATCTTCCATATCTGCTGCCAAGGGCCTGATCGACCACCTCTTTGATCTATCCCAGCATAAAGATCCTTAGTGCTCAAAGCACCATTGTTGTTTAACCAAGCAACTTTCCTAGATAGGCTTAGAATAATTTGCTCTAAAAGATGTAAAGAATCAAGCTCCCAATCTCGCAGAGTTCTTCTCCATAAAGAATTTGGTTGAGTTATTTGCCGCAGTGATATCCTTCTTGAATGCAAGAATGTAAAGTCTCTCAAAGGATGTTTTGAGATTGCAGTTGCCATACCAATGGTCTTTCCAGACGTTAATTAACTGACCATTACCCACAGTTCAATCCTGCTATTACTTATTTTTCTTCACGTTCTGAGGTTCTAAAAATGTTTTAAAATTAACTTTCCAACAATTTAGGCAGACCTGGCTCTCTTTCTAAATCACAACCTATTCTCATCTTGAAGTTTCTGTATCAGATTATTCTTCTTTCGCATCAAGGCCGAAGCATGAAAATATCTACAATTTTGGTCTCCACACTGTAGCCATAGCTGTTTGTAAAAAGGGCATTGAGCTTTTCTCTACAGATCTATTGACCGAGCATCCCGCTTATTCTTTAGCTTGTTCAGCAAGTCTTTCCACTTCTTAATTCTAAGTAATTCAGTGAAACAGATGAATGTGGCATTCTGAAGCATCTTCGCGTGATTCTCTCGGCTCTTGCATTTCGTTACCTAAGATTGGATGAAGCAGTTTCCCAATAAGCTTGATGTTTGGATTACTGAGCTACGGTTTATGAGGTTATATGTCCTATTTGATTCAAAATATCAACTAAAAACCCAGAATACCGCAGTGGTTGTGCTATGGAGAGTCTTGGGTACCTTGTGGTTATGAGACTTCTCTCCTATATGAAGATGGCTATTGAATACTGGAAATATTTGAAAAGGTGAAAGGAGTCGCACAGAGAGATCTCAGCGTTCTAATCAAGTTCCGAGTTCTATAATGCATGCTGGTTGGGTTAATACGTGTACATGTAGGGTAATGATTACACGTCAAACTAAAGCCTTGCAGTTGTATCTGCTTTACTCTAACCACGCCAAACAGAACCACAAACACTCTCTAGATTGCAAATGTAATGTTTATATGCTCAGTGCCGCTGCATAATATACATGCCTCGTTATAAAAAGAAAACTAGCACAAAACTGGAGATGAAATGGAGATGATCATTATGAGTTAACGTGTACAACTAATAAAAACGCACACAGTACTGTACACAAGATCAAACAATCATAAGTGCATCAATTACAAGTTCTCTAACATTTCAAACATTACACCATTAACATGACTAGTTTCAACATTTCAAAGCAGCAACCTCCATTAGGTTCACTAATCATTACATCATCTTCACGAGGGGGAATTCTTTAGCTCAGCCAAACGAAGTACCTTGATTGAATTAAAAGATATTGAGTCATTATACACATCAATAGATTCAATAAATTAGATATACAGATATGACATAAAGGTTGGAAATTATTTGACAAATATTTAAACACTATCTTACCTTGACCATCCAGCAAGCTAATAACGCAATGCCGCAAGCTATTGCTGATGAATTCACATTCTTAGTCTTATGAAATACTATGTAATCACATTGAAACATTGCCAGCACTCGTGACACCTCCGCTGATATTTCCTCAGTAGCATACAATGCAATGAAAGATAATTCATGAAACACAAACATGAGATAGCACAACCCTTCGGCTCCTTCTGGGAATTTCATTAAGAACTTATGTACTAAGGCTGTCAAAATGCACAGTATGTAGGTGAGCTGTGATGTTTTAACTCACTAACATAGACCAAAATGAATAATAAGAACAATTTGTTTACTAATTCACTGAATTAAACGGTACAACGATATCTGGCTTTCGAGAGGCCAGTGCTCTCCTAGGGTTTTGAAATGTAAGGAGAATACAATATATTTCGATACCCTATCTGTCCCCAATTCCTTACTCTAATACCCCTTCTCCACTCTATTGGGTTGTTTTCCTTTTTTACCCCTTTGACCACTTGTCTTGACTTTTACTGCTGAATGACTTCTTTGCCCTTCCCCTGTCTCTTTTGTTTCCTCGAGTACGTAATTAAATTCGAATTAGGACGAGGCATCACATGAGCCCGTGCCACCTATGAATTTTAGTTATAAATCTGGTTATGGCCCCCTCTCGAGCCAACACTTCCGTGCAAAACATTACGGAAGCAGTAACAACCACGGAAATGATAACCTGAAACTCATGGTCTGCATATTTGTTTCCAGCCCAGTCGAAAATTGCTCCAATAGTAGACATCAGAAAGAAAAATGTAAAAGATATTTAGAACTATGCATGAGTCTTTAATAACTTGTTAATCAAAGAGCATGACCAAATTGTAATTTGTTAATAGATATTTTGGTTTTAAAGTGCTCTCTTCTCTGTTTACCTGGATTCAAGCTTCAAACAATCCAAAATGTAATATTTAATTGACTGTACTATCTCACAAATTGCACTTCCTTTCTGGTAATAATTTTGCCCCCACCACTCCGAATTTCTGTATCCGGACCTATCAAATCATCTACTAGAATGTGCTCAAGTTGCCTAGAGTTTTCTCATCTAGATCATAACCATAGGCATAACAGTTCAGACATGCATCTCATGCTACTACAGAGTAAATTTCTGACTGCCTTTCAGACACTCATAAAAATTCCTATGTCTTAAAAATAATCTGAGGTTGAAATGTCACACCAAAGCAACAATAAGTTTTAATAAGCTCAAAAAGACACATCAGTAAACCACTAAACCTACACAAATTAGGCCAAACTTTAGGCATCAAGAAATCGGAACATAAAATATTTACGAAGAAAAAACTAGTTCAAACACCAGCAACAAACACAGATAAAATCAACAAAATCGAACTGAATCGCCATTCGCTACAGTCTCCCAGAGTTTTGCATAAAGCCGAAATTTAGTTAAACTGACGCATAAACAAATTCCAGTAATAAACAATTATTCCGCTATAAAACATCACAAACATCAATTACTGGAAAATACAAATTCTAACTATCAATCATACAAATTGTAGCAAAATCGAACTGAATCGTCATCTGAAATACACAAATTCCAGTAATAAACAATGATTCCTCTGTAAAACATCACAAACATCAATTACTGGAATATACAAATTACAACTATCAATCATACAAATTAGAGCAAAATCGAACTGAATCGTCATCCGAAATACACAAATTCCAGTAATAAACAATGATTCCGCTATAAAACATCACAAACATCAATTATAACTATCATCACTTCAATAAAAAACATGACGCGTATAAAAATATACATACACATATATATATATATACAGTGAGAAGGAGAGCTAAGCAAGGAAAATTGAGGCGATTGAGAGAGATATTAGCATTTTGTAATTACCTCGGAGAAGCGGTGGTGATGAATTGATGATCGGAGGAAAACAACGGCAATTGGACGAAGCAACGGCGAACACACACTCCTCTCTCTCTCTCTCTCTCTCTCTCTATTTCTCTCTCAAGCTCTGTCTCTCTCTTTCTCTCACCGTGCACGAGAAATGAGTGTGTGCATATTTATGTTTTGGAGGGAAATGAGGGGGAGGGAAATTTTATATTGGAGTGAAGCGGAGGTGACACGTGGCTGGATTATTATATTTTGATCTGATAAACGGTTGGCAATTTTTCAAAAAAGGAATTACCAAGAGATCATTTGTTTTCTTTTGTCAAGAAAAGATTATTTGTTAAATCTGAAACATAATTTCTGAATGATAAAATTTTTTGAATGAATAATTATATAAATGATAGATGCTTAATATGATTTGATAGAAAAAAGATATTTGACTTCTCTAAACAATGTATTCCTATTCTTTTTGTCCAAATCACAAAAAAAAGATTACTTATCGTTATTTTTTCTTTTATCACATGCTATACAAAATTCAATTTGTCTAATTTAAACTCAATATGAGTCCTTCCGAATAACTAAAGTTTTTTATACATAAATTATATTTTAAAATTGTTAAAATAATATATTAGTTTTTTATATTAACCGGTAACAATCATTTAATTTTATCATTTTGAACGTTGTCACCAACTACAATTTTTTTAATTACAGGTTTGATCCCACAAAATCACTAACTATAATTTCTTTAATCCCAATAAATTACTTTTCATATAAAAACTTATATATAAACATATAAGAGGAATGGTATATAAAATATAAATTTAAACTTTTTTAAACCATTAAAAATATTTTTGAAAAGTTAGGCAATATAATTATTGATTTTATCCAGTATTGTAAAAATCAGTAATCGGAAAAGATCGATAGAGCTACGGATTTATAATTAATAAAAAATCGGAGATTAATAAGAAGGATTAATCGGAGTAAAAATCAGATGTATTATAATATTAAATTATATAAATTTGTATTATTATAAATATTATAGTTATTTATTAACTAATATATATTTATTATATCATAATTTTTATAAGTATTCATATTTAAATTAATAACGTATTTTAATTTTAATAAATAATTATAAATATTTCAATAAAGAAAAACTTGTAAGAACTAATCAGATTTCAAAAATTGAATCGATTAAAATTAATCGGGAATTGATCGATTGAATCATGAATTTTTAAAATCCTGCTTCTATTTCAAGTGAAGTGGTAAACACAGCCGGCAACATACAGGATCAAGACTAATGAATTGTCCAGAGCAAAGTTTCAGCATTTATCGTCCAGCAGATTTTTTCAAAATTAGGTAAACAAACAGTTTTAACCAATCAATCACGGCTCGTCAAGTTTATTTGGTTTCATCTGGTTATTAACAAATGACCCCTGAAGCCTTGTTTTTTACACGAATTAAAAGCTTTATAAGTTATAACTAGCCTGTTTATTTGGACGATTGCCTACTAATAATGCAAATTTTTAAATCCTTCTAATTTTAAAGTTGTCATTCATAACTAGTTTTAGATTATTTTGTTCCAGAAATAATGTTGTGTTACGTTTTGCAATTATCTCTTTTTGAACTATACGAGAGATGTTAGTAAACATTTAGGAAAGGAAACGAGTAATAATAGACTAATAGTATAACATGTTTGTTAGGTCACACAACACTGTAGAAGGGGGTTGAATACAGTGTTTATACAATCAAATCGATTTCAACACAAATATGTAACAAAAATCAAGTATATTCAATAAACTATGTTACAAGATGAACGGTTGTTCTCTCTCAGTAATGAACAAATATCACTAAGAGCTGCTAGGTTACAATAAATAATGTTTCTCGATAATGATAACACATATAGTGTAAACTCTAAGCTGTGTTTATATAGTACACAGTTACAAGATATATTCTAATTGATATGGAATATAATTATGTATCCTAAAATATATCAATCAGATATCTTCTACAAGTCTTCTAATCCTCTAACTCTTTCATGCATATCTTCTTTTGTTTTAGTCCAGATCTTCTCCTGTAAATCAACCGCATTCCTTATCTGAAAGTCTTCCCCACTTAAGTACTGATATGTATCTTCTGACGACTTAAGTTCTGATATTAAGTTCTGACTTCAGTAAGTTCTGATTTCCAGTAAGTCCTGATATGTCTTGTTGTTAAGTTCTGAAAACTAAACACAAATCATATTAGACGTGACATCTGAAATATATCTAACAATCTCCCCCAACTTTTAAATTATGCAAAATATACAAGTTAATAGATTTGATGATGTCAAAAACATTTTAAGTACAAATGCAATAAGAGTTTAACTAGATAACTAACTACAACTTACAGTCATTGTAACTTTTACCAATCTCACTGAGTCAATCTGAATCCAAAATGATTCTTGACAAAGTTTGATATCAGCTTTTCTTCTTTATTCCTCAGGACTTGAGCTATTGTAGTCTTGACTTGCTTCATCTCTTCATCTTGACTTCCAATCTGGTAGATTGCAGTCCTTAGTGCAGAGATATGGTTTCTTTCTAAACCATCACCCAGTCTTATTACCCTTGGATGAGAAGAATCTTCATTGTAGCATAGACATTTCTCTTTAAAAATCACTTCAAGTTTAGCAAAATCTTTCTTCATTTGAATTTCACTTCAATCATCTTCAACTATGTTAGGAATGAATTCTGTAACCCTTGAACCAGAAATTCTTACTTTATCTCTTATGGTCTTCAATATGAAATTTGGCCATTACCTGGTAATATCAGACTTTATCTCTAAAAGATAATGAAAGAATTGAAGTTCTTTCAGGGATTTGTTCAGCACATCTGATTTTGACATTTGATATGTCCTTCCATCTTCAAGAAATAGAATAAGATTTTCTTTGACATTATGCTTGTCATGAGCATCCAGTACCACTTGAACAGAGATTTGGTCCACTTCCTTGCAGATGGAAGTTGTTCTCTAGAACTGGATCCTCCCCCATGATTCATGTTGTCTCCATCAGCATTTTCTAATGCTCCCCCTGTAGTTATGCTCTCTGAGACTTCAGAATTTGATTTGGATCCTTCAGGATTTGAAGAATCAGAGTTTCCAGAATTATCAGAATTTGGCTCATCAGAACTTGATGAATCAGAACTTGAAGAGCCAGTGACAGGTTCTGATGCTTCTTGAGAGTCTTGAGTTGTGGTAGGATCTTCAGCTTGCTCCCCCTGAACAGGTGCAGTTTCCCTTGGAGTTGTTACCACAGTTTCAATGACATCAGAAGTTAACCCGTCAGAACTTACAGGATCAGAATTTAAGCCATCAGAATTTGCAGAATTAGAACTTAAATCTTCAATTTCAAATCTCAGTTGATCATGATCATTGAAATCTTTAAGTCCAGTAATCTTTTTATCATCAAAAGATACATTGATAGATTCCATGACAACCGTTGTTCTTAAATTGTAGACTCTGAAGGCTTTTGTGGAAAGTGGATATCCAACAAAAATTCCTACATCAACTTTTAGATCAAATTTTGACAGCTGTTCAGGATGAGTCTTAAGAACAAAACACTTGCATCCAAATACATGAAAGTATTTCAGATTTGACTTCTTTTTCGTCACCATCTCATATGGTATTTTTCCATGCTTGTATATGAGTGTAGCATTCTGTGTAAAACAAGCAGTCTGCACAGCTTCAGCCCAAAAGTAGGTTGGCAGCTTTACTCCATCAAGCATAGTTCGTGCAGCTTCAATGAGAGTCATATTCTTTCTTTCTACAACTCCATTTTGCTGTGGAGTTCCAGGTGCAGAAAATTCCTGTTTAATTCCATGCTCTTAGCAGAACTCTTCCATAATTAAATTCTTGAACTCAATGCCATTATCACTTCTTATTATTTTAACAGAATCTTTGACCAATTTATCCAACTGTCTGACATGATCGGTTAGTGTAGATGAAGTTTCATTCTTCTTGTGCAAGAAATACACCCAAGTGTATCTTGTGAACTCATCCACTATAACCATAACATATTTCTTCTTTGCAATAGACATGACATTGACTGGACCAAATAGATCAACATGAAGTAGGTGATAAGGCTCAAAAATTGAGGATTCAGTTTTGCTCTTGAATGAAGATTTTCTTTGTTTTACTTTTTGACATAAATCACAAAGGCCATCAGGAGCAAATACTGATTTTGGCAGTCCTCTTACAAGATCTTTCTTTACTCGCTCATTTATGTTGTTAAAATTTAAATGAGAGAGTCTCTTGTGCCAATTCCAGCTTTCTTCAATTGATGCTCTACTCAATAGACATATTGCAGAACCATCAGAGTTTGTTGAAAGTCTGGCTTCATATATGTTACCATGCCTGTAACCTTTCAGAACCACTTTGCCTGTAGAATTACTTACAACTTCACAGTGTTCTTCAAAAAAATCCACATGATTACCTCTGTCACATATTTGACTCACACTTAGCAGATTGTGTTTAAGTCCTGAACAAGAGCTACTGTTTCAATGATGACATTCTCAAGATTGATATTGCCATATCCCAGAGTTTTTCCCATGTTGCCATCTCCATAAGAAACTCCTGGGCCAGCTTTCTCCACAAAGTCTGATAGCAGGGCTTTATTTCCAGTCATATATCCTGAACATCCACTGTCCAGAACTAGGATGTTTTTCCTGTTGCCCTGCAATCCAAAGACCACTATTGGTTAGTTTTAAGGACCCAGACTTGCTTGGATCCTTTGGCCTTATTAATTTTGTTAGCATTTGCAGCGGATTTAGTTTCAGAGTTTATGCTAACATGCTGTTTATCAGAATTTATATCAGACTTTGCATCAGAATTTACATTAGAAGAAATTACACTAACTTTCTTCAAAAAAGGTTTTATTTGATAATAATCATAGTACAAACTATGTTATTTCTTACAAGTATAAATGGAATGCCATAAACTACGACAATGAAAACAAGGATTTTTTGGTTTAAACCTAACAGACTGACTCTTAACTCCTGATTTAGGAGGTAAAGAGTTTATATCTTTATTTTTCTTGCAAAAAGAAGCAAGATGGTTAGAGTTTCCACAGTTATAACATTTCTTTCTAGGAGCATTAGGAACAGGCATATAATTATTGCTTTTATTCACACCTTCCTTTCCATTCATATTTTTTCTAGCTTCTTTTACCTTGTTCACATTTCTAATCTCTTTCAGCTTATACTTAAGCTGCTTCTTTGTCATTAAGCCTATGTTAACTTCAGCTGGTTTATCCTGTTTTAATTTGTCAGAAGTTGACTTTTATTTGACTTCTGTCCTAGACTCTTTCATCATTTCAGAATCAGACTTTACAGTTTTTGCTACAAACTTAACAGGATTTATCTTTAGCTTAGCAGTCTGTTTAACAACAGTTGGCTCAATTTTCACAGTTCCTTTCTCACTTTTATCATCTCCATAACCTAAGCCCTCTTTCCAGTTTCCACTACTTAGTAAATTCTGAGTTGTTCTGCAAGAGTTAGTCCAAGTTCTGATAATTTCTCTTTCCTTTTCTAAGTCATCTTTTAGAGATTCTTTCAATTTTAACACTTCATCTCTAACATACAAAGCATCATCTCTTTATTTCTTAGTTTGATGAAGAAAAACTAACTCCTATTCTAAATAGTCATTTCTGTTTTTAAAAGCAAGATTTTCAGATGTTAATCTTTCACATGTTAAAGTCTGATCTCTATAACTAATGAACATGGGTTTAAGATATAATCTCAACTCAGTAATATCATCAATATAAAAAGCATAAGTTATTTGAGGTACCTTCAATTCAGTAGTTTCAGTACTGCTATCAGCATTTGCCATCAAGGCATAGTTCACCTCATTTTCAGAATCTGGAGTGTCTGTCCAGCTTTTCTTCTTTGTTACAAGTGCCTTGCCTTTGTCACTTTTTCCTTTCTTGCAGTCAGGAGATATGTGGCCTCTTTCACCATAATTGTAGCATTTGACATTTGAGTTATCTCCTCTGTCAGACTTTCCTCCTTTGCCTTCAGACTTTCTGAACCCTTTCTTATTAGAACTTCCACCTTTCCTGGAAAACTTCTTGTCCTTTCTGAATTTCCCTAGTAGGCTATCTTTGTGATACCCTTCACCATAAGAGCACACAGTTGCATCATCTCTGCATCAACATCCATTTCAGGTAAACTTTTAGTTTCTGAATCATCATCATCAAAATAAGATGACTCTGAATCAGAATTTATGATGAGAGCCTTTCCTTTTCCCCTCTTTGAGGCAACCACTTTAGGAGATTCCTCCTCAACTTTAAGAGCAACTGTCCTTGACTTTCTTCCATGCCTCTTGCTCCTTTGATCCATCTCAAGTTCATAAGTCTTGAGCATACCATAAATTTTATCAAGAGTAGTTTCAGTAAGGTCATAGTTGTCTCTTATGGTAGTAGACTTCAAATCCCAATTTTCAGGAAGAGCTAAAAGAAATTTTAGATTTGAATCTTCAAGATCATATTCCTTGTCCACCAGTGACAGATCATTCAAGAGTTTGACGAACCTGTCATATAAGTCAGTTAATGACTCATCAGCTTTTGAGTCAAAGTGCTCATACTCTTGAGTGAGTATAGTCCTCCTTTTCTTTTTGATTGCATTAGTTCCCTGACATCTTGTCTCAAAAGCATCCCATATCTCCTTTGTAGTCTTGCATCCAAGTACCCTATTTGACATGACATTATCAATGGCACTATGCAGCAAATGCCTTACCCTTGCATCCTTGGCAATAAATGAGATGTCTTCAGCTGTGTAATCACCTTTCTCCTTTGGTATGGACTTTGTTGGTTGATCAACAACTGCAACAGAGAGCTTGGTAGGCTTATATGGTCCTTCATTAATCCTATCAAGGTATTCTGGATCTGTAGCTTCCAGAAATATAGCCATCTTCACTTTTCACATGGGATACTCAGAAGGTTTCAGTATGGGAACTATAATAGTCTCATATCAACTGTGGGTTTGAGTGTTTTGAGTTTCTTGAGTTTTGGTGGGCTTAGTTGGGGTTTGTATTTCTTCAGACATGATTGTTTGGATCTTTACTGTATGTGTGTTAACAGAAAAGCTCTGATACCACTTGTTAGGCTTGTTAGGTCACACAACACTGTAGAAGGGGGTTGAATACAGTGTTTATACAATCAAATCGATTTCAACACAAGTATGTAACAAAGATTAAGTATATTCAATAAACTCTGTTACAATATGAACTGTTGTTCTCTCTCAGTGATGAACAAATATCACTAAGAGCTGCTAGGTTATAATAAATAATGTTTCTCGATAATGGTAACACATACAGTGTAAACCCTAAGTTGTGTTTATATAGTACACAGTTACAAGATATATTCTAATTGATATGGAATATAATTATGTCTCCTAAAATATATCAGTCAGATATCTTCTACAAGTCTTTCAGTCCTCTAACTCTTTCATGCATATCTTCTTTTCTTTTAGTCCAGATCTTCTCCTGTAAATCAGCCACATTCCTTATCTGAAAGTCTTCCCGCACTTAAGTACTGATATGTATCTTCTGATAACTTAAGTTCTGATATTAAGTTTTGACTTCAATAAGTTTTGATTTCCAGTAAGTCCTGATATGTCCTGTTGTCAAGTTCTGAAAACTAAACACAAATCATATTAGACATGACATCTCAAATATATCTAACATATTTTGTACTTGCATGTAATTTTAACTTTTTTTATTAACATGTGTCCGGTTCAGTGTACACGTAATTTAATAAAAAAATTAAACTTGTAATTATTATTTTTACTTGAACAATAACTCGGACAAAACTTATCTGTTATAGTAAAAAAATTCACCAACATCCAACCTAGTGTTAATAGTTTTGTGGTCGGGAAAGTCAGAGTTCATCGTAATCAAATCGTTCGAACACGGTGTTTAGTGACATTTAGAGCATATTTTATCAATCAATTATGCAATAAAATTGATTGACTAAATTATTTTTTCGTCGAACTCAGTTGTTTTTCTATTTTCATACGATAATTGGACTCCAACCTTTTAATTATCATTCATCATTATAAAAGTTATTATCATGTCATGTCATTTATTTTATTAGAAGCCAATTATTGAATGCATTTTTATCGCTTAATATTACATTATATTAGCATAATAACCCGTATGAGATACGGGTCATTTTCTAGATTTTTTTACACCATACAAATATATTAGTAAAACTCTTGATTGTTTTTTATTGGTAAATATTGTATAACGTTTAAATTATATGAAATATAAGTTAAGTGTTTATCAATGTGTATGATTTTCATGTAAGAGTGTAAGACATTAATAATTGTTAGAGGCCCGTTATTTTTAGGCCCATGTTATGCATTCGGACCAAAGACGAAAAGACATTACTTGGGCCGATGAGAGTTCAGCCCAATAACAAGAACGAGGATTGGTCCAGTAAGGGCGAGGGTTGTCATTCTTTTCTTTGCAAGACGAAGTCAATCCATCAGGGGCGAAGTAAGGTCGGCAGAAAACTGGTTCCAATATTTGGCACCTTCTGTGGGAATACAAGATTAAGTCCTGAGATCTGAGACGATGACTAACAACAATAATGAACAGGGCCCTCCGGGGTTCACCGATCCGAAAAACTAATCCTACAAAGTAACCTTTAATTACCCCTCGGAATCTGGAAATTGATTTCAATGAGGAAGTAGATATAGTCCCAACTCCTGAAGAACAGGCGATGTTGAGAAAACTGAGAGCTAAAAAGATTGCCAAAGAGAAGGGAAAATTGGAAGAAGTCAATGAGGTTGAATAGGCAAAGGTCAAAAAATGATAGGCCAATGCACTGAAGCTCAAGGCCATAAGGCTACGAAGGGAGAAGTTGGAACTAGAGGAGAAGGCGCTGAGAGCGTCACTTAAAGAGACTATAAGGGCTAATAGTTCTCGAAAAGAGAAACGAGCCCACATTGAGGAAGATGAGTCCACGGACTCTGACTCACACCACAAGAGGAGGATGACGAAAGATGCATTGACTTTGGACTCTGACCAGAAGGAAGAAGAGGATATATCCCGTACTAGGTTGTCCAGGATAGAAAAGGCCAGGTTCGGGGACAGGAAATTTAATCATAAATTGGTGGTGACTGAAGAGATCGAGGCATATCGGCCTCTTCCAGAGGAAGAAAAACAATTATCGAAGATTATTGAGTTCAATAGGAGGGGGATCCCGAAGACTACTGTGATAAGTATGAATTGCTAATGATAGGCATGGGCCACAGCCAGACGATGATGTGCAAGATGTTCAAGACATACTTGAAAGGAGGAGCTTCTATGTGGTATAACTCGCTTCGACCGCGTTCGATCCATTTCTATGAGCAGCTGAAAGGAAAGTTCGTAAGGCACTATTCACATCTGTGCCGAAGAGAGAAAGACACCGAGACTCTCATCCATTGTAGACAGAGGACGAATGAGTCTCTAGGAGATTACCTATCCATGTTCAAGGAGGAAGCAGGCATGGTCACCAACCTGTACAAGATGAAATCTATGGAGTATCTGACCACATGATTCGACCCAATAAAAGGTAAAAAACTCATATATTCTCTTTATGATTACCCCCCTAAATCCTTTAATGACATATATGTGAGGGGTGAGAACATTCAGAGGAAAATGAAAATTCTGAAGGGATATAGAGAACCCCGAAAAGATGTCTGAAGTAAGCAATCCGATCGATACGAGTACTCCCGAGGATTCAACCGTGACCGAAGGGACGATCGCAAGAATGATAGGAAGAAACAGACTGATCGGGGACTGTAAAGGCGAAGAGATAGAGATTCAACCGTGTTCACACCTCTTAATGCGCCAATCTCCGAGATTCTCCACAAGATTAAGGCAAGTCAGGCTTCGTTCGCCCTACCAAAATGAAAATGGCCGATCACATGAGGAATGTTGACAAATATTGCGACTACCATCAGGATAAGGGGCATAATACTAATGAATGTTTCCACCTGAAGAAGCTAATAGAAAATATGATCAAGGCCGGAGAGTTGAATGCGTTTGTAAGGGATTTGAGAAACAAGTTGGAACAAAATGATGCAAGAAATAGAGGGGCCAAAGAAAGGTATCGGGGAGAGGTGAAGACCATCTCAGGAGGCAATGCCTTTGGTCTCGATAGTAAGAATCCTAGGGAAAGGTACACTCTCCAAGTCTACAACTTTTATCAGTTTAGCCCTGCAAGTCAGGCCATGCCCCTCTCCTTTACCTAAGAGAACTATGACGATGTCATATTCCCTCACGAGGACCCGCTGGTAATCAATCCCATAATTGAAGAAAATAAGATATGGAAAGTGATGGTGGATGAAAGAAGCTCGGCAAATATTTTTTTTCCATCAAACCTACACTAAGATGAACCTAGAGGGGCAACAAATGAAACCGTTCTGTGAAGCACCTCTCGAGGCCTTCGACGAACATCATACTCCTTGTGATGAAACCGTTCTGTGAAGCACCCCTCGAGGCCTTCGACGAACATCATACTCCTTGTGAAGGTACAATCACTTTTCCTGTTCTTATCGATAAAATGTCCTATACTGCTGAAAAACATGTCAAATTTAATATTATGAGGGTCGAGAGCCCTCATAACGCACTTCTTGGCCGACCATTCATATCCTCTTTTCAATTCGTAGAGTCCATATCCATCCCACGCTGAAATTCCCCACAGAAAAGGGGTTGGAGAGATGAGAGGGAACCAGAAGAAAACCAAGATTATTATGCTTGAAGATCTCGACAGATACAAGGAATATGGGAAGAATGGACTAAACGGGAAGAGAAAGCGTTCAAAAGCCGAACCGAGCGGAAACAAAGAGCTTTTAAATATTGAGTTGGAGAAATTTGGGGCCGACTTGTCTTGCTCAATCGCCGAACTAGCGGCTGAAGTGGAGGAGGTCGAGCTCTATGCTGGATGTTCGAGAAAGATGGTCCGTATTGGGAAAAATATGGAACCTGGCCTGAAAGAAAAAGTTATCATTATGGTAAGGCAATACCATGACGTCTTCGCATGGGGTCTCGAAGACATGCCCGGGTTAGATCCGAAGACGGCTAAGCATTCCCTTAATGTGAAGCCCGAGGCTAAGCCCGTAAGGTAGAAGAAAAGAACCTTCACCTTAGAATGATAAAAGGTCATCGACGCCGAAGTTGAGAAGTTGTTGGAAGCCAAGTTTATTGAGGAAATTGAATACCTTGACTGGCTCGCTAATGTGGTAGTGGTCAAGAAAATAAATAATAACTGGAGGATGTGTGTAGACTATACAGACTTTAATAAGGCATGTCTGAAAGATCAATTACCCCTTGCCGAGCATTTATTAATTGATAGACGCCATGGCCGACTATGAAGTCCTCAGTTTTCTTGATGCCTTTTCGGGTTACCATCAAATAACCATGAACTTGGATGATATTCTGAAGACAGCTTTTATCATGCCAAATGGAACATATGCTTACATCAAAATGCCCTTCGGCCTGAAGAATGCAAGGGCAACCTTCCAGCGAATGGTAAATAAAGTCTTTAAAGAACAAATATGGGGAAACATAGAGTGTTATATGGATGATATGATCGTTAAGTCGCTATTTCGGGATCACGCCGAAGATTTTTGAGAATGTTT
The DNA here is from genome assembly GCF_009905375.1 of Apium graveolens. NCBI lineage: Eukaryota > Viridiplantae > Streptophyta > Magnoliopsida > Apiales > Apiaceae > Apium > Apium graveolens. Next base: position 62,127,588 of record NC_133654.1, on the reverse strand, counting down.
TTAAACCCTGAGGTGAAATAACATGAAAATTAATACGAGCAAGTGTATGTTTGGGGTAGCAAGTGGAACGTTTATGGGATACATGGTAATTGAACGAGGCATAGAAGCCAACCCGGAAAAAATATAGGCCGTATTGGATATGGAGTCCCCAAAGTGTATCAGGGACATTCAGAAGCTTACAAGCCGATTGGTGGCACTTCGGCTCTTCATATCAAGATCAGTCGAGAGGGCACTTCCCTTCTTCATTGTACTGAAAGGCTCAAAAAACTTCGAATGGGGACCTGATGCTGAATAACCTTTGAGTAGGTAAAAGAATATTTGACTAAAGCGCCTCTGCTGATAAGAACAGATCTGAAAGAGACACTTCAGTTGTATCTCGCTGTTTCAGACCGAACTTTGGAGGATGAAGGTAACCAACACCATTTTTTCTATGTATTATACATGCTTAATGATGCTGAAACTAGGTACCCCAATGCTGAGAAGTTCGCATATGGGTTGGTGATGGCCCCCCAAAAATTACAACATTATGTTGAAGGAAGAAAAGTGCAAGTTGTGACCAACCAGCCATTCAAAAAGATTCTGACAAGACCAGAGGCTTCAGGAAGAGTGGTCGCTTGGTCAATTGAGTTGGGCGAATATGATTTGGACTATGTGACGAGAAAATCTATGAAAGCACAAGCCCTGGCCAATTTCATGGTAGAATGCACATTCTCAGGACAAAAGGGCCTGAGGCCCGAATAGCAGTTAATTCGACAACCGGGAAAATAGAAGCTCTTTATCGATGGTTCAATAGCGGGGTCGAAGTGTGGTGCAGGCCCCATCATGTGCTCTCCCGATGGCTTTGAAATATACCAACAATAAGGCCGAATATGAAGCCTTGTTACCTGGGATGAACTTGGCGAAAAATCTGGAAGAAAAACATCAAAGGGTGTTCAGTGATTCCATGCTAGTAATAAAGCACTTTATGGGGGAATAAGAATAGAGGGATCCTCGAACACACGCATATGCTACCAAGGTACAAGAATTATCTTTGTCTTTTTAGTCTTTTGAGTTGAGTCAAATTGCAAGGGAAAATAATAGCCGAGCCGATACACTATCCCGTTTGGCATTAGCTTAGACTCAAAGCCTTACTAGTTCCATATACCTTTTCGAAGTGAAGACTCCTTCAATTGATAAAAAGAAGTGTATGGAAACCCATCAAGTGATAACTTAGATGACACCGATTCTTGCCTTTCTGGAAAAGTGTTAGGGAGGAAAACACGCGCTAATAATACACGCAAGTATACGCGTTCGCAAGTAATATAGAATACTTTCTAGTTCGTTCCCACAGAGACTCAGACTAATTATGTTCAATTAACACTTACTCACCAATGTATGATTACTTCTCAACGTCAAGACAATAACACGTAGATTTGATTAACTAAGTATTAACTATAATTAACTACGAGAATTAAACACTTAATTGACACTTGAATTAACAATATTAAACACACTTGAGATCATAACTTCATTACCACTTCCTTCAATAGTTATTGTTATTACCCTTAGCATGTAACAGTGATGATATTAATCGAACAACACGAAACTGATAAAAGCCAACTTTCATTGTATTAATACCATTCTACCAAACATCCACAATGAAGATAGAAGTTGAATAGTCATCAATTATGTTGAGACCCTATATGTCTACAGCATTTGATAACATAACGATTTAAGCACAAGTTATTCCTTATGATTACACAGGGCAAGTAAAACGGTTAGAGTTACCCACTAATCATGCATACACATACATGAACCTATGCTAGCATGGCAAGTTCTAAATCTCAAGATCCACCGTCGCTTCACAAGAGATTAACACCCTATCTTATATGTTCGCGATGCACATAAGATGAATAAGCACAACCAATACTAGATATCATACAATCATCACACACTAAGGTATTAAACAACTAAATAAAGAATTCCATAGTAAATCCGTTACGACCCCATGATCACGATTAGCCCATGATTGAACTCGTCTTCAACATGGGTTCATATGAAAACATGATAATAACACACAAGAATAATTAATAAAACTACTTATATAAAACCAGAGTACGTCACAAGAGTAATAAGGTTCAAAGTAAAGAAAACTAGCATCCACTGATACAACGAATAAAAGAATCACAAGAAAACTATGCTATCTCTTCTTCGTTGCGATGTGCTAAAACGGTCTTCTTCCTTATCTCCTTGCTCCTTGATTGATACCACGATTCAACACACATGAAACATCTCTGAAAACTACTTATATAGGAGCCCCACAAGTCCCAGCTATCTCAGAAGTCAGAAGTTCAACAGGAATAGAACTCTAAAAATCTATTTTTTAATTCACGACCCTGAGCGGCCGCCCAGCAATCCTGAGCGGGCGCTCAGCTTCCTGAGCGGCCGCCCTGCCAGGCTGAGCGGGCGCCCAACACCTCACTGGAAAATTTATTATTTTGCTCCCATTTTCTGCTGCGTTCTGCTCCTAACTTCCCACTTGCAATGCCAAGCACATACTAAGGCTTATTCTTGATGAAATCTCTCCACAAATGCAAGTAATACCCTGAAATGCACAAACACTAGAAAAATGCATCAAATACGCAAAATACTTGATTTCAAGACATCAATTCAATCCATTATAAGACATTCTAAGTGGTATAAAATGCCACTTATCACACCCCCAAACTTAAATCGATGCTTGTCCTTAAGCGTCACAGACTCAAAAACAAAACAAAAACATGCATGAATGCAATCTATATGAAATGTAGCGATCCCCCTCACTACGACTAAACCAACCAATTCACGACATCTCAACAAATGTAATTAGGCGACTAAAGATCAATCAAATCATGCAAACTAACATACACCCAGAAACGTGGTGTGTGCGGATGCTTAACAGATATGCTTCGAAACTAGATCAATTATCATAACTCGATTATCTTCAAGGCAATCACATGATTATACGAAGAATAAATTCTAGGCACAAAATGACTTAAACACTTCAAGATTACTGGAGCTTATTACGGAATCATGCCTTTATTCAACACAACAACAAATGCTTATTTGACCGTGCAATGAGTGAGGTCCACAAAAGACTTATGCAATGGCATCCATTTAGCGAGCGTTAGGTTAGCGAATCCCAGACTATAAAAGCCTTAGGTCACTAGGCACAAAGTCCCCTAAGAACTTAATAACTCGAATACCAAAGAGCCCACTCGTGATCAATTATGCATTAACTCTTTTTTTTTCTTTTTTTTCTTTTTTTTCTCTTTTTTCTATTCTTTTTTTTTTCAAATTTCTGAGCAAGTGCGTTTCGCTCCATCTTGCTCAACCCTAGACTACTCGCATAAAAATACGAGCCAGCTTCTAGCCATTTGACGCCTAGCCACAATTAGCAATAAATTCCAATTTTTACTCCAAGTTTGTTCTTTTCATGCCTTTTATCATTAAGAACCTATTATAAATTCTAAGCATAATCAATAGATTAACCTCAAAAACCATCAAACCATGACAACAATCTAGTCCTTAAGCATACTCTAAGACTTAGTGAAATTACAAGTGTTTCTAGCATGCATGTCAACCTACAAGACTCAACATCACTCTAACGCTATCACTACACTCGCATCAATATCACAAATCAATTGGTAAAGCAACACAAAAGGGATCATGGTAAATGCATGAGCTAAATGACATGATAAATAAAGCTATAAAAATAAAATAAAATAAAAACTATATGGAAAAAATATGCAATTATATGAACTAAACTATCATGAATATGCAACTACATGACACACACAAAAATATTCCTTAACTACCACCCCCAAACTTAAAATCTTCATTTTCCCCAGTGAAGGTAGTAGAAAGGAACACAGGGTATACCTACTCGGAGAAATCATCATCATCACCCTCAGAGGGTGGAGTATCAGGAGGCGGATAAGCAGAGTCCTCACCAAAAACGGGTCACTGGATGTCAGCTCCAAGGCCTCTGAAAGCAGTCCCAAGTGCAAGGGTGAGCTCCTGAGCAAACCTACTCTGCGTCTCATACATAGCATCCATCCTCCTCGACAGCCTTCTATACTGGGCATCAGCCATCCCAGCACCCTCCTGGGCTCTAGAAGAGCCTGCCTCTTCACGACCCGGCCTAGACATGGTAGCACCAGCTGCTGGACGTCCTCCTAGAAGACGATAACCCAACCCATGCTCCTCGGGCTCTCCACCCGTCCACTCCTGCATCGTATTCAGAGTCGCTGAATCAATAGGAGTGGCCGGCATCTGCAACTGCTCATGAGAAAGCCAATGAACTCCCACTGCTCGACATAGCTTCGTGACAATAGATGCATAAGGGATGTTCATGTGCTTCGCTCCCCTCAACAACTTCAAAATTCCTTGGTAGATGAACTCACCAAGGTCCACATAATATTCCTCATTCAAAATACCCCATAACAACCTTGCTTGCTCAACTATAACCTCATGTACATGTGAATTAGGCAGAATATTAGCACAAATAAAGGCATTCCACGCACGGGGATACCTATTCATCGCAATCGCCGGAAAAGAACGATACTCGTTAGTTCCCGTCTTGAACTTCCAAACCGTGCCCGGCTGACAGAGAGTAGCACAAATCAAATCCAAATCAAACTCCTCGGAGGGCTTCTCATTCCAATTCTCCTCCGTGGGCTTCCTCTATCGCTGCCCAATGACACGGTGAATCGCCTCAGGATGATAATCCACAGTAAGCCCATAAACAACAGTAAACCCATTCTTTTCAGCTTTTACGTTCGTAAAACTCGCGAACCACGCTCATCGGAACCGCCCCCGGCGACTCACAAAAAGAAATCCACCCTTTTCAGCAATCATCGGCAACAACTCACCATCCCTCCCCGATGGTAAGAATCCCCTCTCCTTCAAAATCGGCTTAGCGAGAAGCCTAGTATACTCCTCCTCAGCAGCCCTATCAAATAAACGAGGTCTCGCAACAGTTCCCCTCGAGGAATCAACAGTAGGAACGGTATTGTTGCTATCAATAGTTCGGGCTCTCTTGGGTGCCATTGAAACTGAAAAAAAGTGTTTAAGAGTTGTGTTTTTGAATATGGGAGAGAGTTTTAAGGTTGAAAGTATATGGGAAAGTATATGGAGGAGTTGTATGTATATATAGGGTAGGAATTAGGGTTAAAAATTGATTAGGAGTGGGGTTTGAGGGAAAAAACGTGGGTTAATGGGAAAAGAATTTGTGGGTTGTGGGTTTGTGTTTTTATTTTTGGGTTTTCTGATTTTTTTTGTATTTTTATAAGGTTAAAAAAAATTCAAACAGTCGGGGGCTGAGCGGCCGCTCAGCAAAGCTGCGCGGGCGCCCAGCAACCTGAGCGGCCCAGAAAAGCTGAGCGGGCGCCCAGAGGGTGTCTGGGAAAAAAAATTTCTTGCCCAATTTTTCTGATTTTTTTTGTGTTTTTGGATAGGTGACTGACTTCTAAGGGTTCCTATAATAACAAATCTTGGGTTGCCTCCCAAGAAGCGCTTCTTTTACGTCATTAACTTGACGTAGCGTATCTTGCTCAAGTTGACAATAAAACGGCACTAACCACTTCCCGGTTTGCCGTGTCCCCATAGTAATGCTTCAAACGCTGACCATTAACCTTGAATGCTTGGCCCGGATCAGTCTCAAAAATCTCCACCGCTCCATGTGGAAACACAGTTTTGACAATAAAAGGTCCAGACCACCTTGATTTCAACTTTCCAGGAAAAAGTCGGAGACGAGAGTTGAATAAAAGAACTTGTTGCCCCCAGTACAAATGACTTAGGATATAGCTTCCTGTCGTGCCACCTTTTCACTTTTTCCTTGTACATTTTGTTTTTCTCGTAAGCTTAGAGTCGAAATTCATCAAGTTCATTTAACTAAAGCATTCGCTTCTTCCCAGCTACATCTAGATCAAGGTTCAACTTCTTCAATGCCCAATAAGCCTTATGCTCAAGCTCCGCAGGTAAATGACATCCCTTACCATAAACAAGTTGAAACGGGGATATCCCAAGTGGAGTCTTGTATGCTGTTCTATAAGCCCAAAAAATTCATCGAGCTTTAAAGACCAATCCTTCCTTGACGGACAAACAACTTACTCTAGAATGCGCTTGATCACTCTATTAGACACTTCCGCTTGACCATTCGTTCGCGGATGATAGGCAGTAGCAACACGATGATTCACATTGTAGCGCTGCATCATAGAAGTGAACTTACGGTTGCAGAAATCTCGACCCCTCATCACTTATGATTACTCGTGGCGTTCCAAACCTTGTGAAAATCTGCTTATGAAGAAAATTCAACACTACCTTTGCATCATTCGTCGGTAGAGCCTTGACTTCTACCCATTTTGAGACACAATCGACTGCCAGCAAGATGTACTGATTATTACAGGATGAGACAAATGGTCCCATGAAATTGATTCCCCAAACATCAAAGACCTCGATTTCAAGCATCACATTTAACGGCATCTCATCCTTTCTCGTAAGATTACCCACTCTTTGGCAACGATCACACCTTAAAATGAACTGATGAGCATCCTTAAACAAAGTAGGCCAGAAAAAACCTGCTTGCAGAATACGAGCTGCTGTCTTTTCACCACCATAATGTCCACCATAAACTGTGGAATGGCAGTCTCGTAATATACCCTCCGGCTCACAGAATGGGATACATCTCCTGATGATCTGGTCAGCTCCTTGTCTAAACAAATATGGTTCATCCCACATGTACCACTTCACCTCATGCAGAAACTTCTTCTTTTGAGCTGTATTCATATTATGAGGCATTATATTGCTGACAAGATAGTTCACAATATCTGCGAACCATGGCTCTTCCTCCTGAACTGCGAACAACTGCTCATCCGGAAAAGATTCGTTGATCAATGTCTTATCATGTGAAGTAGAATCAGGATTCTCCAATCTAGAGAGATGGTCAGCTACTTGATTCTCAATACCTTTTCGATCCTTAATCTCTAACTCAAATTCCTGTAGTAAGAGCACCCAACGAATAAGTCTAGGCTTCGAATCCTTCTTGGAAACTAAATAGCGAATGGCAGCATGATCAGTGAATACTGTGTCCTTTGTCCCAAGCAGATAAGATCGAAATTTTTCGAAACCAAAGACTATAGCCAAGAGCTCCTTCTCAGTAGTGGTGTAGTTCATTTAAGCTCCATTTAGAGTCTTACTAGCATAGTAGACCACATGAAAAAGATTATTCTTGCGCTGCCCAAAAATTGCTCCCACTGCATAATCACTCGCATCACACATCATCTCAAAAGGCTCTGTCCAATTAGGTGCCGTAATAACTGGTGCAGTTATCAAACTCTTCTTGAGAGTCTCGAATGCCGCCAAGCATTCATCATCAAATTTGAAAGGCACATCCTTCTCGAGCAAGTTACACAACGACTTAGATATCTTCGAGAAGTCCTTGATGAAACGCCGATAAAAACCCGCATGACCAAGAAAACTACGGATTCCTTTCACAGAAATAGGTGGTGGAAGATTTTCAATGACTCCCACCTTGGCTTTGTCCACCTCAAGACCCTTGCTAGAGACTTTATGCCTAAGAATAATGCCTTCACGCACCATAAAGTGACATTTTTCCCAATTTAGCACCAAATTAGTTTCCACACACCTTTTGAGCACCGCACGAAGATTATTCAAACATTCATCATACGAATGTCCAAAGACGGAGAAGTCGTCCATGAACACTTCAACATTATTTCCAGTCATATCAGAGAATATAGCCATCATACAGCTCTGAAAAGTGGCAGGTGCGCCACATAAGCCAAACGAAACTCTGCGAAAAATAAAAGTACCAAATGGACAAGTGAAGGTAGTCTTTTCTTGATCCTATGGTGCAATGCAAATCTGATTATACCCCGAATAGCCATACAGAAGACAATAATACTCATGACTGGCCAACCTGTCAAGCATCTGATCAATAAATGGAAGAGGGAAGTGATCCTTTCTCATGGCCTTGTTCAACTTTCTGTAATCCATACATACCCTCCATCCTGTGACTGTTTGAGTGGGGATGAGCTTGTTCTTCTCATTTGCTACCACAGTTATACCTCCTTTCTTCGTTACACATTACACGGGGCTCACCCAAGAACTTTCAGAAATAGGATATATGATTCCTGCATCCAGCCACTTCAGAATTTCTTTCTTCGCCACTTCTTTCATGATAGGATTAAGTCGTCGCTGTTGCTCAACAGTCGGCTTACTACCTTCCTCTAGCAGAATTTTATGCATGCAGTACGAAGGGCTGATTCCTATGATATCTGCTATAGTCCATCTGATAGCCGATTTGAATTCTCTCAAGATCCTCAAGAGCTTGTCCTCCTCACTACCTGAAAGGTCAGATGCAATAATAACAGGTAAAGTAGATGCTTCACCTAAAAAAGCATACCTCAAGTGTTCAGGCAATGGTTTAAGCTCCAAAGTAGGTGTTTGCTCAATAGATGGTTTGAGCTTTCCTTCAGCATTCTTGAGATCAGAAGTACCAAGAGATTCAAATGGCATGTCTAGCTTACACCTCCAAGGAGAAGCATTTAGATATTGTAGTTGCTCATTGCCATCCTCATCATCACTGTCAAACTCCCCCACTAAGGCTTTCTCTAATGCATCAGACATTAGCATATGATCAAGTTCTGAAGTTCCCGCAGAATCAATCAAATCCACCTTTAAGCACTCCTCGTCTTCTGTAGGGAATTTCATCGCTTTGAATACATTGAATGTCACATCCTGATCCTGCACCCTCATAGTAAGTTCACCTTTCTGCACATCTATCAAGGTATGGCCTGTAGCCAAGAAAGGTCTTCCCAAGATTATGGGGATCTTCTTATCTTCCTCGAAATCTAAAATGACAAAGTCTGTAGGGAAGAAGAGCTTATCCACCTTTAGTAATACGTCCTCTACTGTGCCTCGTGGATATGTAATAGAACGATCAGCCAATTGTAGAGACATGTAGGTGGGTTATGGATCAGGCAAATTCAACTTTTTGAAGATAGAAAACGGCATCAGATTGATGCTTGCTCCCAAATCGTACATGAATTTGTCAAAAGACAACTTTCCAATGGTGCAAGGAATGGTGAAGCTACCTGGATCTTTAAGCTTTGGAGGTAATTTTTGTTGCAGCACAACACTGCACTCTTCCGTTAGAGCAACGGTCTCAAGGTCATCCAGTTTCACCCTCCTTGAAAGAATACTCTTCATGAATTTTGCATAACTAGGCATTTTCTCCAGAGCCTCAGCGAAAGAAATGTTGATGTGAAGTTTCTTGAACACCTTCAGAAACTTACCGAACTGCTTATCCAGCTTTTATTGTTGCAATATCTTAGGGAAAGGTGGTGGAGGATAGATCTATTTCTCCCCTATATTACCCTCAGGCAGAGTGTGTTCAACAGTAGTCTTCCTTGGTTCCGTTGCTTTCTCCTTTTGCTTCTCTTCTTCATCACCAACTTCAGCTTCTCCGTCTTTTGCTTTTTCAGCATCAACAACTTTTCCAGACCTCAAGGTAATAGCCTTAACTTGCTCTTTAGCTTCCTTCCTGCCTGGCACTTCAGTATCACTAGAAAGTGTGCCAGGGTATTGGCTATTTGATCGATTTGATTTTCCAAGGTCTTGATAGAAACAGCCTGACTTTTGCACGACAGCTTAAGTTCCTCAAAATCAGCACTAGAAGGTGGAGCATCACCTCCTTGTTGAGGATATGATTGCCTTTGAGCATAATGTTGTGGTTGCTGGAATCCAGGTGGATTAAACTATTTACTTACGCCTTGCTGATATGGTTGCTGAATAGCATTCTGATTATTGCTCCAGCTGAAATTGGGATGATTTCTATTGTTAGGATGATAGGTAGCTGGCATAGGCTGCTGCGGTCTCTAATAATTGTTCACATACTGAACAGATTCATTAACAAGAGAACACTGATCCGTAGAATGAGAACCTGCACAAAGCTCACAGACCATATCTATCTGATTGACTCCATAGGTGGCTAAAGAATCGACCTTCAAAGACAGCGCTTGGAGCTGCGCTGCAATAGCTGTAGCTGCATCAACTTCCAGAATACCTGCTACCTTCCCAGGCATCATCCTTTGAGTTGGGTTTTGATGCTCATTTGCAGCCATAGTTTTAATAAGATTATAAGCCTCAGTATAGCTTTTGGCCCACAAGGCGCCTCCAGCTGCTACATCGAGCATGGTCCGAGATTGGGCCCCCAAACCATTATAGAAACCAGTGATCACCATCCAGTCAGGCATGCCATGATGTGGACACTTTCTCAACATCTCATTGTAGCGCTCCCAAGCTTCGCACATAGATTATGTTGGTTGCTGCGCAAACTGAGTAAGAGCACTCCTCATAGCTGCAGTCTTCGCCATTGGATAGAACTTCACTAGAAACATTTGCGCAAGATCTTGCCAAGTAGTGATGGACCCAGCTGGTTCAGAATGTAACTAGTCCTTAGCTTTATCCCTCAGAGAGAATGGGAAAAGCATCAACTTGATAGCCTCATCAGTCACACCATTATATTTGAAAGTACAACAGTCTTCAGTTGCAGCACCTCCGAAAGAAACGGAATTCTGCACCATCTGAATAGTGCCCGGCTTGATTTCAAAAGTGTTAGCCTGAATAGCCGGATGAAGAATGCTTGACTGAATGTCATCAATTTTAGGCCGAGAAAAGTCCATAAAAGCTGGATCTGCTGGAACTATACGATCACCCATGATTACCGGTTCTTTCTGCTCATTCTCCTTATCCGAATCTTCAAAATCTATCTTCTCCGGAATATCAAGAACTCAGTTTGTCTCCTCAGCCATATCTAAAGTCCTCTTGTGAGTAAAAGAACGTGCTTGCATAAATGCTCGCTAAAGTACCTGAAACACAACCGGAAACACTAAGTAACACGTCTTAATCAATGAGTCCTAATGACCACTGATGATAAGTACATAAACTAAACAAATATGCCGAGTCCCCGGTAGTGGCGCCAAAAACTTGTTAGGGCGGAAACACGTGCTAATAATACACGCAAGTATACGCGTTCGCAAGTAATATATAATACTTTCTAGTTCGTTCCCACAGAGACTCAGACTAATTATGTTCAATTAATACTTACTCACCAATGTATGATTACTTCTCAATGTCAAGACAATAACACGTAGATTTGATTAACTAAGTATTAACTATAATTAACTACGAGAATTAAACACTTAATTGACACTTGAATTAAGAATATTAAACACACATGAGATCATAACTTCATTACCACTTCCTTCAATAGTTATTGTTATTACCCTTAGCATGTAACAATGATGATATTAATCGAACAACACGAAACTGATAAAAACCAACTTTCATTGTACTAATACCATTCTACAAAACATCCACAATGAAGATATAAGTTGAATAGTCATCAATTATGTTGAGACCCTTTATGTATACAGCATTTGATAACATAACGATTTAAGCACAAGTTATTCCTTATGATTACACAGGGCAAGTAAAATGGTTAGAGTTACCCACTAATCATACATACACATACATGAACCTATGCTAGCATGGCAAGTTCTAAATCTCAAGATCCATCATCGCTTTACAAGAGATTAACACCATATCTTATATGTTCACGACGCACATAAGACGAATAAGCACAACCAATACTAGATATCATACAATCATCACACACTAAGGTATTAAACAACTAACTAAAGAATTCCATAGTAAATCCGTTACGAAGCCATGATCACGATTAGCCCATGATTGAACTCATCGTCACCATGGGTTCATATGAAAACATGATAATAACACACAAGAATAACTAATAAAACTACTTATATAAAACCAGAGTACGTCACAAGAGTAATAAGGTTCAAAGTAAAGAAAACTAGCATCCACTGATACAATGAATAAAAGAATCACAAGAAAACTATGCTTCCTCTTCTTCGTTGCGATGTGCTAAAATGGTCTTCTTCCTTATCGCCTTGCTCCTTAATTGATACCACGATTCAACACACATAAAATGTCTCTGAAAACTACTTATATAGGAGCCCCACAAGTCCCAGCTATCTCAGAAGTCGGAAGTTCAACAGGAATAGAACTCTAAAAATCGGGATTTTAATTCACGACCCTGAGCGGCCGCCCAGCAATCCTGAGCGGGTGCTCAGCTTCCTGAGCGGCCGCCCTGCCAGGCTGAGCGGGCGCCCAGCACCTCACTGGAAAATTTATTATTTTGCTCCCGTTTTCTGCTGCGTTCTGCTCCTAACTTCCCACTTGCAATGCCATGCACATACTAAGGCTTATTCTAGATGAAATCTCTCCACAAATGCAAGTAATACCCTGAAATGGACAAACACTAGAAAAACGTATCAAATACACAAAATACTTGATTTCAAGACATCAATTCAAGCCATTATAAGACGTTCTAAGTGGTATAAAATGCCACTTATCAAAAAGGGGACATGACCCCTGAGTAAAAAAAAGGCACAAACGGTCAGATACAGGGCGACCATCTACACAATCATTAATGGGAAACTTTACAGAAGGTCGGCCTCCTCTCCTCTTCTCCGATGCTTGGACACTAAACAGCGGAAACTAGCTCTAGAGACGTTCCATGAAGGAATATGCGGTGAGCACCTTGCCGAAAGAGCCTTAGCCTTCAAGATTCTCCGATAACGTTTCTATTGGCCGACGCTAACGGCCGATGCACACCAGTATGTAAAAACAATACAGGAAATGTCAGCTGTTCACCACTGTTCCGAACCAACCACCAGAAAAAATGGCTTCGGTCCTAAGTCCTATCTCTTTTGTAATGTGGGGAGCAGATATTGTGGGAATCCAGCTGACCAGCAGTAAACAGGAGAAGTACTGCATTGTGGTTATCGACTATATGACCAAATGGGTTGAAGCTCATCTGTTGGCCATCATAACCGAAGAAGTCGTGAAGAAGTTTATGCTAGAACAAGTAATACTGAGGTTTGGGATCCCCAAAGTGTGTGTTTTGGAAAATGGAACCCAGTTTATTGGAAATAGATTTAGAACTTTCTTGCACCACTTCGGAATCTAGCAGAAATTTAGCTCTGTGGGTCAGCCTCAAGGAAATGGGGTGATTGAAGGTGCGAACAAAATCATCTTTGAAGGCATTAAAAAGAGACCGGGAGAAGCCAAAGGCCTTTGGGCCGCAGAGTTACCATGGGTCTTATGGGCCTACCGGACGACACCCAGATCGTCCACAGGAGAAACACCTTTCAGACTAGCCTCTAAAATAGACGCTCTTCTCCCAGTTGAAGTGATCCTGGACTCCTACCGAACTGAGGTTTTTAGCAACAAAAGAAACAAGGTCGGCCTGAGAGCCAACACAGACCTCTTAGAAGAAGAAAGGGAAGTAGCCGACCAGAGAAATCTCAAGTACCAACTTCAGGCTGCCCAATACTATGATTCAGGCGTGAAAAAGTGTAATATCTTCGTTGGAGACCTAGTATTGAGGGAGTTAGCTACATCAAAGCCTACTAAACAAGGAAAGCTTCAGCCTACTTGGGAGGGCCCCTACTTGGTGGCCGAAGTAATTAAGCCAGGAACATACAAGTTAAAGACCTTGACAGGAGAGCCTATCAAAAACACCCGACATGCCTCAAGATTCCATAAATTTTTCTAGTAAGCAAGTCTGAAGCCCTGCTAGTCTATTTCAGATTATTCAATTCTATCATTTAATTCAATATTGCAATTTGAATTCCCTAAACGTGAAGTATGTATGACAATATATGAATTCCCATATTTCAATAAAAGTTACATGTTTCCCATTTTATTTTTACTTATAATTAAATGATAAATGTCTAGTTTAGAAAATTACCGAACGTCTGATATGTTTTAAAGACAGAATTATAGACCTTCGGATAGGGGTAAGAAATCAGCCAACTTAATAAATATTTGAAGTCGTCAACATGTCTTTCTTTAAAATTGTGCGGCAATAAGGTAATCAACAAATTTACTAAGGCCCAAATTGAGACCGAAGAAGTAAACTTTATCAAAAATTTACTAAGGCCCAAGTTGAGGCCGAAGAAATAAACTTTTTCAAAAATTTACTAAGGCCCAAGTTGAGGCCGAAGAAGTAAACTTTTTTAAAAATTTACCAAGGCCCAAATTGAGATCGAAGAAGTAAACTTTTTCAAAAGTTTACTAAGGCCCAAGTTGAGCACAAAGAAGTAAACTTTATCAAAAAATTACTAAAACTCCAATCGAGGCCGAAGAAGTAAACTTTTAGAAAAAATTACTAAGGCCCAAAATGGGGCCAAGAAAGTAAACTTTATCGAAAATTTACTAAGGCCCAAGTTGACGCCGAAGAAGTAAACTTTTTCAAAAATTTAGTAAGGCCCAAAGTGGGGCTAAAAAAGTAAACTTTATCAAAAATTTACTAAGGCCCAAGTTGAGGCCGAATGTTGTGCAAGACATGCCTATACTTTAACAAGAATAAGTCAAATTTACAGCCCTAAGTAAGTTGTATGATAATCTAAGTTTACATTTTATATTGTATTACTTAAGTCTGTAAAAGTGTAAATAGATTAGACTAGAGTATTTTTATGTAAACAGTCTCAAGCCTAAGAATAAGCTCTGGAAGAAGATCATGCCTCAGAGACAATGTGAAGAAGCTTGGAGTGGAATAAATCTATTTTGGGAAAAACATTCTAAGTCAGGAAATCTACAAGTCACAGATTAAGTCTTATAGAGAAGTAATTCGAGAACTCTAAAATGACTTATCGAGAAGTCAAGAAAAGCTTATAGAGAAGTCTCAGAAATATCGACAAGCCAAAATGAAGACATGAAGATTGGAGATATCGATAAGTCAAATTATCATTAGAGAGCTCAGAGATATCGACAAGTCATTTCTACACTAGAGAACTCGGAGATATCGATAAGCAAAAATGAAGACATAAAGATTGGAGAACTCGACAAGTCTAATTCTCTTATAGAGAACTCAGAGACTTCGATAAGTCAAAACAACTATAAGAGTAATAAGAGATCTCGATAATTCATTTTACTTATTGAGATGTCGAGTTCTCTATATAAAAAAATGGAGATATTGATGTAAAACTCAAGTACATAATGCAGATCAGTTAAATATCCAAGATCATCAATCAACAAACAAATTAATCACTGATTTGAAAAGTCTACAAAAAGCAGCTTGAAGAGTACAATATCAAAGGACAAGATTAACTGACAAAGTAAAGTCACAGACATGCACGATTTGCAAAGATATATTAAGCCATAAATAGAAAGTTTTAGTTAATTTAAAGTAGGGTTTAGTACATGTTATTGCATGCTTTGTAAAACCTGTGTTTACTGTTATATAAAGTAAACACTGGATGCTTTGTTTTAGTTGTAACAAAATAGATCTAGAAAATCTTGTAATTCTCAAGAAAGAAGCTGAGTTCTTTATCAACAAAGAACCCATAAATTTGTAGCAAGACATACTTGATTTTAATATAAAATTAAATGAGTTTTGAAAGATAGTGTGTTCATGTGCATGTTTTATTATTCCTGTTAAAACATATTATCTCTACAGTTAGATTACTTTGTTCACCATCCATAACAGTTCAAAAAGTTTAAAAATAATCCAAAACACATCCCCCCCCCCGTGTTGTATTCATTACCTAACACCGAAGAAGTAAAATTTTTGAAAAATTTACTAAGGCCCAAATTGAGGCCAAAGATGTAAACTTTTTCAAAAATTTATGACGGCTCAAGACGATCCCGAAATGGTATAAATAAAATATAAAAGTATGCTAAGGATAATCAAAGATACATCAAAGGAAAGGAAATTATATGGTACAGGCCTGAAGGCAACCCAGAGTAAAGACCGAAGGCAACAAAAGTCTAGCCCGAAGGCTATATGTTTGCAACAAATAAATAAATTACATTAATAAAAAAGGTCTTCATCTGGGTCTGAAGAAATGACTAGAGGCGCGTCATCAACAGCTTTTCTGACAGGGCCTTCCATGGTAACATTCAGCAGGAGCTTGTAATCTCATCCCCTATTGTTCGCCTGAATGACGGCTTCGCCAAAGCCCATACAAAAGCATCGCTCCTCTGTCAGCTCCAACCTCTTCTTTTCCTTACGGAATATCATCCGGGAGACCTTTATTTGAGCGTTTCTCTGTTCCACGTGCTTTTTCAGATGAGACACCTCTTCTTCTAGGTTCCTGTTAGAAATATGTTGTAGTCTTGATAATAATTCACCAACACACCTCAAGTAGATTTATTATGTGTCAATTAGTATCATTAAACAGATAACCATAGTTATCTATCCGTTGAAGGAGTAGCTTATGTCAATAAGTATGTAGCACATTCTATACACAATGATAGCTGGGGGATTTGGTAGTTTTAGTAATTTTTTAAGTCATGTTGACTACTAGCAAGATATACAAAATAGGTGGCTAAGTGTAAATATAAAATGCCTTATAATTTTTTTAAGTGAAAGAGTATCAACTGCTAAGGAAACATCTTCAACTGCTAAACTACAAGCTTCAATGGATAACTCTACAAGTTTCAACGGATAACTCAATATGCCTTTAACGGATAACCCACTCAAGTCTTCAACAGATATTAGATAAAGCTGTCAACGGATGTTATCAAGAAAGCTTTAACGGATGACACTAATATAGTGTCAATGGATAACATCTATGAAGCTTCAATGGATAATCAACAAGATAGCAGTTGATAGTGACTTGACAGAAGCTGAAAGAGTCACATGAGTTGATAGTGCACAAAAGGAATGTGGCAGCCTGATTGCAGGTTTTAGAAGAAAATGAAGCAATTCCATTTCCATGCAAAACAAGCTCGTTCAAAGATGTTGTATCTTCTTGGATTACATTGGATAAAGAAATGAAGAAGCGTGTGCTTGGACCTAACTGATAGGAATATTATTCTTGTCTTATTATACATGTAAACTTGGTGAATATATAAACTAAGTGTAGCAAGCATTTAAAAAAAACAAGAACAACAAGAAGAAAAAGCAAGCTGTATCTTTAGAAACACTCTCAAGTTCTAAGTTATAAGATATACTTGTAAGCAGTTGTGTGCATTTTGCATCACAAAGATTTTTTCAATATATATCTCCGGTGGAAAGACAAATCCACCAGAAAGTTTTTAAACATTGTGTTTATTTACTTTGTGTTAGTAGAATACTTCAAAAGCTTTATCCGTATTCTTGCTTATTCAAAAACACAGTTATATATTTTACATAGAGTTTTCAGAAAATCAAAAAGAACCCAGAATTCCATTCAACCCCTTCTGTAATTTTGTTGTTGCATTGTTGGGAAACAACAATTGTTATCAGAGCAAGCTCTTAACATACAAAGAGTTTAAAGATCAAAGCAATCAAACAATATGAGCAAGATGGATGTTGGAGTGAAGATTCTAATTCTGGACAAAGACAACTATCATTACTGGAAAGTAAAGATGCACCTTCATCTACTCTCTCAAGATGAAAGCTATATCAACTGCATAGAGAGTGGACCTCATGTTCCTTGCAGGGCTGCAACAGAAGGTGGTGAAGCTACTGAAAATGAGCAGAATGTTCCAAAGCCTAAATCAAAATGGACTGATGTAGATATTGAAGCAGTCCATCAAGATAATAAGGCCATGAACATTATGCTCAATGGTCTTGATCAAGACATGTTTGACAATGTCATAAATTGCAAAACTGCTAAGAATATTTGGGACCAAGTTCAAGTGCTATGTAAGGGAACTGAGTAAGTCAGAGAAAACAAGATGCAACTTCTCATACAATAATATGAACACTTTCATTTTGAAGATGGAGAATCCTTGAATGATACTTTCAGTAGATTTCAAAAGTTGTTAAATGGACTAAAGTTGTATGGAAGAGTCTACCAAACCAAGGATTCCAACCTAAAATTCTTAAGGTCTTTACCAAAAGAACGGAAGCCAATGACAGCCTCTCTAAAAAATTCACAAGAGTACAAGGATTTTACTCTTGAGAGACTGTATGGAATTTTGAAGACCTGTGAGCTTGAAATGGAACAAGATGAGCTGATATAGAAAGGAAGGAAGAAATGTGGGTATGTGGCATTGGTAGCTGAGCAATAGAGAGTGGTGGAAATGAAGGTTGAAGCTGTTAAAACTGTACCAAACATTAATGTTTGTGAAGGCAGATCTTAGATGAGCAAGGGAAAAGGGTTGATGGTTGAAGATGAAGATTGTCCAAGCCAAGATGACATGGATGGAGTTGATGAGCATCTAGCCTTTCTGTCTAGAAAGCAAAGTTCAAATTCAAGAAAAATTCTGGAGCTGTGAGGTCCAACAGAAACATGGTTGATAAAACCAAATTCAAATGTTTCAAGTGTGGGTTGTGTGGTCATTTTGCAAATAAGTGCAGAAAGCCAAATTTTGAAAAGAAAAGTTTTGAGCCTGTAGACTACAAAAAGAAATATTTTGAGTTGCTCAAATAGAAAGAGAAGGCTTTCATAACTCAAGAAAATGACTGGGCATCTGATAGAGATGATGCAGATGAAGACATGAACTATGTCAACCTTGCTCTCATGGCCAAGTTAGATGAAATAAAGGTTAGCCCATCTAGCAATCAGGTAATCACTACTAATATTTCATAGCTTTCTAAAGATGAATACAATAATTCTATTAATGATATGTCAACTGAATTTTATCATTTGCGTGTCACACTTAAATCACTCACAAAAGAGAATACTAGAATTAAAGAGAATAATTTGTTTTTGAGTGATAGAAATGCTGCATTAAAAACTCAATTTATTGAGTTTGAGAAATTGAAAATTCAGTTTAAAATTACGATAGATGAGTTAACTGAGTCTTTGAAGAAAGAAAAAACTATGAGAAAGCAGCTTGAACGATAACAAAAAGTCATTAAATTCTGGAAATCTTCTAGGGATGTTAGTGCACAGATTGCTAAAGTTCAAGGAATTGAATCATTTGTGAAGAAGCCTGGAAGAAAGACAAGAAGAAACTGAATCTGGAGTTAGTTGATGGTCTGTCAACGGATGTTGAATCAATGGATGATGAAGCTTATCCATTGAAAGATGAGGCTCATTCATTGAAGGAGAAAAAGACTATCAGCCAAGGGAAGCTTGCAAAGCTAAATGAAATGTATGGATCAATAACAAATAATTTTGTCTTAGGAGAATCAAGTAAAACCAAGGATGCTGAGAAAATGAATGTAGGGTATATGTCGATGAAGTAATTGAATGATAGGTTGGAAAAGATTGAGGTCAAAATAGAATCCAAAAGGAAGAAAATAGGAATGGTAAAGTAGGGATTAACAAACACAATAACTACACATCTGATAAGTATGCACCTAGAAAAACATGTGTGAAGTATGGTAGTGTTAATCATTTATCTACTAACTGCAAGTCTGTTATAAATGCACCCATGTATGCACCTCATTATTTACCTAATATGCCTATGCCACCTATACATGCCATGCCTGTTATGCCTCCACAGAATTCACTTGCACATTTTGCTAATATGTCATTTATACACAATCCTTACTATACTGCATTTAATACGCCACAAATGCCATATAACATGCCTTTCTGGAATAACATGTATGCACAATCTATGTCATACCATGTTAATCACAATGTGACCGATGAATCTTAAACTAATCATGTGTTTCAAAGTCCTACCCCCAAGATAAAGGTTGCTCTTGAATCACCTGAGTCTAGTGGTGGAAAGTCTAAGGAACGTAAGAAGAAAGCTAATAAAGTAGGACCCAAGAAAACTTGGGTACCAAAATCAACTTGATTTGGTTTTAATGTGTGCAGGAAAAAAGAAAGAATCTATGGTATTTGGACAATGGATGCTCAAGGTAGATGACTGGAGATTCTACCCTTCTCACATAGTTTAAGGAAAGAGTTGGACCTGGCATTACCTTTGGAGATGACAACAAAGGATATACTATAGGATATGGCTTGATTTAAAAAGGGAATGTGTGATATCCCGTATTTTCAGAATTATTATTATTAATATTTGAATATGTTTATGTAATTTTCTAATTTAGAAGGAATAAAATGGTGGATATTTTATTCCTATTTGACGAGTTTGTGTTATTAATTGGTAATGTGCTAATTGTTGAGTGTTATATCGGTCCTTGTTAATATCTGAAAATATTTCCTTAAATGTATTAATTTCAAAAGTTTATTTGAAACCCGATCATTTATTGATATCGGTAAATTGAGTTCGTTTAGTAATATTAGGGATTGGATGGATATTATGTCTGCTATGTGTTGTATGTAATATTAATTGTGTGTGACTTAGTTGTGATTGAGGATTATTTGTATTATTAATTACTGAGTCGTATCGTTTTGTTTTTGTCTTTAAAAGTGATTTTATTGAAAATCTAATTTCATAAATATTTAAATTATCTTTCAAAAATATTTTTATGACTTTATAATTACAATAATTATTTTTTTGGGATTTTATAAAATTTAGAAATCATTATTTCATCAATTATTTAGCCCTGTGTGATTTTCTGATTTCATTTATTTGTAAAATCCGTATTTAATTCTAAAATTTTTCAAAAATTATGAAACTCATATTTATTTAAGTTTGGAATATTCTGAGAATTTTAAAATTATTTTGAGAATTTTTAGGATTAATTTTACCCGCGCGTTGAATCATTTAATTGATAAAAGCGGGTATAAATTGCGTTTCAAAAATTATTTTAAAATTTCAAAATTTATGTTTTTATAAACTTCGGGATATTTGTAACATTTTAAGACTATTTTCGTAATTTTCTGAATTTCTTTCAAGTGCAGCTCGGTTCGTTAAATTGTGTAATGCGGGTATAACGAGCAAGTCAAAAATGCTTTAAAAATTATAAAAATTTTATTTCATTAGTTTTTAATTATTCTGAGAATTTTAGAATTTGTTTGGTAATTTTCTGATTTTATTTACCGGCGCGTTTATTCGATAATTTGAGAAATGCGGGGCAAAACAAAATTTTCAGATATAAATAAGGATATGTTGTTGTGATCTGTTGAAAAAAAAAACAAAAAAAAAAAACAAAAGAAGAAAACGTGGCAGGAGGCCACCACCCCCACCTGCCACCCGTGAACAACAAAACCCCCCCCCCACATTTGAGCTAAACAGTCCCTCTCCCCATTCTCTGTCTCTCTGTTTCTCCGTATATTTATTTACTTTAAATTTTCAAAAATTCATATCTTACAAACCGTTCATCCAAATTTCAATTGTTATATATATAAACGATCAGCGCTTCGATACCTACGCATAGGTATATATATTGCAAGGTTTTGAGAAGAAAAATTGCGGGGCATATTTCCGTTATATTTTCGTTTTAATTTATTTTCGGGGCGTAGAAACAGAGTTTGGAGGTGGTGATTACTCCACATGGTATCTCAGCGTGTATATGTCTATGACCATTAATTTCGGATTTTTCTGGAGATATTTTTCGGACATCAGATTTTCTCTTCAGGTTGATCAGAATTTATTTTGGGTAACGATTCCGAAATTCCGCCTTCGTACTTGTGTATATTATAGCATGTTAGTGTTTATATATTTATTTCATAATTTTTAGAAATTGTTGGAGAAGTCACTTTTGGTCCGAGTTTTGGTTCAGGTGGCCGTGTTATTCATTTCTGGAGTGTTTATATGCGTAAATATAAATTATTGTGTTGATTGTTGTTGGTTGTGTCGATATGATATCGACTGGCAGTCCGAGAAATAGAGGAGGTGCTGTCCGATTTCCGAAGAAAATATTATTTTAAATTATTTTCCAGGCTTGATAATTCTTATAAAATTATTTTCGGGTGTTCGAGCCCTATTATTTAGTTATAAAATGATTCAGAGACCTGTTTTAATTCCGAAAAATGTTCAAAAATTCATATTAAATAAACCGTTCGTCCGTTTAATACGAAACGAACGCGTACAGACTCAGAAAAATATTCCGCTTTCATTAAAAATACTTTTGAGACCCAAATCCTTTTTGTTTCGAAAGGTCGCTTGTTTTACGAGTCATTCTGAGTCGATTATTGATTGATAAATCGTATTTTGACCCAATTTCAGTTTTAAACGTAACGACTCCTGTGTCATATGAATTATGTGATACGTGAGTTATGTGATTACGTGTTATATGAATTATGTGTGTATGTGGATCAAGAGTCCTGTGATTGTCTGTTATATTTATGGTGGGCTATCGTATGGGTAGACGATAGGATTTTGACGCGTAGTTCGTCGAGTGATTATCGTTTAGACAATTAAAGCTATATCTTTTAATTATAGATGCGGATCTCTCGAGTTGATCAGGATAAGACGTTGGATAAAGAATGAGATGGAATGGCATTTGGATATTTGGCTTCTAGCAATCGCATGACCAGCATATCAGTCAAGTGTTGAAAAGAAGGACGGTGATGTTTTAAGACAAAATTTCAGAATAGATGCGTGTTTGCGAGTGTGACTAACTGCTAAAAACCCAAAGGCAAGTACCCCTGATTTCACTTATTGTTCAAGTGATGTTTATTTCGAATCACAATATGCAAGTATTTCTATCATCACTTATTGTTCAAGTGATATTTATTTTGAATCGTATCATGCAAGTATTGTTTTCCCTATTCAGTTCAAGATAGATAAATGTTTTACATATCGCTGAATTAAATAATTCTGTTTATGCAAATACTCATCTGCTATTCTATATTCAGAATAGTCAAGTGATTTTACTTATCCAATTTCTGGATTTATAAATATTTTGGATTTTGAGAAAAGTGATTTGGTTGCGAATATTCCTACCCAAGAATTGGGGGAATAAAATTATTTCGGGTGTCGAGTATCATGACCCCATTTCAATAAAAGGTTTTAAGATTGGATCATAATTGCGTAAGTGACCGGGACGGACGGTCCAGCGGAGGGCTATTTCTAAGTGCCATATGAATATTATGACACCATTTTGCCACGGGCTAGTTATGCCTTTTTGTTTGAGTACTCGTGTTTTTGGGGTCACGTTTCTATGAATCATGACCTTGTGCTATCACACGGGCTGATCAGCATGTGATAGTACGTCCGTCGGAGAATGATCTTAATCTAAATTATCATATTGTTTTTGATATTCATAGAATAAATAATTTATCAACTGATTCTTTTTGGATTAAAAGTACTGATTCTGTTTTGGATTAAAAGTGAATTGTGGCTTTGATTCAGTTTCTGATTTTGTGGATATTTACGTTGTTGTTAAATATCAAAGGTGGTATTAGTATAGATGATTGATGTTGACTTCAGTATGGGTGTTGTGAGCATCAAAGTTCGTATAGATATCTAATTTGATATGACAACAAAATAAGTATTAATATCAAGAGTTGAGTTTTGAGTAAAGTTTTATGATTCATTCCATGATCATTGTTTCATGTTATTGTGGTTTACGATATTTCCGTAAACACTGTTTTTACGAGTTTTATTCTCGTCAAGATTCAAAGTATTGCTGAAGCATGTCGCTCAAGAATATCAAAATGGTTTTGAATACAATTAGGGAATCAATTCTGGGGTTCCTCAACTAAAATTTTATGATTCAGCAACTATGATTTTTAAAAATGTTCTGCTCTAATGCAGATGTCGGTTTCATATCAAACGACCCTATATTTACTGTAATGAACTTGCTGAGCATTTCTTTCGCTCATACTTGCCTGTTTTTAAATTTAACCTCCAGTAAGGATTAGCTTGCGCTGTTTAGCTGCATAATTCGAGGAAGCAAAGAAGAAGCTTTTGGAAGGTGGTTGGTCCAGGGTTTGCGGACTAGTGTAAGTTTTATTGTGTAAAGTTGTTTATATTATATTATATTATATTATAGTTTTGTATTTTATTTGGGCCTAGTATACTTCATTTCGAAGTTATACTAGTGGGTTTAATTGTGAGTTGGAATTTATTGAAAAGAGTTTTAAAAGAAAGTGAGAAAAATTTATTTGTGGAATTTGGATATCTTGTTTCTAGAACTGTAACCTTAAAAGATCTTGGATTAGTTTGGGGTCATTTATGATAAATATCTTCCGCTGGCATTTATTATTTGATTTAACAGGTTATTTTGGATTGAGGTTTCATCGTGACGACCAAATCCCCTGACCCCGGATTTGGGGGCGTTACAGGTTGGTATCAGAGCTGAGGTTATAGTAAACTAGAAACGAGAGTGTGTAGGAGTGTGTATAGCTATGTGAGGACGCTTGAGCTCATATCGAGTTCCTGTTGGACTATTGGATATAGTACCAACGAATAAGTTAAGATAAGGCAAATTTGTTTGAGATGGTTGTGCTAAGCCGGATGGAACTCCTGGCAGTTGCAAAACTTCTATGGTGGAATCTTTCGAGGCTACTACGATTCGACGACGATGAAGATTATCGATATCCCTGGAATATGAAGAAATGTCTAGAATCAGAGGGTGAGTCAACTAAAGAGTTCAAATTGAAGATAAGTATTAAGACTTTGGCAATACCTTTTCTTTCTATAATTCCTTTTGACATCTCTCAAAAAGAAGTAATTGTTGGAGGATATATTCCCTACCACTCATTTTCAATCATAACTATGTTTTAAATGTGCCAGAGGTTGTCATGAAGCCTATTTTTCAGGTTTTGATAGCTCTGCTAAGTTATGAATATTTAACTTCCACTTTTCTTATTTGGTGGATAGTTTCTTGATGATGTGACACCACTTGCTCATTTTGGTGCCAGAATTTTGTTCTCTGGATTTCATTTCCTTCAGAAATATCAGCTTTGAAATCTTTTCAGTTTATTCATTTGATTTTGAATTCCTTTGACATTCTTTTATTCTGACTGAGATGAACAACCTTAACTATAAGGGACACAAGGTATACCTGTCTGTGTGATAGGAGTTGGATGGGACGCCATCACTTGTGTGTATTGTGAATACATGAAGGTTAATAACCTTTAGTAGTGTCTTAATTTGGACACGCAATACCAAGTTCGTTTGATCATATTGATCTCTCAGTTATTCTTTCATTTCAACAACACTTTCTCATAAATTCAGAATTTGGTACCCACAATGGTGAGACATCTGTTATGATATCAAATTCTTTTCTTTTTGAAATTTCATGATTTTTATCATTCCAAATACTCGAAGGTATGCCAATCAAGTTAAGTTGAGTATCCTGGTCAAGTCAAAGTAAGGCGATGTGATGGAATTACGAAGGACGACAGTGGAATGCAATGCGATTAGAATATCAGGGGCGTATAGCGAAGTCAATCTGTTTCTTTTATTTCTCTCTCTATATCTCTTTCTTTTCTTCCCTCTATCTTTCTCTCTATTCTTCTTTCTCGCAATCAGTAAAGCGATTCTATTGAGGAATTGGTCAAAGGATGTAGACTGAACAGTGGTACACAGTGAAGCTCCTGTAAAAGTTTTATTATACCAGGAATACAATATTTGTTTAAGATTATGGAAAATTGAGGTTATTTGGAAATGGAAAGTTGGTTAGAAAACCTTAAGTGCTGTCTTCTGCTGATTCCGAGGACGGAATCCTTATAAGGAGGGTAGATTGTGATATCCCGTATTTTCAGAATTATTATTATTAATATTTGAATATGTTTATGTAATTTTCTGATTTAGAAGGAATAAAATGGTGGATATTTTATTCCTATTTGACGAGTTTGTGTTATTAATTGGTAATGTGCTAATTGTTGAGTGTTATATCGGTCCTTGTTAATATCTGAAAATATTTCCTTAAATGTATTAATTTCAAAAGTTTATTTGAAACCCGATCATTTATTGATATCGGTAAATTGAGTTCGTTTAGTAATATTAGGGATTGGATGGATATTATGTCTGCTATGTGTTGTATGTAATATTAATTGTGTGTGACTTAGTTGTGATTGAGGATTATTTGTATTATTAATTACTGAGTCGTATCGTTTTGTTTTTGTCTTTAAAAGTGATTTTATTGAAAATCTAATTTCATAAATATTTAAATTATCTTTCAAAAATATTTTTATGACTTTATAATTACAATAATTATTTTTTTGGGATTTTATAAAATTTAGAAATCATTATTTCATCAATTATTTAGCCCTGTGTGATTTTCTGATTTCATTTATTTGTAAAATCCGTATTTAATTCTAAAATTTTTCAAAAATTATGAAACTCATATTTATTTAAGTTTGGAATATTCTGAGAATTTTAAAATTATTTTGAGAATTTTTAGGATTAATTTTACCCGCGCGTTGAATCATTTAATTGATAAAAGCGGGTATAAATTGCGTTTCAAAAATTATTTTAAAATTTCAAAATTTATGTTTTTATAAACTTCGGGATATTTGTAACATTTTAAGACTATTTTCGTAATTTTCTGAATTTCTTTCAAGTGCAGCTCGGTTCGTTAAATTGTGTAATGCGGGTATAACGAGCAAGTCAAAAATGCTTTAAAAATTATAAAAATTTTATTTCATTAGTTTTTAATTATTCTGAGAATTTTAGAATTTGTTTGGTAATTTTCTGATTTTATTTACCGGCGCGTTTATTCGATAATTTGAGAAATGCGGGGCAAAACAAAATTTTCAGATATAAATAAGGATATGTTGTTGTGATCTGTTGAAAAAAAAAACAAAAAAAAAAAACAAAAGAAGAAAACGTGGCAGGAGGCCACCACCCCCACCTGCCACCCGTTAACAACAAAACCCCCCCCCCACATTTGAGCTAAACAGTCCCTCTCCCCATTCTCTGTCTCTCTGTTTCTCCGTATATTTATTTACTTTAAATTTTCAAAAATTCATATCTTACAAACCGTTCATCCAAATTTCAATTGTTATATATATAAACGATCAGCGCTTCGATACCTACGCATAGGTATATATATTGCAAGGTTTTGAGAAGAAAAATTGCGGGGCATATTTCCGTTATATTTTCGTTTTAATTTATTTTCGGGGCGTAGAAACAGAGTTTGGAGGTGGTGATTACTCCACATGGTATCTCAGCGTGTATATGTCTATGACCATTAATTTCGGATTTTTCTGGAGATATTTTTCGGACATCAGATTTTCTCTTCAGGTTGATCAGAATTTATTTTGGGTAACGATTCCGAAATTCCGCCTTCGTACTTGTGTATATTATAGCATGTTAGTGTTTATATATTTATTTCATAATTTTTAGAAATTGTTGGAGAAGTCACTTTTGGTCCGAGTTTTGGTTCAGGTGGCCGTGTTATTCATTTCTGGAGTGTTTATATGCGTAAATATAAATTATTGTGTTGATTGTTGTTGGTTGTGTCGATATGATATCGACTGGCAGTCCGAGAAATAGAGGAGGTGCTGTCCGATTTCCGAAGAAAATATTATTTTAAATTATTTTCCAGGCTTGATAATTCTTATAAAATTATTTTCGGGTGTTCGAGCCCTATTATTTAGTTATAAAATGATTCAGAGACCTGTTTTAATTCCGAAAAATGTTCAAAAATTCATATTAAATAAACCGTTCGTCCGTTTAATACGAAACGAACGCGTACAGACTCAGAAAAATATTCCGCTTTCATTAAAAATACTTTTGAGACCCAAATCCTTTTTGTTTCGAAAGGTCGCTTGTTTTACGAGTCATTCTGAGTCGATTATTGATTGATAAATCGTATTTTGACCCAATTTCAGTTTTAAACGTAACGACTCCTGTGTCATATGAATTATGTGATACGTGAGTTATGTGATTACGTGTTATATGAATTATGTGTGTATGTGGATCAAGAGTCCTGTGATTGTCTGTTATATTTATGGTGGGCTATCGTATGGGTAGACGATAGGATTTTGACGCGTAGTTCGTCGAGTGATTATCGTTTAGACAATTAAAGCTATATCTTTTAATTATAGATGCGGATCTCTCGAGTTGATCAGGATAAGACGTTGGATAAAGAATGAGATGGAATGGCATTTGGATATTTGGCTTCTAGCAATCGCATGACCAGCATATCAGTCAAGTGTTGAAAAGAAGGACGGTGATGTTTTAAGACAAAATTTCAGAATAGATGCGTGTTTGCGAGTGTGACTAACTGCTAAAAACCCAAAGGCAAGTACCCCTGATTTCACTTATTGTTCAAGTGATGTTTATTTCGAATCACAATATGCAAGTATTTCTATCATCACTTATTATTCAAGTGATATTTATTTTGAATCGTATCATGCAAGTATTGTTTTCCCTATTCAGTTCAAGATAGATAAATGTTTTACATATCGCTGAATTAAATAATTCTGTTTATGCAAATACTCATCTGCTATTCTATATTCAGAATAGTCAAGTGATTTTACTTATCCAATTTCTGGATTTATAAATATTTTGGATTTTGAGAAAAGTGATTTGGTTGCGAATATTCCTACCCAAGAATTGGGGGAATAAAATTATTTCGGGTGTCGAGTATCATGACCCCATTTCAATAAAAGGTTTTAAGATTGGATCATAATTGCGTAAGTGACCGGGACGGACGGTCCAGCGGAGGGCTATTTCTAAGTGCCATATGAATATTATGACACCATTTTGCCACGGGCTAGTTATGCCTTTTTGTTTGAGTACTCGTGTTTTTGGGGTCACGTTTCTATGAATCATGACCTTGTGCTATCACACGGGCTGATCAGCATGTGATAGTACGTCCGTCGGAGAATGATCTTAATCTAAATTATCATATTGTTTTTGATATTCATAGAATAAATAATTTATCAACTGATTCTTTTTGGATTAAAAGTACTGATTCTGTTTTGGATTAAAAGTGAATTGTGGCTTTGATTCAGTTTCTGATTTTGTGGATATTTACGTTGTTGTTAAATATCAAAGGTGGTATTAGTATAGATGATTGATGTTGACTTCAGTATGGGTGTTGTGAGCATCAAAGTTCGTATAGATATCTAATTTGATATGATAACAAAATAAGTATTAATATCAAGAGTTGAGTTTTGAGTAAAGTTTTATGATTCATTCCATGATCATTGTTTCATGTTATTGTGGTTTACGATATTTCCGTAAACACTGTTTTTACGAGTTTTATTCTCGTCAAGATTCAAAGTATTGCTGAAGCATGTCGCTCAAGAATATCAAAATGGTTTTGAATACAATTAGGGAATCAATTCTGGGGTTCCTCAACTAAAATTTTATGATTCAGCAACTATGATTTTTAAAAATGTTCTGCTCTAATGCAGATGTCGGTTTCATATCAAACGACCCTATATTTACTGTAATGAACTTGCTGAGCATTTCTTTCGCTCATACTTGCCTGTTTTTAAATTTAACCTCCAGTAAGGATTAGCTTGCGCTGTTTAGCTGCATAATTCGAGGAAGCAAAGAAGAAGCTTTTGGAAGGTGGTTGGTCCAGGGTTTGCGGACTAGTGTAAGTTTTATTGTGTAAAGTTGTTTATATTATATTATATTATATTATAGTTTTGTATTTTATTTGGGCCTAGTATACTTCATTTCGAAGTTATACTAGTGGGTTTAATTGTGAGTTGGAATTTATTGAAAAGAGTTTTAAAAGAAAGTGAGAAAAATTTATTTGTGGAATTTGGATATCTTGTTTCTAGAACTGTAACCTTAAAAGATCTTGGATTAGTTTGGGGTCATTTATGATAAATATCTTCCGCTGGCATTTATTATTTGATTTAACAGGTTATTTTGGATTGAGGTTTCATCGTGACGACCAAATCCCCTGACCCCGGATTTGGGGGCGTTACAGAATGGCATTATTGGTGGACTCAAACATAATCTCTTGAGTGTCAGCCAATTATATGATAAAGGCAACGCAGTTACCTTTAATTCTGAAGCCTGTGTTGTCACTTGCAAAAAGGACAACAAAGTGGTTCTTACTGGAGTAAGAAAAGGAAATGTATACTTAGTTGACTTCAACTCCACAGATGCAGATTGAATTACTTGTCTTTTTAGAAAAGCAAGTCAAAATGAAAGTTGGCTATGGCACAAGAACCTATCTCATCTGAATTTCAAGATAATGAATGAATTGGTCATCAAAGACCTTGTTAGAGGCATTCCTTAAGTTGAATTTTCAAAGGATGGACAGTGCAGTGCTTGTAAAAAGGGAAAGCAAAAGAAAGCATCATTCAAAAGGAAGCTTGAAACAACAATTGATGAACCATTATAACTATTACATATGGATTTGGACTAGTCAATGTATTGTCAATTTCCAAGAAAAGGTATTTCCTAATGATTGTATATGATTTTTCAAAAGTATCATGGACATATTTTCTTGGATAAAAGGATAAAGAAAGTGAAATCATCATCAATCACATCAGGAAAGTCAACAATCATCCTGATCTCAAAGTCAGAAGAATCAGGAGTGACAAAGAAACTGAGTTCAAAAATTCAATAATGAGGTTATTTTGTGAAGAAAATGGAATCATGCTTGAGCTCTCAGCTCCAAGGACACCACAGCAAAATGGAATGGTTGAGAGAAAGAACAAGTCATTGATTGAAGCTGCAAGGACTATGCAAGAAGAATCAAAGTTGCCAACATATTTTTGGGATGAGGCTGTTAACACTACATGTTACACTCAAAATTTTTCTTTGATCAATCAAGCCAAAGGCATGACTCCTTATCAATTGTTCAATAAAAGGAAGCCAACATTGAACTTTCTTCATGTTTTTGGATGCAAGTGTTATATTTCAAGGAATCAAGATGACCAGCATGGAAAGTTTGATGCAAAAGCTGATGAAGTTATCTTTGTTGGATATGTTTTTGGAAAAGCATATGGAGTCTACAATCTGAGAACCAACATTGTTATGAAATCTGTACATGTTGTGTTTGATGATAAAAAGATTGAAGGATTGGAAAATGAAGGTTTTCATGAAAGCCTCAAATTTGACAATGTTGAGATGTATTGTGATGATAGTGATGATATAAGTGGTCTAGATAGAATGGCAAAAGAATATTCAAACTTGCCATCAAATAAAGCAACTGTAGTTGATGCACAAAGTGCTGCATCTATTGAAAGACAAAGTGCATCATCTGTTGAAAGACAAACTGCAGCATCCGTTGAAAGACAAGGAACTACATCCGTTGAAAGACAAAGTGCATCATCCATTGAAAGACAGAACATGACATTTGTTGATGATCACTCTTCAATAGGAGCTAAAGGTCATTCTAGATCACTATTTGATAGAACTTATTCTTCAAATCAAAGATCCACCAACTCAGGGGGAGTGTCACATAGTCAACACTCAGTCACACATCAAAACACCAATGAGGCCACTTCATCTAGAGCAAATATACCACCTCAAAGAAAATGGACTAAGAGTCACCCATTTGAATTGATCATTGGTGATGCAGCATCTAGAGTGCAAACAAGGAAATCAACTCAAGATGAATGTCTGTAGAGTAGCTTTCTATCATAGGAAGAACCAAATAGGATAGAAGAGGCTCTAATGGATCCAGATTGGGTTTTAGCTATGCTGGGAAAAGCTAAGCCAATTTAAAAGAAACAAAGTATGGAAGCTGATACCCAACCTAAAAATAAGAATTATATTAATATTAAATGGGTATTCACGAACAAGATGGATGAAAATGACATAGTCATAAGGAAAAAATCTAGATTGGTTGCAAAAGAGTACTCCCAGCAAGGGGGAATAGATTTTGAGGAGACATTTGCTCCAGTTGCAAGACTTGAAGCTATTAGAATCTTTCTAACCAATGCAGCCCATGCCAATTTCAAAGTTTATCAAATGGATGTAAAAAGTGCTTTTCTGAATGGAGAATTAGAGGAGAAAGTCTATGTAGCCAACCTCCAGGTTTTGAAAACCCCAACTTTCTAGACTATGTATACTATCTATTGAAAGCACTTTATAGATTGAAGCAATCACCTAGAGCCTGGTACGACACATTGTCAAAGTTTCTTTTAGAAAATCACTTCACTAGAGGTACCGTTGACAAAACTCTTTTCTTTAGAAATGTAAATGACTCTAAGATACTTGTTCAAATTTATGTAGATGATATATATTTGGTCTACAGATGATAAATTTTGTAAAAAGTTTTCCAAATTGATGCAAAGTAAATATGAAATTAGCATGATGGGAGAACTAACTTATTTTCTTAGTTTACAAGTTAGGCAATTTAGTGATAGAATATACATTAGTCAAACTAAATATATTTATGATCTTTTAAAGGAGTTTGACTTAATGGATTCCACATCTGCAAAAACTCCTATGGCCACTAGCACCAAAATTGAATTGAACACAACTTAAAAGTCTGTGAAAATTTCAAGTTATAGAGGTATGGTTCGCTAACTTTTATATTTAACAACTAGTAGGCCAGATATAATATTTGCTACATGTCTTTGTGCTAGATTCCAAGTTGCTCCTAAGAAATCTCATTTAATGTCAAGGGTACACCAAAACTTGGCATTTGGTACCCTAGAGATTCTTATTTTGATCTAATTAGTTATTCAGATGCAAATTATGCAGGTTGCAAGATTGATAGAAAAAGTAAAACAACGACATGTAAATTTCTAGAAAATAAGCTGATGTCCTGGTTTAGTAAGAAACAACACCCAGTTTCTACTTCTACAACTGAGTCTGAATACATTGTTACTGATAGCTGTTGTGCACAGATTATGTGGATGAGAAATCAATTGTTAGATTATGGTCTATATGTGAACAAGATTCCAATATTATGTGACAACACAAGTGCTATTGCCATTACTGAAAATTATGTGCAGCATTCAAGGACAAAGCACATTGACATCAAGTATCACTGTATTAGGGAACATGTTATGAATAGTACTGTGGAACTTCATTTTATTCTAAGTGAGCAGCAACTTGCAGACATCTTTAGTAAGCCACTTGATAAATCAACTTTTACTATGTTGGTAAGTGAGTTAGGTACGCTAAACTACTCTTAATTTACTATATCTGATGTCTGTGCAATTTGTAATACAACCATAAATGAATTTGATTTTCTTGATCATGTCATGAAAAGGTGAAATTTTGGCTAAGTCAAAATTACTCTTTCAACGGATAAGGATTATCCATTGAAAGTCAAAGATATTTCTCGATACACTGTCCCTCAAAGAATAATGGTGTATTTGACATCCGTTGATCACTCATAACTGTTGATTCTAGAACATCATTCGTTGATATATACTTACAGTCGTGGATGTATACGTTGATGGACAATTTTAGAATTTCTACAGTTACTTTATTTTTAAACGGTTTTTTGTTATATATTATTGGATATTTATTTGTATTTTAATCATTTGTCTGCCTTAATTTTGGAAAGTATAAAAGCCAATTTCATTTTCAGATCTCACTTTAATCTTTCTCTAATTTTCAAGGGAAATTTTACTCTCTTTCTTCCCCAAAACCCTTTTTCTCTCTATAACTGCAAACTCGGCAATAATGGCACCAGTTGTGAAGATTATGTCTCAGACCGGATTCGTGTATGACAAGAACAATTTTGTTGCTCTGGTGGACAAGAGTGTTTTATTGAGTGGCATTTATGACACTTTATAATGCTCTAATAAGCTTTGAATTGATGCGTTTGTACTCAAGTTATTAAGTGTTTTAACGTGTTTTCTAGTGTTTTTGCATTTCAAGCATTATCTAGGTAATCAGGTGAATTAGCATTGTTTTGGTGCTAATTTGGTGTCAAGGTGGTGTTAGAATAAAAGCTCGTGGAAAGCCAGCTCGAAGCAGTAAGGAAAAGAAGAAAATCTGAAGTTTTTCCAGAAGTACGGCGCGCCCGCGCTGCTCAAGCGCGCGGCCGTGCCAGGATGTCAGAAAGGCAGCACGCCCATGCTGTAATAGCGCGCGGCCGCGCCGGTGCGAAATCAGAGAATCCTGATTCTATTATAATTACAATTGGAGGACTTCTGGGTTGCATGGGGCTACTATATAAACAACTTTAGGTCATTTTTCATATGTAATCAAGTCCGAGACATATCAGAGCGCAAGGAAAAGATGACAAAAGACCTATGGCACAATTCAACAAAGGCGAAGACGATCTAGTTTATTCTTGTGAATCTTTATTTTGAGTTGTAATCTTGGATGCTCGTTTCTTGTTTTGTTGAACCTATACTCTTGTGTTAACTTGGTTTTGTTTATTTGTTATAAAGACTACGTTTGTTATACCATACTTTCATCGGAACCCACGTTGGTGATGAGTCTGATTATGGGCTAATCATTATTGTGGGGTTCTAACGGATTTATTTTATGGATTTCTTTAGTTAATTTATTTCGATGCCTTAGTGTGTGGTGATTGTATGATAACCTAGTATTGGTTGTGCGTATTCGTCTTATGAGTATCACGAACTTATAAGATAGTGTGTTAATCTTTAATGAAGCGACAGTGAATTTAAGGATTTATAACTTGCCATGCTAGCATAGGTTCATGAATTGTTATGCATGATTCGTAGGTAATTTTAACCATCTTACTTTCCCTATGTAATCAAGATAGATAATTTTGCTTAAACCATCATGTTGTCAAATTCTATAGATATATAGGGTCTCAATATAATTGGTATCTATTCAGCTTCTATCTTTTTATGGATGTTTGGTCGTATGGTACTCGTGCAATGAAAGTTGGCATTTATCAGTTTCGTATTATCTGATTAGTGTCATCACCATTACATGCTAAGGTTAAGAACAATAATGCTATTGAATGAAGTATTTAATGAAGTTAGAATTCCATGTTTGTCATATATATTAATTCAATCATCTTTACTCTCTTAGTTATAATTGTTAGTTTAATTCTTAGTTATAAACAACCTCAATTTGTTATCGTCTTAGCATTGAATAATAACCATGCATTGTTGCTTAAGTGCATAAATTAATTAGTTAACCAAGCCAATCTCTGTGGGAACGAACTAGAAAAGATTATATATTACTTGCGAACGTGTATACTTGCGTGTATTAATAGCGTGTGTTTAGCGATTAATAAGTTTTTGGCGCCGCTGCCGGGGACTGCAGTGTTAATTTTTAGTTTATGTATTTTCCATCAGTGGTCGTTAAAGTTCATTGACTCGCACATTGTTACTTATTTGTTTCCTTGTCTTATTTTAGGTATTCTAGCGAGGGTGTATGCATACGCTTTCGCGTACTCGTATGAGAACACTGGATAAAGCCGAGAAAGAAGTTGTGGTGGTTCGAAAGGAAGTTTTTGAAGAAGAAAAGAAGGTAGAAGAGAGAAAGTCGAGGAACCAGTTTTAGTAGAGATGGGTGATCAAACATAAAATCCTAAGGCTTTGATGGACTATTCTCAGCCTAAGATCAATGACATTCAGTCAAACATCATCAGGCCATCCATCATGGCTAATATTTTTGAGATCAAGTCAAGCACGATTCAGATGATACATAACTCAGTGCAGTTTGGGGTTCTCCTACTAAAGACCCCAACATGCACATCAGGGATTTCATCGAGATCTGCGACACTTTCAAGTTCAATGATGTGACTGAAGATGTTATCAAGCTGCGACTCTTCCCATTCTCTCTGAGGGACAAAGCTAAGTGCTGGTTATATTCTCTACCAGCAGGGTCGATCACCACTTAGGAAGATCTTGCTCAAAACTTTCTCACTAAATTCTTCCCTATGGCGAAGACTGCTGCAATCAGGAATGCTCTTACTCAGTTTGCTCAGCAAACTGGAGAATCTCTGTGTGAGGCTTGGGATCGATATAAGGAGATGTTAAGGAAGTGCCCACACCATGGTGTTAGGTCACAGAACACTGTAGAAGGGGGTTGAATACTGTGTTAATACAATCAAATCGATTTAACACAAGTATGTAACAAAGATCAAGTATATTGAATAAACTCTATTACAATTAGAACTGTTGTTCTCTCTCAGTAATGAACAAATATCACTAAGAGCTGCTAGGTTACAATGTATAATCTTCTCGATAATGATAACACATATAGTGTAAACCCTAAGTCTGTATTTATATAGTACACAGTTACAAGATAACTTCTAATTGATATGGAATATAATTCTGTCTCCTAAAATATATCAATCAGATATCTTCTACAAGTATTCCAGTTCTCTAACTCTTTCCATGCATATCTTCTTTTATTTAGTCTCGATCTTCTATTGTAAATCAGCTTCCTTCCTTATATGAAAGTCTTCACGTACTTAAGTTCTGATATTAAGTTCTGACTTCCAGTAAGTCCTGATTTTAGTAAGTCCTGATATGTCCTGTTTGTTAAGATCCGAAAACTAAATATGAATCATATTAGACATGACATCTCAAATATATCTGTTAGGTCCCAATATGTTTGTAGAAGGGGGGGGGTTGAATACAAACTATACCGTTTAATCGAATTTGGTGCGGAATAAAATTTGAAACAAAATTCAAGTTAAATAAAACTATTATTAAACTTGAAAGGTGTTTCAACAACGGTATCGATTACAAGGGATTAATCTCAAATTAATTATCACAAATCTAGAATAAATTCGACATGAACTTTTTCTATTTTTGCAATAAAAAGAATCAAATGCTAAAAGCAATTTGAGATTAAGTTCTAGGGATTTTGATCCGCTAGATAGTTACACAAGAACAAGAGAATGATTTCTAGTGGTTTGGATTTAACTTTAATAACTAGAAATTGATAATCTTGTTTCAGCAGTTGAGAGATAAAATATTTTGTTCTGCGGCTGCTTTTCTTTTTTATTCTTGAGTTGTTGAAGTGCATGTTGAATGTCTGCTGCTTGTCTTTAAATATAATCAACAGAACTGAAATGAACTGGAAAGACAATCTGTGAATTGGCATGACTTTCGGTGAGACAATCACCTGAACTAGTATAACAATCGGTGAGACAATCACTTGAACTAGCAAGACAATCGGCATGACAATCTATTGAACTAGCAAGACAATCCCATAGCTGGTAGAACTTTCGGTATGACAATCAATTTGAATTAGTATGACTTTCGGTATGACAATCTGATTGTCATACCAGTTCAATTGATTGTCATGCTGAATTAATATTGAATATAAATTCAAAATCAATTCTGAAAATTCATAATATTAATTTAGAATTAATTAATCAATTAATTTAATTAATCATTAAATTAATCTTTACAGATATAATTTATTTTCTTAATTAAATTATATGACTTAATTAATTAATAGAGAATTAATACTACCCTTGAACAGCAACCACTCTTCTGAAAATCACTGAAAATTATGAATCAATTCCACCACTTCAATGTTGACACTCGATGTACTGTCTGGTTCATGAGTGACTAACATTCGTGATGTTTCTTCATGTCTTGACTTTGATAACTTGATTTTCTTCAGATTAAATCCCTGTAATTGTTTGATACTCTGACAAGATCTCTGTCACTTGATTAAATCAACAATCTTGATTTATATCACCGAGGCTTGATCAATTTCTTGAACTTCTTCCAGTGAAGTAATTCCTCAAGTCTGTAGATGAACCTTGTTTCTGAATCCTTTGATATATGTTACTTTGCGAGATCTCTTTGATGATAGATCCACTTTTTACTTGTTACATTCTTATTTGAGTTGAGTTAAATCCTCGAATAAACAAATAGGCTATGACATATGCCTTTCGATCTCCCCCTATTTGTTTGTTAGTCAATAACAGCAAATACCTAGAGGATAACTCAACTAACAAATAAGAAAAAGATGTAAACAGAAATGCAAAGTAAATAGCAGAAAAGTTCTGGATTATATTTAACATTTTCCAGATTCCAAATAGATGTTCCTCTAGACTGAACATATCTTCAAGTAGTTTCATCTTCATTTGTACAACCATATTTCCTGTTAAGAAGCGCATATCTCTCTTACTTCTCCCCCTATGAGAATCAACCGCTTAAAGGAGATAACCTTCGTTTACCACATCTCCTGTATAATAGGATCCGCAGATAAAAACCAATGGTACTCCCCTTTTGGAAAACAGCTGCTTCCTATACTAGGAAATCACCTTGTGTTTACCACCTCTCCCGTACAATAGGATCCGTAGTTACAAACAACAATGGTGTAGTGTAGTGTACATGTGCTTTACCTTTTTCTTCTTCTTTCCTCCCTGCTATTTCTCCCCCTTAGTTGAGGAATCCTCCAAACTATTACTTAAGCTTTTATCTCCCCCTAGAGAAGGAATGTATACCGTTGTCTGAAGGAATTCTCATATTCCACTTGGTTGGAAAAGAAATAACAAGTAGTTTCTCTTTCTTCCTCACTGTGAGTGTGTGATTCTATTTAGTGTACCTCACATGTATTTCACTCTTCTCTCCACTCGTGTTTATAGTCATTCTCACAAGTGTATCACTCCTCTCATAGCTCCAAAATTCAGCTGTACCTGCAAGGAAAATCACCTTAGCCATCCTTAAGGAGGTCACAGGTGGTGCAGTGGGAGTTCGCAAATCCCCATCCTTGTTAAACTCGTCATATGAATCTGAGTCATAATCTACAAGTTGCTAGTTTCCCTTTTAGGGTTCCAAATTTTAATTCTGGGAAGGCAAACAATGATCCAACGAATTTATCATAAAGATCAAAGTTCCCTTCTAATATCTGTGAAGACATTTCCTTGTGACTCATCAGGTAATATATGAATCATTGTCAACAAGTTGTCGATCTGCGCCTATGTCAGATCCACTATCCGCAGATGCATCCAGGGTATTTAAGCCTGGGGAGGTAGACACTGACCACTGACATATGGCTTTTGGATCAGTATCCTCTCCTAACATCTGTAAAGGCAATTGGTCCATTAAAGAACCTTGAACAATCGAATTTGACCTTAAAATGGTGGAAACTCTTGTTTCCGTCAACTCATCCTTTGTGTGTGTGACCTTTCCTTGTGCATCAATAATTGTATATATTTGAGGTGGTGACACTACATCGGATGCCTTGGCCGACAGGAAAATTTCAATATACGCACCATGTTGAGAGAATGA
This sequence comes from Apium graveolens, assembly GCF_009905375.1. Classification (NCBI taxonomy): domain Eukaryota; kingdom Viridiplantae; phylum Streptophyta; class Magnoliopsida; order Apiales; family Apiaceae; genus Apium; species Apium graveolens. Next base: position 62,088,688 of record NC_133654.1, on the reverse strand, counting down.
ATCTAGTAACTATTTTTGTGCCTTTTTCAGCCATTACATCTTTTTGAGAAGATGTATGGGGGCTTAGCAGTTGTCTTGGTTTAAATACTACTTATCTTTGTAGGAGACAGAGCTGCTGGGTTGACTTCAGAACCTTCCTTATGTGGTGCACTAAGGTACTATCTCCCTCACGCTCATTCATACTTCATTTTAGTGGTAAGAGAGTGTTGGTTGGTTCTGTTTCTGTGTTTTTCTTTACAATCCGGGATAGAAGTTGTGGGTTTTCAACCTCATGACTGTCAATGAAAGAAAGCCATTGGAGGCTGAACCTGAATCACAGAACATATGGCAATAGAGATAAAATGTACTTAAGATCTATAATGAATGAAAATCATACATTTAATCTTTTGAGAGAAATGATGTACAAAGTGATTTCAAAAGATTTTAAATGAAATAAGAAATCACTTGCAAACAGCCATATCCCTCAGTTAAACCTTTGCTGTTATCTCCAAAGGTAACCACTGGGCCAGCTTTCTCAACCACATTTGATAGTAGGGCTCTATCTCCGGTCATATGTCTTGACGATCCACTGTCAAAAATCCACACTACCGATTCCACCTATTTAATGCCCTGCAATACAAATGGATTAAACCTTCTTCGGAACCCAAACTTGGTTGGGCCCGACATACTTGTAGAATTGACCTTTGTCAGGCAAAACAACATTCTTAACTTTAATGTTCTCAACTTTCTCAATGACTGGACATTTGACCTTGTAAACAGCCTTAACAAATTTCTGTTTAGGCTTAGGCACAAATGTCTCCTTTCTAGCCTTAGAAGGACTAGCAGTCTTAGACCTATCATGCTTCCTATTATTCATATGCTGACGAGGAGTAGTCTTATCACTAGAAACATGCTTACCATTAAAATAAGCATACATCAAATTAAAAGCACAAGACATACAATTAGGAACACCACATACTTTATGAGAGGGATTAACAACAGGAAAATTATGCATGGTAGACATGGCATTTTGGTTATCCAACTCATGTGTGTCTGAGTTAGTCTCAGTTGCTTTCACAACTTTGACTGGAACTTTCAACACACTTGGCTTGGAAACAACCTTCTCATTAGCACGATCTTCAGCACATATTTCTTCTTAAATAATAAAGGAGGTCTCATCAAATGGTTCAGTAATTGATCCTTTATAGAGGGGTTTATCAACACCCTTAAGCACATGTGGTACTTCCCTACCTTTAGCACAGACATGAGGAGGGGAGTTTATGCCTAATTCTCCAATAGCAGCATTGTAATCAAAACCTATTCCAGATGTTTGATTAACAGTTTGCTTACTGTAGAACTCTTTAGCCTTCGAACAAGAATTAAAGTAAGCTTTAACCTTAGTCTCAAGACCGGTGATCTTGTCTTTGAGAATAGTTTTGAGTTGTCTATAACAGTTAACTCTATTCTCTAGAAAAGATACTTGTTCTTTTAATTTGTCTTGATTAATGTGCACAATTCTTAATTCATTGACCTCTTTCTCAAGGTCTTTGATCTGCTGACTTAGCAGTTCATTATCACGACGAGCAATATCTAAGAAGCCTTCTAGATGATAAACTAATTCAGCATCATTAAATTTTACCTCTTTTCTTGACGATGAAGTATTTCCATCAATAGCCATAAGAGCAAGATTCCCTTCTTCTTCATCTTCACTATCAGTATCATCCCAGCTTCTTCCCTTTGCCAGATAAGCCCTTTCAGAGTTACTCTTCTGATTTGAATCATAAGAGTTCTTCCTTACTTGCTTTGGCTTCCTATATTCTGTGGTAAAGTGTCCCAACTTATTGTAGTTAAAGCATCGAATGGTGCTCCGATCAACCATCCCTGCTTTGTATCCACCACTACTGGTGTTAGAGGATGAAGATCCATCTTTCTGGAATCTGTTGTAGCTAGACTTGTACTTGAACTTGGGATTTCTCTTAAATCTGACATTGGAGAATCTCTTGACAATCTGGGCCATTGACTCATCTTCCAATTGCTCCAGCTCTTCCAAGGAGTAAAAATCATCACCGGATTGATTTGTAGTAGGAGGTTCTGCTATTATCACATTTTCCTCAGCCTTGGAAGACTGTACCATTCTCTCTGACTGTTGAGATTGTTGTTGTTGTTGACCTTCAACTACTAGAACAGTAGATATGCTGACCACTCTACCTTTCCCGTAGACTTCCTTCTGCTGAATCTGCTCCAACTCATAGGTTTTTAACACACCATAGAGCCTTTCCAAAGAAATATCACTCAGATCTCTCGCTTCTCTTATGGCATGATTCTATGTGGCTCCCTCCAAACCCGGGTCAGAAGTTTGGGTCCACAACACATACTCAATATATGAACCTGTATATAAAATATTATTTGCAATGACCCTGCTTTACTTAACCACGGATCGCAACAGGTTAAAGTATGAAAACAAGCCACAACCTTAACTTTTATTACAACGTACCAAATCCCAACTAATTTAATTTACAACTGAAATGAAATTATTCTTACAACCTTACTATCTCACTTATGCAATAAGCTCCTGCTAGCTCGATCAATCATAATCTGGAATCCTAGATCGAACATTGAACTGGGAAACCTCGCTATCAACTGTATCCTTCTTAACTGTAGAATACATAAAAAGATTTGCAAGAGTGAGCTAACTAGCTCAGCAAGTCATATTATCAATAACTGAGGTTAAACAATAATAAACGGGGTGATTCAAAGGAATTAAGTTTCTTGTTAAACAACCAATAGAAATGGATATTCATTTTAAGTTTTTAAAACCAAGATTAGGCTGCTGATCAGTCACGCACTAACCCCGAGCAAAGCACACAACATTGCTCTAACTACTGGATCCAAGGCACACATTGGCCTAACTTGACCATCGATATGGTCTGACCACGAATCTGGTCCACATAAAGAAAACTATCCAATTCTAAAGCAGTTCATATGATAAACAATAGAATTCAATAAAACCAGATCATAATCAATAACAATAAAACATTTGTATAAAAGCATGGTAAAAATTCATGGTTACGGAAAGGGTATGTCAAAGTACATAAAAGAAGTGGCCTCCAGCCGGTAGGATAATCGGGCACTAGATGAATAGTGTTTTACAAGGTTTTGGTACTTTGATATCACAAGGTATGGATGAGTATAAAAGTTTCTGTATGTTTAAATAATTTTGTTCCAGTGTTTGGTATATGATGGTTATATATTTGTGGAATAATATCGTATTTGTGTGGTTTAATATCTGGTAAATCAAATGGTTCACAAAAATAAGGCTTGCGGCTCAAAGATCAAATGATATGGCTCAGGTTCAAGACTGAAGGATTCAAAGTATTTACAGTATAAAACAGAACTATTTTGGGTATTAACAGTATGTCACAAGAGAATATTTGCATTATATTTCGAGAAAGGTTTAGAAATACTTGCCTTATCATAATCGATTTCAACTTCACTTGTACTTGTCTAATGACTCCATTCAACAATCACTCGTCTGCTTTTCTTATGCCTCGCTTCTATCCTCTGATTACTTGTTATATTTTCTACATGTCAATTCTATTTTCTGATCACCTGCTTCCCTTTCTTACACCTTGCTTACTCTGCTAGGCATTATAAATATCTATCAATATTTAACTTATACGATTCTATTCGATATACACTTCCATCTACCCTTCGTTTCACCCAAATCCGATTAACGGATCGAAAGTTATGCTATAAACAAGTAATCACCGAATATATAGACCGACAATCAACCAACAAGTCACATATAACACATAGCACGTCACATAATCAATGATATATCATTTATAAAGAAGTCTCGGGTCATAAACAGGCTTTGAGGCAATTAAAAATGATTTTTAAAACATTTTTCGGAATTAAAACGGGTCGTTGGATCAATTTCAGAGTAATAAACAGGGTTCGGTTGGCCAATTCTGGCTTCGAAACAATTTTATAATAATTATCGAGCCTTGGAAATAATTTAGAATAATATTTTAAAGCTCGAAACTATTTTTCGGAATTTTTAAATCATTTTTAAATAATTAAATCCAATTAAATAATCAATTAATAAATAATTAAACTAATTAATCAATTAATATTTAAATTAATTGATCAATTAATCAATTAATTATTAATTAAAATTAATTAATTAAGTAATTTAGATTTATTTTTGAATTAAAAACAAATTTTGGAATTAAAATGAATGGTTTTTGGAATTTTAAGATAATTAAAACTATTTTTAAAATCATTTTATAAAAGAAATCCTATTTTTGGAAATAAATAAAACAGAAATCAAAATTTTATAAGTTTTGAAAAGGTCAGGGACTAAATTGTAAGTTTCTAAAAACTAGGGGAACTAGACAGCAATTTTGTCGTCTTCCCCCTTCCCCTTCGCCGGCGGACGGCCGGGAAGCCATTAACGGCGACCCGCCGCCGCGCAAGCTCACCGGAATCCTGCTCCACAGCTCGGAATCACCCCAAAATGTGCAGATTTCTCCCGTTTACTGCTAGCAACTATATCATGCAATCATATCTCACAAAGTATTAGTAACTTGGCCGGATTTTGGCCGGGAAACGAAGAACACCGGTGAACTTTCCAAACACAACCACGGTCATTACAAGCAACGTGATTAGCAAGGTATATATGAATCGTTTGCAAATTTCAAGGGGAACAAAACCCACTATCTCTCAACACCTGTTAATCTCTATTTAAGAAACCCCCAATTTTAATCAAGAACATTCAAACGAATATAAACCCTAATTATATAATTCGAGAATCAAACCCTAATTTGAACATGTTATTGAACTCCAAATCGATCATATGACATACCAAAATCATCAGGAAAACAAGCTCTACAATATATAATCATCAAATCATTCAAACAACCATCCGTACAAAAATTCATAATTTAAATACCAAGAAATTCGAATATAAATAATTAAATAGAAAATCACCTGAGGTTTCTGGGTTGAAATTGATGGAAGCTTTGGATTCTAGATTTCACTAGCTTCGTTTTGAGTATATGTGCGCCAAAATCGGATATCGATAACGCCTCCGAATTTGTGTTTATTTATGAAGAACATAATATAATTATAGTATTTTCTCTGTAGAAATTCCGTAAATACTGTTGCAAATGATTTCCGGTACAAAATAAAATACGGTAGAGGCTATTTATAATTACGGAAAATTAGTATCCCGTTGGATCATTCCGGATATAAAACGGTACGTTTATTTATAAAAACTGATCTGGACGGTACCCGTTTTCGAGATAATTATCCAAATCAGTACAATTTGTACTGCGGTCTTGGTCTCAGCGCCTGGTTACACGTATTACGAAGTGATAATTGTTATAGTTTAATAAAAAGCTCCCGTTTATCGAAAATACGAGTTTTATTGATTTACCGAAACAAATAATGTATCGAAAATGTTGCGCTGGGACCCGCGCAGGACAAACCGTACGCCGGATCGAAAAAGTCGAAACATGGAAAATGCTCGGAATATTGCAATTAGGTTAGGAAGGAGTTCTCGGAAGAGTTTCGGGTTCTAAAAACGTAAAAACGGATAACGGTGGTTGGTTCCCGTTTTTATAAAATAGATTTTAAATACCCGGAAAAAGATTTTATAAAATCCATATGATCCCTATAAATTCATAAATCCACATAAAAATAATTAGGAAGATATGACAATTATCTATATTTTATTTGGAACATATAAAAATTGAAATACTTAATTAATAACATTTTTAAACATTCAAACACATTTAACACTTAACAAATAATTCACAGAATAGATACTGAATACATATAATAATTATCTATTAGCAAAAATAATTGCACGATATATCCCGGATATTACATCCTTCCCCCCTTAAAAGGATTCTGTCCTCAGAATCTCCTAAGAAAACAAATGAGGGTACTTTTTTTATATCACTTTCTAACTCCCAGGTTGATTCTTCAACCTTTGGGTTTTCCACAATACTCTTACTAATTTTATTACTTTATTCCTCAATACTTTCTCTCTTTCCTCTAGAATCTCTATTGGACTCTTTACATATGACAAATCTGCTTGAAGCTCTATTGGCTCATATTCTATTACATACCTGAAGTCTGGATTATACTTCTTAAGCATCGATACATGAAAAATATTATGAATGTGCTCCATGTGCGGAGGTAACGCTAACTCGAAAGCTATTTTGCCCACGTGCTTTAAAATTTCAAAAGGTCCGACATATCTTGGGCTCGGTTTTCCTTTCTTTCCAAACCTCGTTAATCCCTTCCACGACGATACTTTCAGTAGTACTAAGCTTCCTTCTTCGAATTCCATGTCTTTCCTTGATTGATCTTCATACTTCCTTTGACGATCTTGTGCTGCTATCCATCTCTTCTGGGTAATTTTTAACAACTTCCTTTGTCTGCTGTACTAATTCAGGTCCAAGTATCTTGCGTTCTCCTACTTCGTCCCAATACACTGGAGATCTACATTTGCGTCCATAAAGAGCTTCGTAGGGTGGCATCCCCATACTGGCGTGATACTATTGTTGTAAGTAGATTCTACCAGAGGTAAATGCTTGCCACAACTTCATTTGAAATCAATAGCACAAACATGTAACATGTCTTCTATTGTCTGGATTATTCTTTCACTTTGGCCATCCGTCTGTGGTGATAATCTGTACTCATATTCAATCTTGTTCCTAAACATTCTTGAAAACTCTTCCAAAATCTCGAATTAAATCTTGGATCTCGATCAGATACGATAGACACAGGAATTTCATGACGAACTACAATTTCCTTCAGGCACCTATGGATCAACTTATCGAGCGAAAATCTTTCGTTTATAGACAGAAAATGAGTTGACTTGGTAAATCTATTCACTATAAGCCAAATGGTATCATGATTAGTTTTTTTGCTTGGTAACCCCAACTATGAAATCCATGGTGATATGCTCCCACTTCCACTCTGGAACCTCCAATGGCTGTAACAATCCACTTCATCTCTAATGCTCTACTTTAACCCTTTGACATATATAACATCTGCTAATCCATTCCGCAATTTCCCTCTTCATATCTGGCCACCAATAATTTTCCTTTAAATCTCTATACATCTTGGTACTCCCTGAATGGATTGAATACCTTGAATTATGAGCTTTCTGTAAAATTTCATCCTTCAGTTCCATCACTGGTGGAATCCAAGTTCTAGAAGAAAACCTAAGAATACCTTGATCGTCCTTTTTGCGTGCACCATTCTTCACATACTAAACGATTTATATCCTGATCCATTACCTCTTCCTGACACTTCTTTATCTTCTCTAACAATTCCTACTGAAAAGTCATACTTATACATTCTTACTCCTTTTTGGATCATGAACTCTGTCTTCCAATTCCAACTTCTAGAATTCCATAGCTAATTCTTCTAGTACAATCTCTATGTTCATTCTTTCTTCTTCTTACTCATCTCTTGCCACTACATTTGCTTTTCCTCGGGAGTTCATACTTCAACCTCTTATGGTTCGCATATATCTCACATCATTCTCTATACTTATAATATTTCCCAATCTTTCAAAACAAATATTATTGTTGCTTTTAATTCCCAGTTATGAGTAGGGTACTTCTGCTCATAAGGTTTCGGTTGTCTGGATGCATATGCAATAACTTTATTGCTTTGCGTCAACACACATCCTACTCCATTACGAGAAGTATCACTATAAACTACCAAATCTCTCTGGTACTTTCAAAGTGATAAAATAGGTGTTGTAACCATTCTTTCATTTAACTTCGCAAAACTTTCTTCACCCTTCTCCATTTCATATAACCTTCTTACTTTTCCTGGTTAGCTTCATCCAAAATATTGCAACTTTCAAGAAATCTTGCACAAATTTCTGATAGTAACTGGCCCATGATAAAACTTCTTATTTTTGTTGGTGCTTCTGGTCTTTCTTCATTCATACTATCTTTAAATTTTTCTGCTGAATCCCCCTTTGTCTCCTCCTTACTGACTGTCTATACTAAGAATTATACTCTCTGCCATTACAGTTTTCACCTGGTAAACTTTTTATACCGCTTCCTTCTTCTTTGACTCCTCAGCTATCAGTGTATAGGTTGCATGATTCTTCATAAGTAACACAAGTATATCTTATTCAGATTCCTCTTTCAAGATTCTACTCATCGAATTTAAATATCACTGGTATATCAGTTCATCCAACTTACATTTCTAGAATTTTATAACAACAGTACTAAGTTCTGAGAATTATTTTTTGATATGTCCATAAGTTCAATCTTCACGAGGTAATATACCCAGTCTCAATCAATCTTATAAAAATACCTTGCTTCGTTCATTTAGTTAAACAAATCATTGGTTCGAGATAACAGATATCTTCTCTTGAGAGTAATCTTGTTGAGCTTTCGCTAACATATAATCTTACACTTTCATCTTTCTAATTAACACATCGTGCCAGGGCACTTTAGGGGGTACGCTAGGTCCAATTTCTTTCTCTTCTAATGATCTCCTGCGTTTGCTCTGGTAACTCCTTTATTTTATCTGGTGTCATTATGTGCGGGCTTTGGATATTGGCTTCATTTCAGGTGTTAACTCAATCATAAATTCATCTTCTTTATCTAAAGGAAATATTAGTAACTCGTCTGGAAACATATCTTGAGACTGTAAAATCTTCAAGTTCGGTTTGCTCCTAACTCTTATTTATAATCGCCATAGCACTTTTTTTTTGTTACTGTAATCTTAAATCGTTCTTAACAAGTTCTTTACTTTCCTTTGTCCCTTAAACTTGTTCACGTTCTCATTTGGCGTCTTCAGAACTATCTTCCATCACGACGGTCTACCTAGGCATCACACTTGAATAGTTAATCCATTCCTTAAAATAATGTCAAATCCTCTTATCTCAAATGATATCAATTCTTCGCAACTTATTGCCAGAAATATCGATTCCGCCATTGGTACTTACTTATTCAATAACTGCACGTTCTTAACTTGCTAGTCCTTTAGTCATAAACTTATTGATTCAACATAATAATTCATCTTACCTTGAGAGATATATGATCAAATTGCTCCCACATCTTTCAACACTTTAACGCATAAGGTATCCGTAATCATCTTCCACGTCATCCCATCCATATTCTAAATAACATATCGCAATTCTCATTCTCGGAGACGTATCCCTTATTGAAGTAAATTCCCTTGACTGTTAATGCATCCCTGATTAGGGCCAGTGATTTGCAATTCTCACCATATGCCCTTGTTAAAGCTCTTGCAAGGAACAACAGTATAACGAAAGAACTAGAAGTATTCACAATTTTAATAAACTTGGAGTTGAAGAGAAAGAAGAAGTAATGGTTTGAATATGAATGAGACAACCACATTGGTACTTAAGATGGCCAGTCTTTTATACCGTATGGCATACAGCACATGATTAGGTGGCGTCCCACCCGACTCTTCGTCATTTCGACAAAGTGTCTCATCATAACACTGTTTGTCCCAATCAGAAAGCAAAACTTGAGGGGAACAATTAAATTTGAAAGGAATGCAAAATCCTCCATTTTGATGTCACCATAAAGAATTTATTAAGAAAAGAAGTTCATACATTTTTAGGAATTAAAAAAAAAGGAATATACGCTGTAATGTTGAGGACAAGAATGATACCATTGGTCACCATCCACATTTCACTTGTATTCATCTTTCGAGATCAATCGATCATATCCCAATTGAATCATATAATAACTTTAGAAGTATGCTAAATGCCTTCGTAACTAAGCATTGTGGTAGATTCTTACTTGTTAAGTCTCGCGTGTAACACCCCCAAATCCGGGGTCGGGGATCCGGGTTGTCACGAGTTCCAATTCCCTTAATAACACCCAATCTTAATAAACAATCAACTACTCTGTACTGTGACCCCATAATAAACACACACACCACAAGTTATAGTCTCAGAGATGAATATCCAAAAAAATAATCACAAGTCATTTTATTCCAAAATTATATGCCATTACACCTTAAAAGGGTTTCTGAATAAATTTACATTTCTTTGCCATTATTACAATTGATAAAGATACATAAGTCTGGTACATCAAAAGTTGAAAGCCTAGCCTATTGGTAGTTCCTACCTCATCTACAGCGACATCAATGCCTATAGGAAACTGCGGAACGTTTCCTATCCGCTCGCGAATTGGGAGCTTGGTCCTGTTCATCTTTTCTATCTGTTGTTGTGTGATGAAAGAAGAAAGCAAGGGTGAGCAACAAGCCCACCAAAATAATATGTATAATGATTAACTGTATATGAGCATTCTCATAGTACTCATGAAAGTCTTGGTCAAGAAGAAATGAACCAAGTTTGATATCTTAACGCGACCAAGTCGCAAAATATTCAGTATATATGTATATATTTACTTTTCAAAATCTTGGAAGTCCTCTTCCATGCATAATATACACAGAGTTCCAGTTTATAACTGTATAAAAATATCGTTGCAAGGTGATCTCATATATCTAACCTTGTCTCAACGTTTTTGTGAAAATCTTTGTCATGCATAAGATAATCATTAACCAGATATAAGTTAAAAAGATGAAGTTACAAGATACTCCAATATACTTATATTTTTTCCGAATACTACTTGAACTACCACCGTTCAAGTTATAATTAGTTTCAAAAGTTCATCACATAGATGAGACTACAAGACAAGATTTGAATAGATTCAATCTTTGAAATATTATTATAAATAATGAAGTTACGAGATACTTCATTAAGTCCCGATATATATATATACACCTATATATATACATTTCATACACTCCTTTAAAAACCTCTGTTATGAAAATTATAAACAGAGTTGCAATATCCAATGAATTTGGAAAGGAGAAAACCATGGCATAAACCTGATATCTTGCTGATCAGGCAAAGATACCAATAAGTAACCTTTTCTACTAGTAGATGGATGAATCCCCCACCGGTCATCACCCTGGCCACATAAGGACCTTGTGCTGGACCGCCACCCGGCCGCTTACGCGTTGATGGACTGCCACCCAGCCACTTACACTTTAATAGACCGTACCCCGGCCTGTCGCTTATGCCGACTCAATTAGAGGGACTTACTTCCCGAACGTTAGGCAAGTAATCAAATTGTTTTCTCAAAACAGCAACCACGTTGCGAATGTAAAATACACCACAAAGCCGGATCCCCAGGTTTTGAGCGAGTATTTAAATCCCCTTTGAAAGGAAGATCTTAAATATAAAAATGAGTTTTGGGGTCCACTCTAACTTTAAAAATCATTTTGAAGACTCGAAAACATTTTTAAGAATGTTTGGAGTACTGCTGATTTATTAAAATAAATCAGTCCCGATATATTAGAAATATCTGAATATTATTATTTAAATAATATTCTCATAAAGATAATCCTTATAAAAATATTCGAAGTAGAAGTTTTAAAACCCATACTTGAAATGGATATTAAATAACCAAAAATATACTTATATGAAAGTACTATCTTCATTTGAATAATCGAAAATAAGTTTGATTATCGAAACATTATTCTTTAATAAAATAAAAAATATTATTAAATAATAAGCGGAGTCATAATACCTCGAATGAATATTATAAATAATATTCATTAAATAAAATAAACGGAGTCATACATCCTCAAATGAATATTCAAATAATATTCATTAAATAATATAAACTGAGTCATAAGCCCTCGAATGAATATTCGTAATAATATTCACTTAATAAAATAAAAGTTATCGAATAAACCTTATTCAATTAATAGTTTTGAAAACTATATCAACATATATATATATATTTAATATATATATATATATATATAATATACTCGGGAACATCGACTCCCGTTTTAGAAATATGTTCACCTTTTGATCCCCTATACTAAGGGTAAACTCAAATACTGCTTATCTCTAGCATAAGTATTATGCAACTAATAAATATTTGAACCAACAGATATATAAATTAAGAATACGAAACAGGCATGCATATATACCATATCACATGCTCCAATATATCGCAAGAATTTGCTAATAACAAATATGCATTTATCACAAGATCATGCATATACATATATACATCATAACAACAGTATAACGGTTAGAAAACTTGCCTGAGTGCTCCCGGATGGACTTAAGCTTAGAGTGGGCCCGATAACCTATGAACAACAACATAAGTCGGAATTAAACCCCGGTCGCTTAAGAAACTAGACTTTAACCATTTAGAGTCCTAACGTTCGCTTTCGCGCTTAACGATTCACTTAAGTCGCTCGAGTACTCTCGGCTCCACCATTTTTAATAAATTAACCATTAAGAGTTTTAAGGCGATTCTTTCGCGAGTACCTTACCAACTGCCTAATACACTTAACATAATCGTTTCATACCCCAATTAGTCATTTAAAGTCCTTAACCAAGGTTTCAAAATAAGGCGATGGGTAATGGTTCGGTCGCGAAGCGCCGTTACTTAAAACGGTCATTTCTCCTAAACCGTACATCGGATTCAAGCGTACCACATATCAAAACGAAGATCATAACATGAACTATCTAATCATGGCAATGGTCAAAACCTAACAGTGAATTCTCGGATCCTGATGTTATGAACAAAATAGTCTAGGATAAATCGGGCATTACGACGGCTATGTTTACGCGATTACCAATTTTCTCACTACACCAAAACCTCACCAAACAACCCCCAATCATTAACACATCAAAACCTCAACTAAATAATACTATACCATTCCTTATTATCCAGATTCTTCATCTCAACCAACCACAATCAAGTTCTATTAACTATAATAAGATTCATTCACCAAATCACTCCAAATTCAAATCAAACTACTAATAATCAAAGACCATGCTTCTCATTTATAAAACTAACCATCAAACTCACTAATAATCAAATTAAAGGCTAGGGTTTGAAGTTTATACCTTCCTTGGGAGGTGTTAAGTTGCTAGGAAACCTTAGGGAGCCTCCTACAAGCTTGATCTTTGCAAAGAAATCAAGAACACAAAGTTAGGTTTTGAAGTTTCTAAAAGTCCGATTTAAAGAACTGTAAAAATGAGGGTCTTACCATGCTTATTTGGAAGAGACTTGTGAACAATAGTTGTAGGCCATCTCAATACCTTTCCAACGAGCTATAGAACACAACATTTGAGTGAGTATTGAAGGAGATATGGCAGTTTGAAGTTGCTGGGTTTGTTTTAGCCGAGAGCATTCTTCTTGAAGTGGGAAAGTCAACTTTCAATTTGTATTTGTGTTATGATATTTGTTGGTTGGTTGCTTCCTTTTGTCTTGGAAATAAATTAAATTTTTACCATGGTGAAAAATGTGTGGCTCGCAATCAACCAACCAATCCTTCCCACTTGTCATGCTTAGGTCATCAAGCTTAGGTCATCTTGTTACACTTGTCTTCTTCTTGTTGGTGTGATGACATCATCATCCACTAACCTCTTTGATTAACCCCTAATTACTTGGCTAATGACCGCTTATCTGTTATACGGTTCGCTTAACTTTCGTTCTCGTTTATCGTTTGAGGGATCATACCCGGGATCTTATTACTTAGGTTTCCTTAACCTTTCTCAATACATTATATTCCTTTTATTATCCTCTCTTATAATCCTTTAATTTAAATCCTTCTTATCCTGTTACCTTATACTCAATTCTTTCCGTATCTAGTGGATTTCCGGGAAAAATCAAAGTGTTCGGATTTGGATTCTGACGATCTTTACATACACTTATATATCGCATAGAGTACCAATAAAATCTCAGAATATCCATAAAAGAACCCCTACATAGTGTGGCATGAAAAGTTTTCTCATTCAGCAAAATCTGCAAAATCACTATTCATAAGGGTTTCAAAAATTTCCAAAAATTGGGGTTATTACAGTCTCCCCTCCTTAAAAGGATTCCGTCCCGGAATCAGATAGAAAATGAATAGGGATACTCTCTTAGCATTGCACTTTCTAACTCTCGAGTAAATTTTCCCATATTGTGGTCCTACCACCAAACTCTGCCTAGTTTGATAACCCTGCTCCTAACTACTTGTTCCCTTTCCATCTATAACCCTTCCTGGTTGCTCAATATAGGTTACGCCTGGTAGCATGTCTATGCGCTCATATGCCCCTATTTGTCTGGCATCCGGATTACACTTCCTTAACATTGATATGTGAAACACGTTATGAACTTGCTACAGGTTCGGGGGTAGGGCTAGCTCATATGCTAACTTCCCAATACGTCTTAATATCTCCAAGGGTCCAACAAATCGTGGACTTAGCTTTCCTTTCTTTCTGAACCTCATCAATCCTTTCCAAGGCTTTCCAAGGGGATACCTTTCACAATACTAGGTCCCCTACTTCATACTCCTTGTCCTTTCGTTGTCAATTCAACATACTTCTTATGTCCATCTTGGGCTACTACCAGCCGTCCTCTGATTAGATCTATTATATCCTTGGTCCCTTGGACCACTGCTGGTCCGAACATCTAGCACTCTGCAACTTCATTCTGATACAAGGGAGATCGGCATCTCTTTCTGTATAGGGCCTCGTAAGGCGACATTCCAACACTGTCATATCATCCATAGTCATAAGAAAACTCAATTCGTGCTAAGTGATCATTCCAAACTCTTTCAAGTCTATCGCACAGACTCTCATCATAGCTTCTAGCATAGCTTTTGCTTTTCAATACCCACTCTTTTCCAGTTCGTAATTGTTACTATCTTCCGTACCTAATATCATATTGGTTACACTTTTGCTCGCTAGCGTTCTATAACCTTTAAATAAACGCGTCAACCTTAGTATCACGAATGCGTTAGAATCGGAATACCCCTGCACTGATACTACTTCATTTCTAGCGGCTTCCATCTTTGAAAGCTCGATCCTTCGTATAGAAGTAAAAGAATTTATTGAGAGATCACTATGATCATGAACACTTGTTTTATTGCATAGTTAGTACATAAGGTGGCCAACCTTTAGTACTTGACAAACAATTAAACAACATGTGGTATCCTACTAGGCTTCTATCACACAAATAGATAGTCAATCGGCAATACCTCCCCTTCTGGAAGGGTTGTTCTTCTCAGCTTATACAAAATGAAAAGGAGAGAAAAGAACAATTTGAAGAGAATGGTATATGAAAAGAATACTTCCACAAAATATCTGGCTTGGAACCTACCTCTGAACTATAGAGGTTTGTCATAGGAGAACAAAATATAAACGTATTTATATCAACATCAAGTATTATAGCATCGTATTTCACGTGCCTAAATATTTTTGCTATTCCGTCCATCATTTTATGGACCCATGCTCTACCTCGAGCTTATACACAATCACCTTTGAAGCTCCCTCGACATCGAAAATCGAATCTGGGATTTCATTCTAGATATCATCGTTACTAGAATTCTATGCTTGCATCGCAACCTTCCTCGTATAGTAATACGACTCTCTTTTCATAAGAGGGAATAAATATTCAATAGGTAGATAATCTACTTAATTAGTCTATCAATGATAACTTATACACTACCACGACCCGATTAGTGGTACTCAATCTCAACATCCATTCCAATACAACTCTCACGGTTGTAATCAGCTCATTACTCGCAGAATCATTGCTGCATTACTATGGTCCACCACTGACCTACTGTCGTCATTCACTTTCCATGAAATCTTAATATCTAACCATACGGAGTCCATACATGTCGTATAGAATACTTCTAAGGAGTTAACATAACCACCAATCATAATTCATGAAGAACACTCCAAACTCTGACGTACTTTTATGACATGAAGTAGATAAAATTGCAGAAGAGTTTCAGTCAAAGCAACGATAGCAAGTTAATACCATTCTTAATCGTATGCCTTAAATAGAAGACTTAACTCAAGGGTGCGTCTAGTCCTTTTTGAAACATGGTCCTGGCTTATCTCAAGATAGTATCTTCTGAGATAGATAGCCCGCTCATGGCAATTACACAAATTAAACCTTTACCAAACTACTATTACGGTTGGGTATTGCACAGTCATCGGAAGGAATGTCAATCTTTCAAACCATAATGCAACCTTTACGGCTTCAACCATTATCACTGTATTCCTCTGGCACGAGCGCCTGTAATTGTCCTCTTACACTTAAAGTGTCGGCCGCCTCTTTGGCCTTTCTTGATAGTAATATTTCCTTACAATCAATGTCATCTTAACCACTTTCACTAATTTTCTACCTCATTTCCCATCACCGCTTGTGTGAAGATGTTTTCCTTAAAATCTGATGAGTAAAAATAAAAAAAAAATTATCACCATTTTTTTTCCATAAGTTATTGCCTCAGTCTTTAGAGGTTAATCACTGTCACGACTGACTCTCAATCATACTTAGGACATTTTTTATCTTAGGTCCTAATTGCCCTGAACAATTTCGACCTTTACTGGTTCGATCCATACTTTCTCGTGGTTTAACACGTGCCCCACTTGGCATCATTATAATTACGTCATATTTCCTTTATCAACATTTCTATTCTTGAGAATTTTGAATATTACCTTTCTCCTTGTAAAACCTCTAAGGTTATCCTTGAATCGTTCCTCATGTATTCCCTAGATACAGGGCATATCAAGATACCATTTATTAATACCAGAATCATTGTCTATATACTTCTGAAAAAATTTCTCCACTGATTCTTAAAGGTTGTAATTACCTTAATCCTTTCCAATTCATACTGTCAAAACTCATATTATCCCTATTAAGGGTGAAATGCCAACCTTCATGCATTTCCCTATGGTTCATCTCAAGTTATCGAAGTTATATCCTTAATCCCACCTTTAAAAAGGTACTTGCATCCTTCCATGGATAAATCAAGTCATATATCCTTGATAGATTATCTTATTCATCATTCCCACCTCGATAGTCTATACCTAATTTCATAATAGCATCCTTATTCAAATTGAGGTCAATCCATATGGCCTCCAAAAGATAACAATGGTCATCCGCTTTTCTTTCCTGATTTGGTAATGATAACATGGATGTTCTGGAAGATATTGGTTGTGTTCAACGTGAACCTCTTCTTAATAATTCCTTATTTACTTTTGTTGTTTATCTCAACAGTCACCTCAATGTTGGGATATCTTTCATACCTGGCGTCTCCCTTTCGGGGTATCGAGCCACCGGTCTTACACTTCACATTCTTGAAGGTCACTTCCTTCATCCAATTTTCCTAATTTCTTACTTCCTTGTCTCCTCAGTCTATCCGCGTCTCATTATTTATCCTTCGAATTATCTCAAGGTTTCCTCGAATCCTCCCAACTTACAAGGGATAAAATATATGTATCTCTTATGCCTTCAACCATCAATTTTAACTCATGGTGAATCACCCTCATCCTGACGAATACATACTTTTCTATTTCTATTGCTACGAGTCTTTAGGGTTTCCTCATACCCAACTCACTTAT
This sequence comes from Apium graveolens, assembly GCF_009905375.1. Classification (NCBI taxonomy): domain Eukaryota; kingdom Viridiplantae; phylum Streptophyta; class Magnoliopsida; order Apiales; family Apiaceae; genus Apium; species Apium graveolens. The sequence continues at coordinate 62,071,251 of NC_133654.1, read as the reverse complement.
CATACCTCAAACTCTATTGCCTTTATATTCCTTTTCACTTCAGTTTCTTTTTATTTTCCTTTCTCTTATCATTATTTCATGAACCAACACAACATAAGCATTGATTTCAAACATCCCGTCATTCTGGATTCGTGTCCTCAGAACGAATCTTAACAACTTTTACAATTTTAGATTCATAATTTATCATACTCGTCCGCCTTTGCTCTGGCTCTAAAGCTTTTACACTATCTCCATAACCTTGGTAATTACTTTCTCGAAAATAATTGACTGAACTTTAATCAGTTTATTATAATCTCTTGCTCCGTGCCTTCCTTGGCCTTTCACCAGCGGTTGGCCTCTCTCTTAGGAAGGTAAGTGACAAAAACAGTCTTTTGCACTTCGTCAATCATTTAGAGTCTCAAATGATTCCTATATTTCCTTTAGCCAGGCTCTTGCCTCGATGGGGTCAACTTGTTCCTTGGAACTGTGAGAGCTTAGCGACTTAAAGGTCCTGAAATAATTTCCCACTGTATTGTTTCCTCAAAGTGGTGGTTGGGAATAATAGTCTAAGTTCTGTTTAGACAGGTCCATGAATTTCCGTATAGGAGTACCATCTCGGGTCTCATTATCTAGCTCGACTTCTGTTTTATCAGTATGAAATGTTTCATCCTTCTCCCATAATCAGGGTCATCTTATACGTTAAAATCCTTGTTTCCCATTTCATTATATTATGGGTTCTTTCTTTCTTGATGGCGACCTCCCTGACTATCACATTCAGGATTTGCCCTAAATCTTATTCCTCGAACTATGGCTTTCATCTAAGATCTCGTCCTTAAGCTCTTGATCGTTTGGAACCCAAATTCTGTAGGAATACCTCATTATTCCCTTATCATCTTTCTCGGTATTAATCTCTTCTCCAGTCATTGGCGCTCTGCCTTCATTCATCCCTTTTTCTTGGCACCATACGATATTTTCTAGTAATTCGGGTTGTATTGCAATCTCAAATAGCTTTTCGGTACCGGCTCCGGTTACCTTCACTTCTATTTCCATTTTCTCAAAATCTCTTATAAACTCTCCCAAAGACATTATTATATTGAGTCTCTCCTTTTTACTAAGGGCATCAGCCACCACATTGGCTTTCCCCGAATGATAAAGAATCTCCCAATCATAATTCTTGATTAGCTCTAACCGCCTCCTCTGGCGTATGTTGAGCTCTTTCTGCGTGAAAATGCACTAGAGCACTTATGGCTTGTGTAAATCTCGCACTTCTCTCCATACAAGTAGTGCCTCCAATATTTAGGGCAACACTATTGCCACGAGCCCAAGCTCATGGGTGGGGATATCGAATTTTATATTCCCTTAATTGTCTTGACGCGTACGCGATTACCTCGTTGTGCTGTATAAGAAGCACCCTAATTTCTTATGCGAAGTGTCACTACATATCACAAAATCTCCTTTTCTATCCGGCAACGCCAACATAGGAGCCGTCACCAACCTTTGCTTCAGTTCTTGAAAGTTGTTCTCGTATTTCTCTGTCCATTCAAACTTCTCAGTCTTACGAGTAAGCCGCGTTAAAGGGGGCTACTATCTTTACAAACTTGAACGAACCTCCGGTAGTGACCGACCAATCCTACCTCTGGTAGTCGACCTAACCATGGTCATCAATTCATCAGTGGTCCTTTATTCATTCTTGTCAGGATCCTCCATGGGATCCTCCTTAGCAACTATCCCTTCTAGGACAACATCCTCAACCACTATATCCTCAATATGAACATCATCTGATCCCGCATTAGGACGCTCTATCGGATCCATAATCTGATCTCCAATAAGTAATAAAACATCATCGCGTTGTTGCTCCTCAACTTCAGGGTTCGGAGTCCTGTTACCATATACGATAACGAACTACGCTTCTATCGCGATATTTATAAGGGTTCCCATTAGGGTTTTAACTGTCAGTACTACGTTAGGTAGTCCGACTATGAACTTGGCAAGAGTTCTTATTATCTTAGTAAACTTATTATTTTAACGTCATATCATCTCTGAGGTTTATAACGCTTAGCTCTGATACCATTTCTGTAACACCCCCAAATCCGGGGTCGGGGATCCGGGTTGTCATGAGTTCCAATTCCCTTAATAACACCCAATCTTAATAAACAATCAACTACTCTGTACAGTGACCCCATAATAAACACACACACCACAAGTTATAGTCTCAGAGATGAATATCCAAAAAAATAATCACAAGTCATTATATTCCAAAATTATATGCCATTACACCTTAAAAGGGTTTCTGAATAGATTTACATTTCTTTGCCATTATTACAATTGATAAAGATACATAAGTCTGGTACATCAAAAGTTGAAAGCCTAGCCTATTAGTAGTTCCTACCTCAGCTACAGCGACATCAACGCCTATAGGAAACTGCGGAACGTTTCTTATCCGCTCACGAATTGGGAGCTTGGTCTTGTTCATCTTTTCTATCTGTTGTTGTGTGATGAAAGAAGAAAGCAAGGGTGAGCAACAAGCCCACCAAAATAATATGTATAATGATTAACTGTATATGAGCATTCTCATAGTACTAATGAAAGTCTTGGTCAAGAAGAAATGAACCAAGTTTGATATCTTAACGCGACCAAGTCGCAAAATATTCAGTATATATGTATATATATACTTTTCAAAATCTTGGAAGTCCTCTTCCATGCATAATATACACAGAGTTCCAGTTTATAACTGTATAAAAATATCGTTGCAAGGTGATCTCATATATCTAACCTTGTCTCAACGTTTTTGTGAAAATCTTTGTCATGCATAAGATAATCATTAACCAGATATAAGTTGAAAAGATGAAGTTACAAGATACTCCAATATACTTATATCTTTTCCGAATACTACTTGAACTACCACCGTTCAAGTTATAATTAGTTTCAAAAGTTCATCACATAGATGAGACTACAAGACAAGATTTGAATAGATTCAATCTTTGAAATATTATTATAAATAATGAAGTTACGAGATACTTCATTAAGTCCCGATATATATATATACACCTATATATATACATTTCATACACTCCTTTAAAAACCTCTATTATGAAAATTATAAACAGAGTTGCAATATCCAATGAATTTGGAAAGGAGAAAACCATGGCATAAACCTGATATCTTGCTGATCAGGCAAAGATACCAATAAGTAACCTTTTCTACTAGTAGATGGATGAATCCCCCACCGGTCATCACCCTGGCCACATAAGGACCTTGTGCTGGACCGCCACCCGGCCTCTTACGCGTTGATGGACTGCCACCCAGCCACTTACACTTTAATAGACCGTACCCCGGCCTGTCGCTTATGCCGACTCAATTAGAGGGACTTACTTCCCGAACGTTGGGCAAGTAATCAAATTGTTTTCTCAAAACAGCAACCACGTTGCGAATGTAAAATACACCACAGAGCCGGATCCCCAGGTTTTGAGCGAGTATTTAAATCCCCTTTGAAAGGAAGATCTTAAATATAAAAATGAGTTTTGGGGTCCACTCTAACTTTAAAAATCATTTTGAAGACTCGAAAACATTTTTAAGAATGTTTGGAGTACTGCTGATTTATTAAAATAAATCAGTCCTGATATATTAGAAATATCTGAATATTATTATTTAAATAATATTCTCATAAAGATAATCCTTATAAAAATATTCGAAGTAGAAGTTTTAAAACTCATACTTGAAATGGATATTAAATAACCAAAAATATACTTATATGAAAGTACTATCTTCATTTGAATAATCGAAAATAAGTTTGATTATCGAAACATTATTCTTTAATAAAATAAAGAATATTATTAAATAATAAGCGGAGTCATAATACCTCGAATGAATATTATAAATAATATTCATTAAATAAAATAAACGGAGTCATACATCCTCAAATGAATATTCAAATAATATTCATTTGATAATATAAACTGAGTCATAAGCCCTCGAATGAATATTCGTAATAATATTCACTTAATAAAATAAAAGTTATCGAATAAACCTTATTCGATTAATAGTTTTGAAAACTATATCAACATATATATATATATTTATATGTATATACTCGGGAACATCGACTCCCGTTTTAGAAATATGTTCACCTTTTGATCCCCTATACTAAGGGTAAACTCAAATACTGCTTATCTCTAGCATAGGTATTATGCAACTAATAAGCATTTGAACCAACAGATATATAAATCAAGAATACGAAACAGGCATGCATATATACCATATCACATGCTCCAATATACATATATGCATTTATCACAAGATCATGCATATACATATATACATCACAACAACAGTATAACGGGTAGAAAACTTGCTTGAGTGCTCCCGGATGGACTTAAGCTTAGAGTGGGTCCGATAACCTATGAACAACAACATAAGTCAGAATTAAACCCCGGTCGCTTAAGAAACTAGACTTTAACCATTTAGAGTCATAACGTTCGCTTTCGCGCTTAACGATTCACTTAAGTCGCTCGAGTACTCTCGGCTCCACCATTTTTAATAAATTAACCATTAAGATTTTTAAGGCAATTCTTTCGCGAGTACCTTACCAACTGCCTAATACACTTAACATAATTGTTTCATACCCCAATTAGTCATTTAAAGTCCTTAACCAAGGTTTCAAAGTAAGGCGAGGGGTAATGGTTCGGTCGCGAAGCGCCGTTACTTTAAACGGTCATTTCTCCTAAACCGTACATCGGATTCAAGCGTACCACATATCAAAACGAAGCTCGTAACATGAACTATCTAATCATGGCAATGGTCAAAACCTAACAGTGAGTTCTCGGGTCCTGATGTTATGAACAAAACAGTCTAGGATAAATCGGGCATTACGAAGGCTATGTTTACGCGATTACCAATTTTCTCACTACACCAAAACCTCACCAAACAACCCCCAATCATTAACTCATCAAAACCTCAACTAAATAATACTATACCAGTCCTTATTCTCCAGATTCTTCATCTCAACCAACCACAATCAAGTTCTATTAACTATAATAAGATTCATTCACCAAATCACTCCAAATTCAAATCAAACTACTAATAATCAAAGACCATGCTTCTCATTTAGAAAACTAACCATCAAACTCACTAATAATCAAATTAAAGGCTAGGGTTTGAAGTTTATACCTTCCTTGGGAGGTGTTAAGTTGCTAGGAAACCTTAGGGAGCCTCCTACAAGCTTGATCTTTCCAAAGAAATCAAGAACACAAAGTTAGGCTTTGAAGTTTCTAAAAGTCCGATTTGAAGAACTGTAAAAATAAGGGTCTTACCATGCTTATTTGGAAGAGACTTGTGAAGAATACTTGTAGGCCATCTCAATACCTTTCTAACGAGCTATAGAACACAACATTTGAGTGAGTATTGAAGGAGATATGGCAGTTTGAAGTTGCTGGGTTTGTTTTAGCCGAGAGCATTCTTCTTGAAGTGGGAAAGTCAACTTTCAATTTGTATTTGTGTTATGATATTTGTTGGTTGGTTGCTTCCTTTTGTCTTGGAAATAAATTAAATTTTTACCATGGTGAAAAATGTGTGGCTCACAATCAACCAACCAATCCTTCCCACTTGTCATGCTTAGGTCATCAAGCTTAGGTCATCTTGTTACACTTGTCTTCTTCTTGTTGGTGTGATGACATCATCATCCACTAACCTCTTTGATTAACCCCTAATTACTTGGCTAATGACCGCTTATCTGTTATACGGTTCGCTTAACTTTCGTTCTCGTTTATCATTTGAGGGATCATACCCGGGATCTTATTACTTAGGTTTCCTTAACCTTTCTCAATACATTATATTCCTTTTATGATCCTCTCTTATAATCCTTTAATTTAAATCCTTCTTATCCTGTTACCTTATACTCAATTCTTTCCGTATCTAGTGGATTTCCGGGAAAAATCAAAGTGTTCGGATTTGGATTCTGACGATCTTTACATACACTTATATATCACATAGAGTACCAATAAAATCTCAGAATATCCATAAAAGAACCCCTACATAGTGTGGCATGAAAAGTTTTCTCATTCAGCAAAATCTGTAAAATCACTATTCATAAGGGTTTCAAAAATTTCCAAAAATTGGGGTTATTACATCGCGTCTGTAACGTCGCACCTACACGTATAATACTTTAACAATTCAATCATAATGGCCTTCTTATCAGATAAACTAGAGTTTCCTCCTTTTTAATTTGGAATAACCATGAATCATTCAACATAGTGATCTAATAATATTCTTCTTTTAGAAAAGTCTAGAAATCTTCCCAATCTTCTTCGATCATGCTCAGGCTTCCGTTAAATCAATGAATTATCTGAACTCTGATAATCCCAGTAATTGGATGAATAGTTACTCCGTACGATGGTTCTATTGTTAATCTTATCAGACAATACTTGCACCTTGCTGTTAGGAATAATTAACTTCTTCATAATCACAGGTTACCTCATTTTTTCCGAATTAACAATATTGAGTCTGAAACAACATCCTTTCAGGTAATCCGGGTCTTTTAACAAACAAGAAACTTAAGTAGTAACTTGACAACCAAGATTTAAAACTTATTTTATTCAAAAAGGCTTTTAGAAATTTTGTAAGGAAAATCTTTTTCGAAAACTTGTTAAAAATATTGAAAATTTTGAAAATCACACCTCTGGTTGTCCTTACTGTATGAGTTGGTTGTTGTCCTTCTTATGACCAAATACCAAGTTAAAGAAACAATCACTCAAGGGTCCATTCACTTCCATTTATCTCCTCTCCTTCATTTGGTCTTTTACTTTCCTTCGTCAATAAAACTTCTATTGTCGTTGCACATTATCTTATTCATAGCTTCACATTAAGGCTCCCATACTGGTAGTACTCCTGTTAACCACTTTGCAATCATTAAGTGGAACAGACTATCCAATAGTCAATAAGTTAGCTAATGTCACATCATCTTGTTAGAATATATATCACATCATTACAACACCATTTCCTAATTTCAAGAAATCTTCAGATCCCTAATCTCTTCTAACTCTCTCTCTTCAACACTTATCTACTCCATTCCACAAGCTAGTCATGAGTGGCCTAATTACTAATAGCTTCTTGTAACCTGATAATAGCCATCCTCCAGAACACTTGAATCTTCTTTCTAAACTCCTTTCTCACCTTGATTTGTATCTCGAAACTCACCGTTTACTGCAGCTATCGTGTCCCTTCTCGCAAATGCTGTTATTTCATTGGAAAGGTTTTTTTTTTAAAACTGAGGATATAGAATATGGTGTATAGTAAACAGAAAAGATACATTCATAGTTGAATGTTCAAAAGAACAAGAATAAGCAAATGAAGGTTCTTGAATAGGTAGTCTCATATCGAGAGATGATAGAATAGCGCTGAATAACTTGGAGAGGCGCAACTGTCATAACAGAAGGTAATACCGCTAATACTGATGGAAGAACAAGGCACAAATCGAATCTGGGAGAAGATGATGATCCTTAAACGGAAGGCTCCAAATGATCAGTTGATGCAGGGAAATCAGGATCTGCCCTTGCCGTTGCCTGGATATCACGTTGCTAGTTAAGAATCCCGAATCGCAAAATAAACCGTGCTGGAGACTTACTATACAGTCGCACTCAACCTCGCGATGACCTATCTTTCTATTTCCTATTCCTAATCCTAACCCTCTACCCAATCCCGACAATCTAGGCTTGTTTCAGTGACTCATAACCTGTAGCTCTGATACCAACCTGTGGCGCCCTCCAAACCCGGGTCAGAAGTTTGAGGTCCACAACACATACTCAATATATGAACCTGTATATAAAATATTATTTGCAATGACCCTGCTTTACTTAACCACGGATCGTAACAGGTTAAAGTATGAAAACAAGCCACAACCTTAACTTTTATTACAACGTACCAAATCCCAACTAATTTAATTTACAACTGAAATGAAATTATTCTTACAACCTTACTATCTCACTTATGCAATAAGCTCCTGCTAGCTCGATCAATCATAATCTGGAATCCTAGCTCGAACATTGAACTGGGAAACCTCGCTATCAACCGTATCCTTCTTAATTGTAGAATATATAGAAAGATTTGCAAGAGTGAGCTAACTAGCTCAGCAAGTCATATTATCAATAACTGAGGTTAAACAATAATAAACGGGGTGATTCAAAGGAATCAAGTTTCTTGTTAAACAACCAATAGAATTGGATATTCATTTTAAGTTTTTAAAACCAAGATTAGGCTGCTGATCAGTCACGCACTAACCCCGAGCAAAGCACACAGCATTGCTCAAACTACTGGATCCAAGGCACACATTGGCCTAACTTGACCATCGATATGGTCTGACCACGAATCTGGTCCACATAAAGAAAACTATCCAATTCTAAAACAGTTCATATGATAAACAATAGAATTCAATAAAACCAGATCATAATCAATAAAAATAAAACATTTATATAAAAGCATGGTAAAAATTCATGGTTACGGAAAGGGTATGTCAAAGTACATAAAAGAAGTGGCCTCCAGCCGATAGGATAATCGGGCACTAGATGAATAGTGTTTTTACAAGGTTTTGGTACTTTGATATCACAAGGTATGGATGAGTATAAAAGTTTCTGTATGTTTAAATAATTTTGTTCCAGTGTTTGGTATATGATGGTTATATATTTATGGAATAATATCGTATTTGTGTGGTTTAATATCTGGTAAATCAAATGGTTCACAAAAATAAGGCTTGCGGCTCAAAGATCAAATGATATGGCTCAGGTTCAAGACTGAAGGATTCAAAGTATTTACAGTATAAAACAGAACTATTTTGGGTATTAATAGTATGTCACAAGAGAATATTTGCATTATATTTCGAGAAAGGTTTAGAAATACTTGCCTTATCATAATCGATTTCAACTTCACTTGTACTTGTATAATGACTCCATTCAACAATCACTTGTCTGCTTTTCTTATGCCTAACTTCTATCCTCTGATTACTTGTTGTATTTTCTACATGTCAATTCTATTTTCTGATCACCTGCTTCCCTTTCTTACGCCTTGCTTACTCTGCTAGGCATAATAAATATCTATCAATATTTAACTTATACAATTCTATTCGATATACACTTCCATCTACCCTTCGTTTCACCCAAATCTGATTAACGGATCGAAAGTTATGCTATAAACAAGTAATCATCGAATATATAGACCGACAGTCAACCAAAAAGTCACATATAACACATAGCACGTCACATAATCAATGATATATCATTTATAAAGAAGTCTCGGGTCATAAACAGGCTTTCAGGTAATTAAAAATGATTTTTAAAACATTTTTCGGAATTAAAACGGGTCGTTGGATCAATTTAAGAGTAATAAACAGGGTTCGGTTGGCCAATTCTGGCTTCGAAACAATTTTATAATAATTATCGAGCCTTGGAAATAATTTAGAATAATATTTTAAAGCTCGAAACTATTTTTCGGAATTTTTAAATCATTTTTAAATAATTAAATCCAATTAAATAATCAATTAAAATCAATTAATAAATAATTAAACTAATTAATTAATATTTAAATTAATTGATCAATTAATCAATTAATTATTAATTAAAATTAATTAATTAATTAATTTAGATTTATTTTTAAATTAAAAACAAATTTTGGAATTAAAATGAATGGTTTTTGGAATTTTAAGATAATTAAAACTATTTTTAAAATCATTTTATAAAAGAAATCCTATTTTTGGAAATAAATAAAACAGAAATCAAAATTTTATAAGTTTTGAAAAGGTCATGGACTAAATTGTAAGTTTCTAAAAACTAGGGGAACTAGACAGCAATTTTGTCGTCTTCCCCCTTCTCCTTCGCCGGCGGACGGTCGGGAAGCCATTAACGGCGACCCGCCACCGCGCAAGCTCACCGGAATCCAGCTCACCGACTCGGAATCACCCTAAAATGTGCAGATTTCTCCCGTTTACTGCTAGCAACTATATCATGCAATCATATTTCACAAAGTATTAGTAACTTGGCCGGATTTTGGCCGGGAAACGAAGAACACCGGTGAACTTTCCAAACACAACCACGGTCATTACAAGCAACGTCGATTAGCAAGGTATATATGAATTGTTTGCAAATTTCAAGGGGAACAAAACCCACTATCTCTCAACACCTGTTAATCTCTATTTAAGAAACCCCCAATTTTAATCAAGAACATTCAAACGAATATAAACCCTAATTATACAATTCGAGAATCAAACCCTAATTTGAACATGTTATTGAACTCCAAATCGATCATATGACATACCAAAATCATCAGGAAAACAAGCTATACAACATATAATCATCAAATCATTCAAACAACCATCCATACAAAAATTCATAATTTAAATACCAAGAAATTCGAATATAAATAATTAAATAGAAAATCACCTGATGTTTCTGGGTTGAAATTGATGGAAGCTTTGGATTCTAGATTTCAGTAGCTTCGTTTTGAGTATATGTGCGCCAAAATCGGATATCGATAACGCCTCCGAATTTGTGTTTGATTATGAAGAACATAATATAATTATAGTATTTTCTCTGTAGAAATTCCGTAAATACTGTTTGCAAATGATTTCCGGTACAAAATAAAATACGGTAGAGGCTATTTATAATTACGGAAAATTAGTATCCCGTTGGATCATTCCGGATATAAAACGGTACGTTTATTTATAAAAACTGATCTGGACGTTACCGGTTTTCGAGATAATTATCCAAATCAGTACAATTTGTACTGCGGTCTTGGTCTCAGCGCCTGGTTACACGTATTACGAAGTGATAATTGTGATAGTTTAATAAAAAGCTCCCGTTTATCGAAAATACGAGTTTTATTGATTTACCGAAACGAATAATGTATCGAAAATGTTGCGCCGGGACCCGCGCAGGACAAACCGTACGCCGGATCGAAAAAGTCGAAACATGGAAAATGCTCGGAATATTGCAATTAGGTTAGGAAGGAGTTCTCGGAAGAGTTTCTGGTTCTAAAAACGTAAAAACGGATAACGGTGGTTGGTTCCCATTTTTATAAAATAGATTTTAAATACCCGGAAAAAGATTTTATAAAATCCATATGATCCCTATAAATTCATAAATCCACATAAAAATAATTAGGAAGATATGACAATTATCTATATTTTATTTGGAACATATAAAAATTGAAATACTTAATAAATAACATTTTTAAACATTCAAACACATTTAACACTTAACAAATAATTCACAGAATAGATACTGAATACATATAATAATTATCTATTAGCAAAAATAATTGCACGATATATCCCGGATATTACATTCTATATTCAAGATGAGTTGGCAGTGTTAAAAGGAAATTTTTGTTGACCTCCCTGATTGAATAATATTTTCCATTTATGTTCAGGTTGTTGATCAATGCATTGTACCTCTCAAACACTTGAGTAATTCCTTCTCCTGGATTGGATTTAAAATATTCATACTCAGAGGTTAGGATCTCTAACTTGTTCTCCCTAACTTCCTATATGCCTTCATTAATCACCTCAATAGTTTCCCACATGTGTTTGGAATTTTTACAGTTCATCACATGTCTGTTCATCAAGGGATCAAGGGAATCAACTAAAATTAATTGAAGGCTGGCATCCAAGGAGGCTTCTTCCTTTTCAGTAGGAGTAAAATCTTCAGGCTCTTTTGCATGGATTCTAGCTTTGGTAATCACAACATCATCTACTATAACCTTTGGTTCAATAACCATCGGAATTTTTGGACCCTTCTTTAACAAGTTCAGATATTTGGGATTTGCCACTTGTAAAAACAAGAGCATCTTCTTCTTCCACATAATATAATTTTCTCTATCGAATAGTGGAATTTTAACGGTTCCAACTTTTTGTGAAGTCATTACGAATTTTTGAATAAATAAAAATTCAAGGAGTGGAAGAATCACAAAAGTCTAGGATCTTGATTTATTCATTAATTAGAAGGCTCTGATATCAATTGTTAGATACCAATATGTTTGTAGAAGGGGGGTTGAATACAAACTATACCGTTTAATCGAATTTAGTGCGGAATAAAATTTGAAACAAAATTCAAGTTAAATAAAACTATTATTAAACTTGAAAGGTGTTACAACAACGGTATCGATTACAAGGGATTAATCTCAAATTAATTATCACAAATCTAGAATAAATTCGACATGAACTTTTTCTATTTTTGCAATAAAAAGAATCAAATGCTAAAAGCAATTTGAGATTAAGTTCTAGGGATTTTGATCCGCTAGATAGTTACACAAGAACAAGAGAATGATTTCTAGTGGTTTGGATTTAACTTTAATAACTAGAAATTGATAATCTTGTTTCAGCAGTTGAGAGATAAAATATTTTGTTCTGCGGTTGCTTTTCTTTTTTGTTCTTGAGTGGTTGAAGTGTATGTTGAATGTCTGCTGCTTGTCTTTAAATATAATCAACAGAACTGAAATGAACTGGCAAGACAATCTGTGAATTGGCATGACTTTCGGTGAGACAATCTCCTGAACTAGCATGACAATCCGTGAGACAATCACTTGAACTAGCAAGACAATCGGCATGACAATCTGTTGAACTAGCAAGACAATCCCATAGCTGGTAGAACTTTCGGTATGACAATCAATTTGAATTAGTATGACTTTCAGTATGACAATCTGATTGTCATACCAGTTCAATTGATTGTCATGCAGAATTAATATTGAATATAAATTCAAAATCAATTCTGAAAATTCATAATATTAATTCAGAATTAATTAATCAATTAATTTAATTAATCAATAAATTAATCTTTGAAGATATAATTTATTTTCTTAATTAAATATATGACTTAATTAATTAATAGAGAATTAATACTACTCTTGAACAACAACCACTCTTCTGAAAATCTTCTGAAAATCACTGAAAATTATGAATCAATTCCACCACTTCAATGTTGACACTCGATGTACTGTCTGGTTCATGAGTGACTAACTTTCGTGACGTTTCTTCATGTCTTGACTTTGATAACTTGATTTTCTTCAGATTAAATCCCTGTAATTGTCTGATACCCTGACAAGATCTCTGTCACTTGATTAAATCCATAATCTTGATTTGTATCACTGAGGCTTGATCAATTTCTTGAACTTCTTTCAGTGAAGTAATTCCTCAAGTCTGTAGATGAACCTTGTTTCTGAATCCTTTAACGGATGTTACTTTGTGAGATCTCTTTGATGATAGATCCACTATTTACTTGTTACATTCTTATTTGAGTTGAGTTAAATCCTCGAATAAACAAATAGGCTATGACATATGCCTTTCAATATCTAACACATGGCATGCCTGATTGGATGATTAATAACTATTTCTACAATGGATTGGGTGCTACTTCTAGACCCATGCTCGATGCAGCATCAGGAGGAGCCTTGTGGGCTAAAAGCTATGATGAAGCTTATGAACTTATTGAACTGATGGCTGCTAATGAGTACCAGAATCCTTCCCAGAGACTGACTCAAGGAAAAGTAGCAGGAATTCTGGAGTTGGATGCAGCAACTGCTATAGCTGCCCAACTTAAGGCATTGACGATGAAGGTGGACACTTTGGCTAATCATGGGGTTAATCAAATCGCTAGTGTCTGTGAACTTTGTGCTGGTGCCCATGAGACTGATCATTGTGCAATTTCTAGTGAATCAGCTCAGTTCATGAGCAACTTTCAGCTTTCGCAGCAACCTGTGTCAGCCACTTATCATCCCAACAACCGCAATCATCCTAATTTCAGTTAGAGTAACGCTCAAAATGCGGTTCAACATCCTTATCAGCAGTATCCAGCTAAGCAGTACAACCCCCTAGTTTTCAGCAACCGCAATATACACCGAGACAGCAACTTCAGCTGCAACAAGCTAATGAAAAATCTGAATTATAGGAGTTGAAGCTAATGTACAAGAGTCAAGTTGTTTCTATCAAGACCTTGGAAAATCAAATTGGGAAAATTTCCAATGCCTTGCTAAATCATCAACCTGGTACTCTACCTAGTGACACTGAAGTTCCAGGAAGGAAAGAAGCTAAGGAGCAGGTAAAGGTAATCACTTTGAGGTCTTGAAAGGTTGCGAATCCCGAACAAACTCAAGCATTGACTGAAAAAGCTGAGGATGAGAAAGAAGTAGAGCAGCAGGAAGTAGAAGTGGAACCAAGGAAGACTACTGTTGAGCATATTCCTCCTGAGGGTAATACAGGGGAGAAACAGATCTATCATCTACCGCCTTTTTCTAAGCGGCTGCAGAAGAAAAAGCTGGACAAGCAATTTGAGAAGTTTCTGGAGGTGTTCAAGAAACTTCATATCGATATACCTTTCGCTAAGGCTCTTGAGCAAATGCCTAGTTATGCAAAGTTTATAAAAGGTATTCTTTCTCAAAAAGTGAAGCTAGATGATTTAGAGACTGTCACTCTCACGAAAGATGCAGTGTTATACTGCAACAGAAGTTGCCTCTGAAGCTTAAAGATCCAAAAAGCTTCACAATTCCGTGTACTATCGGAAAAGTGTCTTTTGACAGATGCTTATGTGACTTTGGGAGCTAGCATCAATCTGAGGCCTTTGTCAATCTTCAAGCAGTTAGACTTACCTGATCCAAAACCGACTTATATGACCTTGCAGTTGGCCGACCGTTCTATTACATATCCACGAGGTATTGTGGAGGATGTCTTGGTCAAGGTTGATAAACTCATCTTCCCTGCTGATTTCGTTATTCTTGATTTCGAGGAGGATAAGAAGATTCCCATAATCTTGGGAAGACCTTTCTTGGCGACTGGCTGAACCTTGATAGATGTGCAGAAGGGTGAGCTCACAATGTGAGTGCTGGATCAGGATGTAACTTTTAATGTGTTCAATGCTATGAAATTTCCTACAGAAAATGAGGAATGCTTAAAGGTGGAGTTGGTTGATTCTGTGGTTACTTCAAAACTTGATCAATTGCTAAGGTCTGATGCCTTAGAAAAAATCTTATTGGGAAATTCAGATAGTGAAGATAATGAAGATGAAGAATAATTGCAGTATTTGAATGCTTCTCCCTGGAAAAGGAAGATTAATATGCCTTTTGAATCTCTTGGAATGGAGGAATTGAACAAAGCTCCTAAATGCCTCAAGCCATCTATTGAGGAAGATCCCACTCTTGAGCTTAAGCCTCAACCTGAGCATTTGAGGTATGCATTTTTAGGTGATGCATCTACTTTGCCTATTATTATTGCATCTGACCTTTCAGGTAGTGACGAGGAAAAGCTCCTGAGGTTGTTAAGAGAGTTCAAATCCGCAATTGGTTGGACTATAGCAGATATCAAGGGAATCAGCCCTTCTGATTGCATGCATAAAATTTTGCTAGAGGAAGGTAGCAAGCCTACGATCAAGAAATAAAGAAGACTTAGTCCAATCATGAAGGAAGTAGTGAAGAAAGAAATTCTTAAGTGGCTAGATGCAGGGATCATCTATCCTATTTCTGACAGTTCATGGGTAAGCTCGGTTCAATGTGTGCCAAAGAAAGGTGGAATTACTGTGGTAGCAAATGAGAAGAATGAGCTTATTTCTACAAGAACAGTCATGGAGCGGAGAGTTTGCATGGACTATAGGAAGCTGAACAAGGCCACTAGGAAGGATCACTTCCCCTTGCCCTTCATTGACCAGATGATTGACAGATTGGCTGGGCATGAGTACTACTGTCCTCTTGATGGCTATTCGGGTTACAATCAGATTTGTATTGCTCCAGAAAATTAGGAGAAGACTACCTTCACTTGTCCATTCGGTACTTTCACCTTCGGACGAGTTTCGTTTGGTCTGTGTGGTGCACCAGCCACATTTCAGAGATGTATGATGGCCATTTTTTCTGATATGATTGGCCAGAATATGGAGGTGTTCATGGACGACTTCTCTGTATTTGGCAATTCTTTTAATGAATGCTTGCAAAATCTTGGACACGTTCTCAAGAGGTGTGTTGAGACCAATTTGGTTCTCAATTGGGAGAAATGTCACTTTATGGTGCGACAGGGCATTATTCTTGGGCACAAGGTTTCTAATAAGGGTCTTGAGGTGGACAAAGCCAAGGTGGAGGTCAATGAAAATCTTCCTCCACCTATTTCTGTTAAGAGAATTCGCAATTTTCTTGGTCATGCGGGATTCCATAAGCGTTTCATCAAAGACTTCTCTAAGATTTCGAAGCCATTGTGCAGTTTGCTAGAGAAAGATGTCCCTTTCAAGTTTGATGACGAGTGCCTTGTAGCTTTTGAAACATTGAAGAAGAGTTTAATCATGGCACCTGTCATAACTGTACCTGATTGGAATGAACCTTTTGAGATGATGTGCGATGCAAGTGATTATGCAGTTGGAGCAGTTCTTGGGCAGAGGAAGAACAACATTTTCATGTGGTTTACTACACTAGCAAGACCCTAAATGGTACTCAACTGAATTACACTACTACGGAGAAATAACTTTTGGCTATTGTCTATGGTTTTGAGAAATTTCGATCTTATCTACTTGGGACTAAGGTCACAGTTTTCACTGATCACGCTGCAATTCGTTATCTCCTCTCAAAGAAGGACTCGAAACCTAGATTGATTAGATGGGTTCTTTTGCTTCAAGAATTTGAACTAGAGATCAAGGACAGAAAGGGGACTGAAAATCAAGTCATTGATCATCTCTCGCATTTAGAGAATCCTAATGCTACTTCATTGGATAAGACATTGATAAATGAGTCTTTTCCCCATGAGCAGCTGTTTGGAGTGCAATAAAAAGAACCGTGGTTTGCAGACATTGTGAACTACCTTGTGAGTCATATCATTCCTCCTGACTTATCTTATGCTCAAAGGAAGAAGTTTCTACATGAAGTGAAGTGGTATATGTGGGATGAGCCGTTTCTTTTTCGACAAGGAGCTGACCAAATCATCAGGAGATGTATTCCTTACAGCAAAATGGGGGAATCTTGCAAGATTGCCACTCAACGGCTTATGGAGGACATTATGGTGGAGAAAAGACAGCAGCTCGTATTCTGTAAGCAGGTTTCTTTTGGCCAACCTTGTTTAAAGATGCTCACCAGTTCATTTTGAAATGTGATCGATGTCAACGTGTGGGTAACATGTCTAAGAGGGATGAGATGCCTCTTAATATGTTTCTCGAGGTTGAGGTCTTCGATATTTGGGGAATTGACTTCATGAGGCCATTTATCTCATCCTGTAATAATCAGTATATCTTGTTGGCGGCTGATTATGTGTCGAAATGGGTTGAAGTTAAGGCATTACCAATGAACGATGTGAAAGTGGTGCTTAATTTTCTTCACAAGCAGATATTCACAAGATTTGGAACTTCAAGAGTCATAATCAGTGATGAGGGGTCACATTTTTGCAATCGCAAGTTCACTGCTATGATGAAAAGGTATAATGTGAATCATCGTATTGCCACGACTTATCATCCTCAGATGACTGGTTAAGCTGAGGTATCTAATAGGGAGATCAAGCGCATTTTAGAGAATGTTGTGTGCCCATCGAGGAAGGATTGGTCTTTGAAGCTTGATGAAGCTGTTTGGGCGTATCGAACAGCATACAAGACTCCGCTAGGGATGTCACCGTATCAGTTAGTTTATGGTAAGGGGTGTCATTTGTCGGTGGAGCTGGAGCATAAAGCGTATTGGGCTTTGAAGAAATTGAATCTGGATTTGGATGCAGCTGGAAAGAGGAGGATTCTTCAATTGATTGAGATCGACAAATTTTGACTTCAAGCTTATGAGAACAAAAAAATGTTCAAGGAGAAAGTCAAGAGGTGGCACTATTGGGGTCTAGTGCTCAAATCATTTGTACCAGGACAACAAGTTCTTTTGTTCAATTCTCATCTCCGTCTTTTTCCTGGAAAGTTGAAGTCAAGATGGTCAGGGCCGTTTATTGTCAAAACTATGTTTCCACATGGAGCGGTGGAAATTTTTGAGAATGATCCGGGCCAAGCATTCAAGGTAAATGGTCAGAGGTTGAAGCATTACTATGGTGACACGGTAAACCGCGAGGTGGTTAGTGTCGTTCTATTGTCCATTTGAGCTCAAGGTTCTACGTCGAGCTAGCGACGTAAAAGAAGCGCTTTTTGGGAGGCAATCCAAGTTTGTTGTAGAATAGTAGGTAGAGGAAGCAAGAAGAAAGGAGAAAAACACAAAAAAATCAGAAAAAGAAAAAAATTCAGGACTGACTATAGAAGCCTGGCACGCCCGAGCTGTCCTACCGCGCGGCCACGCTGAAAATACAGAAACATGGAGCGCCCGCGCTGTTCCAGCTCGCGGCCGCACCGGTTTGGCAGAAGTAATGCGCGCCTGTGCTGTCCTAGCACGCGGTCGCGCCGTGGTCCTGATTCAGAAAAAAAAATAAAGGCAATTTTAGGTGGGGAAATCGGGAATTTTGCTACAAAATCAATTCCCAACCAAGTTTTACTCCCCCACATCCCAAATTTCCCACTCCAAATCAAACCCATTACTCCCATTATTCCCATAATCAAATCCCACTTCTATTCCATATATAATTCTCTTTTCACCACCTATATATACATACACCTTATACACTAACTTCTTCACCACTTCATAAACTCTCAAAAACAAATTCTCTCTCAAACACAACTCTTATTCTCTCTACTCAATTCCAATGGCACCCAAGAGACAAAGAACACAAGTAAGCAGCAGCACCACTGATTCTTCAAGTGTGGGTGGTGTAAGGCCAAGGTTCTCTACTCCCGAGGCTGAAGCGGAGTATACGAGGCTTCTCTCGAAGCCGATCATCAAGGAGCGAGGTTTTCTGCCATCAGGGAAGGATGGTAAGCTATTGGAGATGATTCTGGAGATGGGTTGGGTTACTTTTTGTGAGGCTCCCGCTGCTGTGCCCATGAGTGTTGTTCGCGAGTTCTCTGCAAATGCGAAGGCTGAGAAGAATGACGGAGGATTATGGAGTACAGTACAGAGGCTATCAGGACAGTGATTGAGCAGCCCGCGAGGAAGGTCAGGCAAGACACGTGGAACGATAAGACTCTAGAGGACTTTGATCTGGATCTTATTTTTGCTACACTGTGCCAGCCCGACACTCACTGGAAGATCAAGAGGGGTACGACCGAGTATTTAACATTCCCGGCTTCCAGCATGAACAGGTTCGCCCGTGCATGGAACGCGTTTATTTGTGCTAACATCATGCCATCTTCGCATGTGCATGAGATTACTGTGGAGCGTGCATGGCTATTATGGGGCATTCTTCAGGGCGATTATATGGATTTTGGGATGGTAATTTATCGGGGTATCTTGAAGTTCTTGAGGGGGAGTACCGCGGGGTCTATTCTGTATGCATCCATTGTGACGAAGTTGTGCATGGCAGTTGGTGTTCATTGGCCCGCACATGAGTAGTTTCAAATCCCGAGTGCTCCTATTGATAGCACTACTTTGGCTACGATGCAAGAATGAGATGGAGGCAAGCCCTATCTAAAGGGGCTTGGTTATACTTTTGACCACCTACCAGCCAACTGCTGGGGCTACTCAGACGAGCAGGACTGCATGGAGATCTCAGCTAGGAGATGAGGAAGGGCCATCGCAGTAGGCACATATGGAGGATGAAGGAGCTGATATGGAAGCTGGCATGAGCATGACGCAGTACAGGCGTCTGGCTAGGAGGATGGATGTGATGCATGACATCCACAGTAGGTTTGCACGTGATCTCACCCAGACATTGAGGACAACTTTTAGAGCCACCGGTGTTGACATCCAGTGACCAGTTTTTGGTGAGGATTCCGTGTATCCACCTCCGGACATACCTGACACTCCACCCGTTGAGGGTGAGGAGCCTGATTCTGATTAGGTATGCCTGAATTCATTACTATTACCTTCACTGAGGACAGTGAATATTTTAAGTTTGGGGGTAGTAGTTGAAGGAATATATTTTGTGTGAGTCACATATAGTTGCATATTTTTCCATGTAGCATATTTTGCCATGTAATTTTTTTTAATTTATTTTTGGTAGTTTTTTATGTTAGTTTGTTCATATAGTTCATGCATTTGCATTATAACATGATCCCTTAGATGATTTTTTCAGTTAATTTGTGATATTGATGCTAGTGTAGTGATATCGTGTTTAGTGATGTTAAATCTTATCGAATTAGTTTGTATGCTAGAGACAATTGTATTTCACTAAGTCTTATAGGTTGCTAGAGTGTTAGATCATGATCATGGTTTGTTTGTTTGTCGAGATTTAATTGCTTGTTTATATTTAAAATTTAGGATATTCTCAATAAAATAACATGGATTTTTAGAAATTGAAGAAAAATTGGATTTCATTTCTAGTTGTTGTGGCTAGGTGTCAAATGGCTAGTAGCTGGCTCATATTTATATGAGTAGTCTAGGGTTGAGCGAGATGGAGCGAAACGCACTCGTTCAGAAATTTGTTATAAAAAAAATTGTAAAACAAAGAGAAAAAAAAAAGAATAAGTGTTATGTATAATTGATCACGAATGGGCTCTTTAGTACTCGAGTTATTAAGTTCTTAGGGGACTTTGTGCCTAGTGACCTAAGGCTTTTATAGTCTGGGGTCCGCTAACCTAACGTTCGCTACATGGGTACTATTGTATAAGTCTTTTGTGGACCTCACTCATTGCATGATCAAATAAATATATGTGTTTTGTTTTGTTTGACTAAAAGCATGAATTCGTATAAAACTCCAATTTAAGAATTGAAGTGTTATAAGTTATATTGGGTCTAGCTTTTATTTTATTTATAACCTTGCGATTTCCTTGTTGAGCAGTGAGTCATGATTATTGATCTAGTTGCGATAGTATATCTGTAAGCATTTGCACACACGCATGTCTCTAGTTTGTAAGTTGATTTGTATGATTTGATTGATCTTTATGTGAGTAACTGCATTTGTTGAGATGTTGCTCGCTGATTGGTTTAGTTATTCTATTATGATCGTTGTATTCATATTAGTTGCATTCATGCATTTTTGTTTCTTGTTCTTTGAGTCTGTTTATGCTCGAGGACAAGCATCGATTCAAGTTTGGGGGTATGTTGAGTGGCATTTATGACACTTTATAATGCTCTAATAAGCTTTGAATTGATGCGTTTGTACTCAAGTTGGTAAGTGTTTTGACGTGTTTTCTAGTGTTTTTGCATTTCAGGCATTATCTAGGTAATCAGGTAAATTAGCATTGTTTTGATGCTAATTTGGTGTCAAGGTGGTGTTAGAATAAAAGCTAGTGGAAAGCCGGCTCGAAGCAGCAAGGAAAAGAAGAAAATCTGAAGTTTTTTCAGAAGTACGGCACGCCCGCGTTGGTCAAGCGCGCGGCCAGGCCAGGATGTCAGAAAGGCAGTGCGCCCGCATTGTGATAGCGCGCGGCCGCGCCGGTGCGAAATCAGAGAATCCTGATTCTATTATAATTACAATTGGAGGACTTCTGGATTGCATGGGGCTGCTATATAAACAACTTTAGGTCGTTTTTCATATATAATCAAGTACGAGACATATCAGAGCGCAAGGAGAAGATGACAAAAGACCTATAGCACAATTCAACAAAGGCGAAGACGATCTAGTTTATTCTTGTGAATCTTTGTTTTGAGTTGTAATCTTGGATGCTCGTTTCTTGTTTTGTTGAACCTATACTCTTGCGTTAACTTGGTTTTGTTTATTCGTTATAAAGACTACATTTTTTATACCATGCTTTCATCGGAACCCACATTGATGATGAGTCTGATTATGGGCTAATCGTTATCGTGGGGTTCTAACGGATTTATTTATGGATTTCTTTAGTTAATTTGTTTCGATGCCTTAGTGTGTGGTGATTGTATTATACCTAGTATTAGTTGTGCGTATTCGTCTTATGAGCATCGCGAACTTATAAGATAGTGTGTTAATCTTTAATGAAGCGACAGTGAATTTAAGGATTTAGAACTTGCCATGCTAACATAGGTTCATGAATTGTTATGCATGATTCGTAGATAATTTTAACCATCTTACTTGTCCTATATAATCAAGATAGATAACTTGTGCTTAAATTGTTATTTTGTCAAATTTTATAGACATATAGGGTCTCAATATAATTGGTGTCTATTCAGCTTCTATCTCTTTTGTGGATGTCTGGTCGTATGGTACTCGTGCAAGAAAGTTGGCGTTTATCAGTTTCGTGTTATTAGATTAGTGTCATCACCATTACATGCTAAGGTTAAGAACAATAATGCTATTGAATGAAGTATTTAATGAAGTTAAAATCCCATATTTGTCATATATATTAATTCAATCATCTTTACTCTCTTAGTTATAATTGTTAGTTTTATTCTTAGTTGTAAACAACCTCAATTTTTTATCATCTTAGCATTAAATAATAACCATACATTGTTGCTTAAGTGCATAAATTAATTAGTTAACCAAGTCAGTCTCTATAGGAATGAACTAGAAAAGATTCTATATTACTTGTGAACGCGTATACTTGCGTGTATTATTAGCGCGTATTTAGCGACTAACATGTTTCACATGGGGATATTCAAAAGAGTCCTAGAAATGTGTATTATGCTAGATTTTTTATGATGCTAGCTAACCATGTTTCTAAGGATTTACAATTTGAGAACCCAAACAATAAGTTAGATTGTTGGGTTCAAGAAAAAAGGGTGCTTGCAGACCTTATTAGGAACAACCTCAACAGTGAGGTGCCTCTCAATTATCTTCCAATCTTTGAGGCACCTCAGGTAAGTCAGGTAACCACCTCTGCCTCTATCTCTTCCCAACCTCAAATTTCTTTGTCCTCAACAGTGGCTATGGAGTCTGTGAAAGTGACCAAATAGATTTCTACCCAAGCCACTGAACCAAAAGTTTCTGAATCCAAATCAAAGAAATACACCTCTAGTATCTCTCAAAAGACACCAGTTGTAAAAACCACTAAAGCACCTGAGAGGAGTGTTTAGGGTGGTAAGAAAGGTGAGGGAAGGGGGAAAATCAAAAAATCCCAAAGGATAAGGATGGTGAGGTCAGTGTAACCCAAGCTATCCATACTATAGTCTTTCAAAAGACTGTAGTGCTATAAAAGGAAATTAGAACATCCCTAGTTGTATCATCCCAAAAAGCTGTGATGTTAGGAGCAATTGATCATATCAAACAGAAACTATCAAAAGCATCGACGGATGATGACTACAAGCATCGACGGATGATGACTACAAGCATCGATGAATGATGATGATATCAACGGATGTTGATAATAGACGGATAATGATATCAACGGATGATGATGTCAACGGATGATGAAATCAGTATTTGTCACATCAGTTGATCTTTGAGAAGGAAAAGGAAACAGGACCTCAAGGCGGTGAAGGACTTTATCTCAGAAGCAATTGTATAGGTTTCCTTGTTGTTAATAGAATATGATTCCTTATACATTGGCAGTTGTGCTCTACATAAAGCACGGATGAGGTGTATACTATAAGCATTGTGACATTGTTATATCTTTCACATAACCTAGCAGCTCTCAAGGATATTTGTTCATCCTTTTGAGAGAGACGATTGTAATAAGTTTTTATCAGTTATTATAAAAATTGTTGATTCTGTTGAAGCTTTGTCGAATTGATTATATTAACTATATTCACACCCCCCCTCTATAGTTTATTAAGGGCCTAATAATTGGTATCAGAGCTTGTTGTTAACGTACAAACAGTTTAAGATCTGAAAATCAATCAACCATGTCAGACAAAGGAGAAGATGAAACACAGAATCTGAATCTGAAGCCACCACCCCCAGCCACATCATAGATAAGCAGTAACATGAGTAGGTATGAAGCAATCATGGTGCATATCCTGAAGATACATGAATATCCAAGCTGGAAAGTCATGATGGCCATGTGCTTGGAAGCCAAAGATCCTGAATATTTTAATAGGATCTATGATGGTCCTCATAGACCGATGAAGGTAGATGTTTTGCTTGCAGGAGAACCGGAAAAGATGATAGACAAATACAGGAATGACTACTCTCCTGAAGATATCTCATCTATCATGAAGGATGCTAAGGTCAGACACATCCTGCACAACAGTCTTGATAGTGTTGTTATGTACAATAAAGTCATTGGATGTAAGATAGCAAAAGAGATATGTGATGCTTTAGAAGTAAAGTGTCAAGGTACAACTGCTATCAAGAAGAACAGGAGGACAGTACTTACTCAAGAATATGAGTATTTTGTCTCAAGGGACTATGAGCCCTAACTGGGATCTTGACATATTTCAAAAATTGTTGAATGACTTATCCCTTGTCGACAAAGAATATAATTTGGAGGACTCAAACTTGAAGTTCCTACTTGCTCTCCCTGAAAAGTGGCACTATAAAGTCACATCAATAAGGGATTACTATCAACTTGGCATCACACCTCTAGATGAGATCTATGGAGTTCTGAAAACTCCTGAACTAGAGATGGAGCAAAAAAGCAAGAGGAAAGGATCAAAAGTTAGACCAGTTGCACTCAAGGTTGAGGAGAAGCCAAAGGAGAAAGCTAGGAGAAAAAGTTACTCCAAAGGAAAAGCCATGATTGCAAGGTCAGATACTGAATCATTAAATACTGATGATGACTCAAATAATGATACTGAATCAGATACTGACAGTGATCATAACAATAATGAAGATATGGAACAGATGGCTTCCCTACTGGTTAAAAGCTTCAAGAAGATGGTCTACAAGAACTTCAAGAAAGAGAGAAGATTTTTCAGAAAAGGTTCTAGTTCCTCAAACTCTGATAAGAGGAATAAAAAGAGAAATACTGATGGGAAGGAATCAAGATCTGGAAAACTTGATAAGTCAAAAGAGAGATGTTACAAATGTGATGGAATTTGACACTTTGCAGCTGACTATAGAAAACCCAGAGCTAAGAAGAAACGAGCCTTGATCTCAAGGAAGAGAAACTGGGATGATTCATCAGACTCAGATGATGGAGTCAATTATGCTTTCATGGTAAAAGCTGACGTTGAGGCTGACAATACTGAATTAAAGGTACCTCGGACTACTCTTGCTTTTGATACTGATGATATCTATGTATTAAGATTATTTCTTAAGTCTCTGCATCTAGTTTTAGGGATCAAACCTTAGAGAACAATAGAATTAAAAGTGAAACTTAGTGTTAAAGGAAAAGAATGATCACCTAGAAACCGAGTTGCTTTCCATGCTAGAAATTCAAAAAGAAAGAGATAATGATGTTTATGTTAAGGAAAAATAGCTAGAAAAACATGCTTATCTAGAAAAGGAACTAGCAAAAGAAAGAGAAGTCATTAAACTTTGGACTAACTCAGGAAATTCTAGAGAATGGTTGTTGG
The DNA here is from genome assembly GCF_009905375.1 of Apium graveolens. Classification (NCBI taxonomy): domain Eukaryota; kingdom Viridiplantae; phylum Streptophyta; class Magnoliopsida; order Apiales; family Apiaceae; genus Apium; species Apium graveolens. Next base: position 62,045,952 of record NC_133654.1, on the reverse strand, counting down.
GGATCAGGATTAGGATACTCAGCTAGATCTAATTCTGATAAGAAAAGTGGAAAAGAAACTGAGATAACAGAACCAATAAAAACTGATAGCAAGGTCAAACTGAAGAAAGTTTAAATAAAGACCATTAAGTTTAATCCTGGTGCTAATACTGTTAAGTCAATTTATGAGGAAGGTACTACCTCAGCACCTAGATCAAACTTAATTACTGAAAAGAGTGAACAAGTTTACATAAATTCAGTAAATATTGGTTCAATGACTCAAAAACAGCTTAAGCAAAAGCTAAAGGATCTACACATGAAAGACAAGAAGAAAAGGTCTAGGAAAAATAGGAATGAAAAGGTAGGTGTTAATAAGAATGGAAATTATGTAACCCCACCTAATGCACCTAGAAAGACCTGTTCAAACTGTGGTAGCACTAATCATCTTGCTAATTCTTGCAAGAAGAATAAAATGATAAATACTGTTTCTTCCAAATCAGAGTTTAGGAATAAAATAGTTAGATATAAACCACAGAGTCCTTGTTTTCATTGTGGAAATGTATGGCATTCTATTTATACATGTAAAGAGTATCACAGTTTGTATTATGATTATTATAAACTGAAACCCTCTTTAAATAAAGAAAAATCTGTCTCTGTATATATAAATACTGATAGTAAGGATGTTAACATAAATTCTGATAAAAAGTCTTCTACTGCATATGTTAACAAACTTAAAAAGGCCAAAGGATACAAGCAAGTCTGGGTCCTTAAAAACACTAACTGATTCAAATTACTGATTGCTGGGTGACATGAGGAATGCTCTAGTCTTGGAAAGTGGATGCTCAGGACATATGACTGGTTATAAATCCCTGTTATCATAATTTGAGGAGAAGGATGGCCCAAGCGTTTCTTATGGAGATGGAAACTTAGGAAAAATATTGGGATATGGCAAAATCAAAGTTGGAAATGTCATCATTGAAAATATAGCTCTAGTTGCAGGACTCAAGCATAATCTGATTAGTGTGAGTCAAATCTGTGACAGAGGTTACCATGTCAACTTTATAAGGAGCATTGTGAAATTGTTAGTAAGTCTGATGGCAAGATCACATTGACTGGTGTGAGACATGATAGTTTATATGAAGCCAGGGTCTCCACAAGTTTTGATAATTCAAAAGTTTGTCTACTGAGTAGAGCATCTATGGAAGACAACTGGAACTGGAATAAAAGACTTTCTCACCTGAACTTCAACAATATCAATGAACTTGTGAGGAAAGATCTTGCAAGAGGATTACCCAATGCAGTTTTTACTTCTGATGGCTTATATGACTCATGCCAGAAAGCCAAGCAAATGAAAACTTCTTTCAAGAGTAAAAATGAATGCTCAATTCTTGAACCATATCATCTACTTCATGTTGATCTCTTTGGTCCAATGAAAGTTATGTCAATTGCCAAGAAGATGTACGTACTCGTAATTGTTGATGCACACCAAGGATGAATCTCCATCCATTCTTCTTGATCATGTGAGGGAGCTGGAGAAGGGATCATCATACAAAGTGAAGATCATCAGAAGTGATAATGGAACTGAATTCAAGAATAGATCTATGGAAGAGTTCTGCAAACTCAATGGAATAAAACAAGAGTTTTCTGCTCCTGGAGCTCCACAAAAAAATGGAGTTGTTGAAAGAAAGAATAGAACTCTGATAGAAGCGGCAAGAACCATGCTAGAGGAAGCAAGATTGCCTACCTACTTCTGGGCTGAGGCTGTGCAAACTGCTTGCTTTACACAAAATGCAACATTGATCAACAAGCATGAAAAAACACCATTTGAGATGGAGAAAGGAAAGAAGTCAAATTTGAAGTTCTTTCATATTTTTGGTTGTAAGTGTTTTGTTCTCAAAACTCATCCGGAGCAGCTGACCAAATTTGATCTGAAAGCTGATGAAGGAATATTTGTGGGTTATCCATTGACTACAAAAGCCTTCAGAGTTTATAATCTTAGAACAAGAACAGTCATGAAATCTATACATGTATCTTTCGATGAAAAGAAGATAACAGGTCTAGAAGATGCAGATGACCGTGACAAATTGAGATTTGAAAATGAAGTACCTTATGCTGAACTTTTAAATCCTGAATCTGATATAGTATATCCTGATATCACTCAAAGCTCTGAGATTCCACAGGACAGTGAAAATTCTTTAGACACTGAAGCATATGTTGAGTGGGAGCAACATAACTCAAATTCAGAGACTATAACAAGTGATTCATCTCAAAAGACATCAGTAGAAAGATCATCAGACTCAACTTCCTTAAATTCTAATGAGTCAAATACTGATAACAATGGGAACACTGATTCAGGGGGAGCATCAGGAAATAACAGTGGTACTAATCAAAGAAATAACAAAGAATTCATGGATCAAGGGGGAGGTTCGTCTTCAAGGAGTCAACTTCCATCTGCAAGAAAATGGTCTAAGTCACACACACCTGACTTAATCATTGGAAACCCTGACAGTGGTGTAAGAACAAAAAAATCTACTCAGAATGAATGTCTCTACCATTATTTTCTATCTCAAATGAACCTAAAAAGGTTGAAAAAGCTCTGCAAGATGCTGACTGGGTCACAACAATGCAAGAAGAGCTCAATGAATTTGAAAGGAATAAAGTCTGGACTCTTGTGCCAAGACCAAAGAACATATTTGTAGTTGGCACAAAGTAGGTGTTCAGAAACAAAGCTGACAGTGAGGGCATTCTTACAAGGAACAAAGAAAGACTGGTTGCAAAGGGTTACTCACAACAAGAAGGCATTGATTATGATGAGACATTTACTCCAGTTGTAAGGCTAGAGTCAATAAGAATCTTTCTTTCCAATGCTGCTCACAAGAAGTTTAAGGTGTTCCAAATGGATGTGAAGAGTGCATTCTTAAATGGAGAACTCGAAGAGGAAGTTTATGTTGAACAACCTCCAGGTTTCATTGATCAAAGGTATCCATATCATGTCTACCTTCTGGATAAAGAACTCTATGGACTGAAGCAAGCTACAAGGGCCTGGTATAAAATACTTGCTCTATTTCTGCTAGAGAGTGGTTTCACAAGAGGTACAATTGATAAAACTCTATTTTATAAATACTATGGTAAGAACTTGTTATTAGTACAGATATATGTTGATGATATCATTTTTGGATCTACTAATGATAAACTTTGTGAGTGATTTGCAAAGCTAATGCAGTCCAGGTATCAGATGAGTATGATGGGAGAATTGAGTTATTTTTTGGGGTTACAAGTTAAACAGACTGATGAAAAAATATCCATAAATCAACCCAAATACACCAGGAATCTACTCAAAAGATTTGGAATGCAAGACTGCTCAACTGCATTAACTCTTATGGCCACTGCAACCAAGTTAGATTTAAATACCGGTTCTTCAGTATATATAACTAACTACATAGGTATGATTGACTCACTCCTATATATGACTGCTAGTAGACCTGATGTAACACCCCCAAATCCGGGGTCGGGGATCCGGGTTGTCACGAGTTCCATTTCCCTTAATAACACCCAATCTTAATAAATAATCGACTACTCTGTACTGTGACCCCACAATAAACACACACACCACAAGTTATAGTCTCAGAGATGAACATCCAAAAATAATCACAAGTCATTTTATTCCACAATTATCTGCCAATGCACCTTAAAAGGTTTTCTGAATAAACTTACATTTCTTTGCCATTATTACAATTCATAAATATACATAATCTGATACATCAAAAGTTGAAAGCCTAGCCTATTGGTAGTTCCTACCTCAGCTACAGCGACATCAACGCCTATAGGAAACTGCAGAACGTTTCCTATCCGCTCGCGAATTGGGAGCTTGGTCCTGTTCATCTTGTCTATCTGATGTTGTGTGATGAAAGAAGAAAGCAAGGGTGAGCAACAAGCCCACCAAAATAATATATATAATGATTAACAATATATGAGCCTTCTCATAGTACTCATGAAAGTCTTGGTCAAAAGAAATGAACCAAGTTGATATCTTAATGCGATGAAGTCGCAAAATATTTAGTATATATATACATATATACTTTTCAAAATATGGGAAGTCCTCTTCCATGCATAATACACACAGAGTTCCAGTGTATAACTGTATAAAAATATCGTTGCAAGGTGATCTCATATATCTAACCTTGTCTCAACGTTTTTCTGAAAATCTTTGTCATGCATAAGATAATCATTTACTAGATATAAGTTTAAAAGATGAAGTTACAAGATACTCCAATATACTTATATCTTTTCCAAATACTACTTGAACTACCACCGTTCAAGTTATAATTAGTTTCAAAAGTTCATCACACTGATGAGACTACAAGATAAGACTTGAATAGATTCAATCTTTGAAATATTTTGAAGGAAATGAAGTTATGATATACTTCATTAAGTCCCGATATATATATACACCTATATATATACATATGTTTCATGAAAACCTCTGTCATGTAAAGTATGAACAGAATTGCAATATCCAATAAATTTGGAAAGGAAAGAATTTTGGCATAAACCTGATATCTTGCTGATCAGGCAAAGATACCAATAAGTAACCTTTTCTACTAGTAGATGGATGAATCCCCCACCGGTCATCACCCTGGCCACATAAGGACCTTGTGCTGGACCGCCACCCGGCCTCTTACGCGTTGATGGACTGCCACCCAGCCACTTACACTTTGATAGACCGTACCCCGGCCTGTCGCTTATGCCGACTCAATTAGATGGACTTACTTCCCGAACGTTGGGCAAGTAATCAAATTGTTTTCTCAAAACAGCAACCACGTTGCGAATGTAAAATACACCACAGAGCCGGATCCCCCAGGTTTTGAGCGAGTATTTAAATCCCCTTTGAAAGGAAGATCTTAAATATAAAAATGAGTTTTGGGGTCCACTCTAACTTTAAAAATCATTTTGAAGACTCGAGAACATTTTTAAGAATGTTTGGAGTAATGCTGATTTAATGAAATAAATCAGTCCCGATATATTAGAAAATATCTGAATATTATTATTTAAATAATATTCCCATAAGGATAACCTTATAAAAATAATCGAAATAGAAGTTTTAAAACTTATACTTGAAATGGATATTAAATAACCAAAGATATACTTATATGAAAGTACTATCTTTATTTGAATAATCGAAAATAAGTTTGATTATCGACACCTTATTCTTTAATAAAATAAAGAATATATCTCAGCAAATAATCGGAGTCATAGATCCTCAAATGAATATTCAAATAATATTCAATAAATAAAATAAGCTGAGTCATAAGCCCTCGAATGAATATTCGAAATAATATTCAATAATAAAATAAAGGAGTCATAAGTCCTCAGATGAATATTCGAAATAATATTCAATAATAAAATAAAGTTATCGAATAAACCTTATTCGATTAATAGTTTTGAAAACTATAACCATATATATATATAAATATATATATATATATATATATATATAAAATCTACTCGGGATCCTCGACTCCCGGTTTTAGAAAATGTTTTCACCTTTGGGTCCCTATACTAAGGGTATATGCAAATTACTGCTATTCTCTAGCATAGGTATTATCAACTGAACCAACAGATATATATGGCAAGAATACAAAACAGGCATGCATATATATACCATATCAACATGCTTCAATATATCGCAACATTTGCTAATTAACCAACATGCATCTATCGCAAGATAATGCATATACATATATACATCACAACAACAGTATAACGGATAGAAAACTTGCCTGAGCGACTGGGGGTTACGAATGGCTCGGGATAAGTCTGGTAACCTATAAACAACAAGTAAGTTGGAATTAAACCAAAGTCACTTGTAAATCTATACATTAACCAACTTAGACTCTAACGCTCGCTTTGCGCTTACTGATTCTCTTAAGTCACTCGAGTACCCTCGGCTCCACCATTTTTAATAATTTAACCATTACGAGTTTTAAGGCGATTCCTTCGCGAGTGTCTTACCAACTGCCTATTACACCCTACATAAATGTTTCATACTTCAATTAGTCCTTTAAGGTCTTTAACCTATGTTTCAAAGTAAGGCGAGGGGTAAGGGTTCGTTCGCGAAACGTCGTTAATTAAAACGGTCGTTTCTCCTAAACCGTTCATCGGAATCCAACGAACCACATATCAAAACGAAGCTCGTAACATGAACTATCTAATCATGGTAATGGTCAAAACCTAGCAGTGAGTTCAAGGGTTCTGATGTTAAGAACAAAAACAGTCTACGGTAAATCGGGCATTACGACGGCTATGTTTACGCGATTTCCCAAATTTAAACCATTCCAAAACAACCACCAATCAACCCCAAATCAATCATACAACCAACATCCATCCAAAACACACTCCAACAGCCCCAACAACTCAATATTATCAACTTTATACTACCCTCAAACATGAACTAAAAGCTATACTTAAGTTCATTAACCAATAATCAAGATTTACAACTTCAAACTCATTACAAATCCAACCACACTCTAAGTATACCAGGATCATGTTCCTCATGAACTATAACAATCAAAACCATTCCTAATACTCAAAAGTAAAGCTAGGGTTTGAAGTTTTATACCTTCTTGAAGCTTTTAATCAATGAAAGATCCTTGGAATGCCCATGGAAGCCTTGATCTATGATTAAGCTACCTTGTCCTTACAAATAAAATCAAGAATCAAAAATTTGTTCTTGAAAGTTACTATTCACCCTAAACTTTTAGGAATTGATTAACTAGGTAAACCTTGGATTCTTGGATCCAAACTTATAGCATAACTATGTTATGAATTATGGAAGCTAAAGAAATAAACCTTATAATTTTTGAAGGTGTGTAGCTTGAGTTTTTGAAAAACTCCTCCTTGTTTTTCTTTCAAAAGCCGAGAGCAAGATGAAGAAGATGAAAAAAAATTTGTGTTTTGCTTTGATTTGTTTTGGTTGGTTGTTTTTAGCTTGCTTTTGGTTAATTACCTTTTTAACCATCAACTTTGTGTGGTTCTAAATCAACCACACCTCTTTCCCCCTCATGTCATGCTTATGTCACATTTGTTATGTCATCATCCCTAACTTGCCCTCTTCTCATTGGTTGGGTGACATCATCCCCTCTAATCTCTTTGATTAGCTTCCTAATTGTTTGCCTAATGACCGTTGATCTGTTATACGATTCGCTTAACTTTCGTTCTCGTTTCTCGTTTGAGGGATCATACCCGGGATCTTATTACTTGGGTTCCCTTAACCTTTTTTAATACATTATATTCCTTTTATGATCCTCTCTTATAATCCTTGAATTTAAATCATTTTAATCATGTTACCTTATACTCAATTCTTTCCGTATCTAGTAGATATCCGGGAAAAATCAAAGTGTTCGAAATTGGATTCTGACGATCTTTACATACACTTATATACCATATAGAGTGCCAATAAAATCTCAGAATATCCATAAAAGAACCCCTACCTAGTGTGGCATGAAAAGTTTTCTCATTCAGCAAAAACACTATTCATAAGGGTTTCAAAAAATTTCCAAAAATTGGGGTTATTACACCTGATATCATGTATGTTACCTGTCTCTGTGTAAGGTTCCAAGCTGATCCTAGAGAACCTCATCTATTAGCTGTGAAGAGAATTTTTAAGTATCTCAAAGGCACCATGAATCCGAGATTATGGTATCCTAGAGATTCAGATTTTAAGCTAATTGGATATTTATATGCTGATTTTGCAGGATGCAAAATAGACAGGAAAAGCACTTCTGCAAGCTGCCAATTCCTTGGTGGCAGAATGGTTTCTTGGTACAGCAAGAAATAAAAGTCAATTTCCACATCAACTGCGGAAGCAGAATACATTGCTGCAGGAAGCTGTTGTGCTCAGATTTTATGGATGAAGAATCAATTACTGGATTATGGGTTAGACTATTCTTCTATTCCTATATATTAAGATAATCAAAGTGCTATTGCAATGACAGCATTCAATGACTAAGCACATCAGTATCAGATACCATTTCATAAGGGAACATGTGGAAGCTGGTACAGTGGAATTGGTCTTTGTTCCAATAGATCAGCAAGTAGCAGATATATCCACCAAGCCTCTCTGTGAAGCTACATTCACAAGATTGGTGAATGAATTGGGAATGATTTCAGGACAGTTCTCAAACTGTGATAGTTAAGTCTGCTGATATTATTGAAAATAGCATGGCCTGGGGCTAAGATAAGGTATCTTATTATTTGTCTGTACTTGTTAGATACTGATTCGTATGCTAAATGTTGATGCCATGATAACATGTAAATTGTGCTAAATAATTTTATATGAAAATTGCATGTTGAACTACTGAGTTTGTTTATATATTTTGTTATTAGTTAAACTTGCTTTGACTAATAGTTTATGTCAGTAGTTGACAAGTCCTGATAATTATAATTAAAATGTTGATAATGATCAAGACTTGTTTGATTGTTATACTTTATTGATTATTTTGAACTTTTTTGAAATAAATTGTTAAGCAATATTTTTAATTATACAGTGAGATAGTGGAATATCTTTTAGTTGCTTAAATGGGTTAATTCTGATGCAAGTATCTTGTAATTCTTGATTATTTACATTGGGAATAGGAATTTGAAGAGAGAGATTACTTTTTTGCTTACCTAGATACGCTTAATCGTGTATTTACATTATGGTTAATTATTACTTGGTAAATCAAAGAGTCTCTTCAGTTTCTAAACCTTTCTTGTATAAATACAATCCTCCACTCTCAAAACTACTCACTACCTTTTTGATACTCAACTCATCATCTTCTCAAAATCTTATTCACAACCTTACTTATTAAAAATGGCTCAATTCCATTTTTACACACGCAGTGGTTGATGTTATCTACCGATCTTTAATCCTAGTGATGAAAATATGTACTTTGATCCATACGGACATAAGGTTCGTATTGGTGGTGAAGTTTATTACCCAATTGAAGTTCCAAATTCAGTCTATGATCATCTCTCTTGGGATGATCAGTTGGAACTACATTTCTTTACCGTAAAAGTTTTTCTTAAAGAAGAACTTCGTGCTGAACTGGAGGAACGTGCTCGTCAAGCAGCTCTTGAACTACAAGAGAATATCATCTCTCTTGCAGGCACAATCAGTAGAATTTATCACCGTTGAGCCATGAAGAAGCAAGAAGCTCTAAAGAATTTGAAGATGGGATAGTTTCTAGGAATAGTTTCTAGCTTGTGTTAGGACTGTTTTATGATTCTGCTTTGTATTCATCTTCTTCATGTTTAATGATAATCCTTAAGTTTCTTTGTTATCTTACTTGATAACTTTCTTGTTTGTGTGTGCTTAAATGCTTCTACATGATATATCCAAATCAGTACTGCATGCTAAACTTCGAATGTTTATAACAGTGCATGTGAATAAACTAATTTATGTTTAAGTTCATGTGATCACTTCAGTGCAGGAGGTAACAATTGTTAAAGAAGAAATTTATGAAAGATTTAATTTTTAGTCATTAAGGATTATTATCTTTGACTGATACATTCTATTCAAAATCTTTGAAACTTTCTGTTTCTCATCAAGAAAGTTGTTCACACTCTTTTCTTAACGCTAAATATCTTAAAATCTTAAACTTATTCTCACAACTGAAACACTTGAATTCTTTTCTCAAATGTTGCCAAAAATCAATGACATAATTCTTGAATTATGTTCACCACTCAGAAATAACATTAAGTTGATTAGAGACTACTTGCTGAGGTAGATCTTAATGATACTAACAGATACACAGAGGTTTCATCAGTTTTTACTGAAGACTCTGTGATAGCTTTCAATAAACACATCCAGGTGTTAGTTCTTTGCAAGAAGAACAAAGGTTTGAGATCATGGTACATGACAGTAACCTGATCAAATCCTCTCCAATTCAAATGAAGGTTCTCATTATTGATGAACAACAACTGTCATAACCACAGTATCAACTGTGAGCTAAACTGTGGATTCACAAGGTATAAATTTTGTTATTACTTTATCAGCATTTATTTTAAATACTGATCTAGTTCTTTCAGCATTTATTATATTTTTAAAAAAATTCATGTTGGTATAATTATATTTAGACCTTATTTAAGGACTACCTCTAGTTTTATGACCACAGATCACCCTTCTTTAGCCACCTTTTGTTCCTGTAGGATAATCTTCCTGAGCCTTTTTGTGTGAGATATGTGAAAAGATTGAGAGAAAAATAGAATTTAAGAGCGGCAGGATCCTTTCTGGCAAAAGGAGATGTAGATGAGAGATAGGATTTAGTAATCCTTGTGAGGAAGCTCTGACTATTAAAAGACATGAGATGTGTGGTGTGAGGAGTAGTGAGAATACTTTAAAAGAATAGAGAGATTAAGGTTTATTTGCTATATATTTGCAGGTGCTTAGAGTCCTAAAGAAACAGATGCTCAACAGCAGTCTGTTGAATATCAAGAACACTCTGATACACCGAGGGCTATTAATCTCCCTGCAAATCTCAGTACTGATACTTTCTTACAGTCCATACATTCTACTATTACACCACATAGTGCAATCCCTGTTTTTGTTGAAAATAGTCCATTTATTCTACTTTACCATCGCCAGAGGAAATCCCTGTTGTTGTTAAAGATATAGTAGCACAACAGTCCATTCATAAAGTTTCATTCATTTCAGAATCACCACGGCATGTTACAGGAACTGAGGTTTTGGAAATTAATGTCGAAGCTCCAATTCATTTATCTACAATACTTGAAGAAGTGGAGTTAACTACTGAAGGTGTGGAAGCTTCAGAAGCAACTAGATTAAAAACTGCACAAATTCTGGTTACTGATGAAGAATCTAATAATGGTGAAGAAGCCTATGTTTCTAATGTTATTATAGATCCTAAGGATGATCTTTTCTTCCCTAAAGATATGCCTATCCATGAGAGACAACAAAAACTAAAAGAGTTAGATGCTATAAAAGAAAAGGATTATTCTGATAATCTCTGGAATGCTCATTGGAAAGATAATATGTATCCTATTTCCAAAACACAAGTTGTTGCACATCTGGAAACAGCAGAACAGAAGATTACAAATCCTGATATGATGAATCATCTGAAAGCATCAACTTTAGTTGTCAGATCCTTACACACAGCTCATGAAGCAACTACTACTCAAATCAATCAGATTAAAGAATCTTAGATTGCTTCAAATCTAACTACTCATCAGGAAATTCAGAAACAAATTTCACAAATAGTTGCCAGATAAATTACAATTGAAGCCGGTCAAGCTAGATTGGAAGCTAAACAAGTTCAAATGTCTGCTCAACTTACAGAATTACAGAATTCAATGGAGCTGATTCTTTCTCTATTGCTTGGTGATGATGCCAAAAAGGGGGAGAATATTATTAAATCTAAATACAAACAGCTGTCATTGACAAGTACTAATACTGAAACTTTTGATGGAGGTAATAAGGGATAGAAGGATAGCAAAAGAAGAAAATCAGAAGAGTTGAAGATTTAACTGTTGCTGATGAAGACCAAGGTATTCTGGAGATAGAATCTGGTACTGAAGCAAGTAAATTTTTTTAATCTCTGGAAGACAACTCTGTTCTACAAGGATCCAAGGATTCAATTATTTGACTCTGAGGAGAGTAGAAGAATATTTGCAAAAGGAAATTCTGGAGTTGATCTTGAACAACTAAGACAAGTGGAGGAAGACTTCAAGAATTCCATAAAGATAAAAAAATGTTGATATTGTTGTTATTTCTCAAGTACTTTATGAAGATATTCCTTTTATCAGACCAACCAGAGGTGTAGTTATAAGGGAAATCAGTCAAGCAGAAAATCTCAGATCACAAGTTACAGTAACTGCTGACTTGAAGCTTAAAGGAAAAGAGAAGATAGGAGAGAAGTCAAAGTTTTCAAAGTCTAAAGCCAAAGCTGTTGTTGAAAAGAAGAAAAAGGAAGATTTTTGAAGCATTCTGAGCTGAGGAAGTGGAATTAACCTCTGACATTGATCAAGTTAAAGAAGCAGTTTAGGATGAAGAGTAAAGTCTAATATTTACTGAAGCAAGATTGAATATGCATACTTGATTCATGCATTTAGATAGTATTGACATCATCAATTGGAACTTGTCCATATTTCTATTATGAACAAGTTGGGGGAGATTGATAGGAGCAATTGATGATATCAAACAGAAACGATCAAAATCATCGACGGATGATGACTACAAGCATCGACGGATGATGACTACAAGTATCAACGGACGATGATGACATCGACGGATGTTGATAATCAACGGATAATGATATCAACGAATGATGATGTCAACAGATGATGAAATCAGTATTTGTCACATCAGTTGATCTTTGAGAAGGAAAAGGAAACAGGAACTCAAGGCGGTGAAGGACTTTATCTCTGAAGCAACTGTATATATTTCCTTGTTGTTAATAGAATAGGATTCATTATACATTGGTAGTTGTGCTCTATATAAAGCATATATTAGGTGTATGTTATAAGCATTGTGAAATTGTTATATCTTTCGTATAACCTAGCATCTCTCAAGGATATTTGTTCATCCTTTTGAGAGAGTACGATTGTAATAAGTTTTTATCAGTTATTATAAAAACTGTTAATTCTGTTGAAGCTTTGTCGAATTGATTGTATTAACTGTATTCACCATCCCCCCCTCTACAGTTGATTAAGGGCCTAACATGTGACTATTGGAATAAGCTCCCATCCAGGAGCACAAAACAAAAGGGGTAGGGACACTAAAGATCTAGCTCAACCCTATATCAGAAAAAAGAAATCTAAAACCATGGGGGAGTCACAGGGTGCACACATAGTATAAACTCAAGTCACATACTTGATATTTGCACCATCTCAAAGTCAGGTTGATGTGGCTCTAGTAAATGTGGAGTCACAATCCCACTTTTTAACAATCGAAACTCATCAAACACACAACTCTCCAACTACATATCTGGATGTGGACATGATTTCCGCATCAATTCCTGATTCTCCATATCTTACACTCATGGAGGAGTCCCAAACTCAAACAAGTGATCATCAACTAATTGATGATTTGTTGGATCACTTGCCAATTCTTTCTCAAATTTGTGCACCAAACTTTAAAACCAATCTCAACGGACTTCTTAATAGTTTCAACTTCTATTCCTCTTGTTTCTTCTTCATCACCGGATATCCATCATCCGTTGATAAGTGATTGTCCTTCAACGGATATGCTTCACAACAATTATTCGTTGATAGTCACAACTACACTTTCAATTGTTATTTCACAGCAGTTGATAGTCACTGCACAAACACTTGATATTTCAAAATCCATTACAAGTGCAGATGACTTAGTAGTTGTCCAATCACTTCTAGGATTTAGGGAAGGGAGTGAACTGAGTGAGAGGCTCGGTTGCTTCAAGGAAGAAAGAGAGGGCGAGAGTTCAATAATACACACTATTTCTTCTAGTGTGTCAAAAGTGAGTGAGGGGAGTTCCACCTTAGTAGGTGAAGATGAGGATGTGAGGATTGTGAGCCAAGGGGAGCCCCTAATTCAAGAATATAGAGAAAATGATAGAAAAACAGGTACAGGGGAAATAAGGGTAGCATTCATTGCTAGTGAGTCAATGGATGTCAGTGATGCTGAAAAGGAAAGACTATATCAGCAAAATTATAGAGCTGTTATAGATTCTATTTCGTTGGATGCTGAGACATTTACTCATCCTGTAACAGCATATCAAACATTGGTTGTTTAGGGCAATGAGGAGGCAGAAAGAACATTGAATTTAGTACACACTGCCGAATCAATGCAAAGAGCCAAAGATGCAATCTCTAAACTGCTTCTTACAGCTGACGTGGATTCTGACTTTGGAGATGATAATGATGATGATGAAGAATTTGATAAAGAAACTGGCATGAACATAAGGAGGATGCAGTCCCTAGGTTTTTAACTAATACTCCTGATCGGATGCTAAGCAAGGAGTGCAGCACTCATCATCTCAACTCCACTCTTTTCAAGCTCATCTCATAGACACAATCAGCTCTAGAAGCTACTTCCAATATTGGTACAAGGTCACTTCTTCAAGCCTATCTAGAGTCCCTCCAACTTTATAGAATTCAACACCTCAAACAGGCTCTATATGTGGATGATATAAAACTATCAATTAATGAAGTCAAGAAGGATTTATACACAAATCTGGATGAGAAGTTTCCTGCAACAACAATGAGAGAAATTCAGCAAAAGCTCAAGAAAGAAAGTGACCTTTCAAGAAAAGTTGAGGCCTTGGACAGAAGAATGATTACTGTTAAAGATTCCTTGGCCAAGATACTTCAAGGTCAAGAAACCCAAACTCAGTTGCTCCAACAACTGGTGGCTGCATAAATTTCAACCTCTACACTTCAACTTGATGATAATAAAAAAGGGGAGATGGATGTGCATATTCAAGTCACAAAGGTAATAGTTCCTTCTATTACTTTTCCAAAGCCACCAGTAAAGGGGGAGTTGGACAGCATAGGCCTCATTAATCTAGCTGCAGCTGAGTTGGAGCTTAAAGAAAAGAAAAAGAAAATAGATGAAAGGATTGCTCAAGTATTTGGCTCAACTGCAAAACCATCAGAAACTGTGAAGCACATCACATAGTTGAGGCCACTTACATTAGGAGAATTGAAGCTGTGAAAACGTACAAAGGGAGAAACATCAATAAAAAATGAACTCAAACCTATTGTGGTGCTCAAGCCTAAATCTTCAAATTTCAGATTCACAAGCAAAAACCCAATGGAGCTAAATTATTCACCTCCAATGCCTGATGAGCAGAAACTCATGGGTAAATCAATTGCTAGCTATAAGATAACCAAGGATGTAATGTTGAGAAAGAGGATAGACATAATTTACAGACATGGTAAACTGATCTGTATAATGAGTGGGCATCCCAAGTTTCTATAAGCTAGGCATGAAGAATATTTGAGATTAAAGACAAAGCCAAAGTCAAAGAAAAGGCAGGCTACTAAGGAAGCTCAAAAGAAGATTGAGAAGCCTGCTAATGCAACTGAAAAGAAATTGGCTAATGAAGAGAAAGAAGAGAAGCCTGAGTGACAAACAGGAAAAAGAGTAAAGGTGAGAGAAAAGAGGCCAAACAAAACTTCAGAAAAGGAAAGTGAGCCATCTCAATCTATTCCTACAACTAAACCAATTGTGCCCATTATGGAAACAGCTGAAATCAAGGTAAATCATGAGGTAAACTTTCATGGTGAGCCAATAGTGCCCAACGATGAACTTATAAATTGGGTGAGTTTACCAATTTCTGATTTGAACATACCTTTACCAACCAAAAAGAGAACTCCAAGAAGGAAGAGAAAGCCAACCCTACCTCCAACCAAAGCCATCTCAAAATCACATAAGCCTAATATCAACAAAGATGATCAACTCTATATCTGTGACATCAAAAAAAATTCTGATATTGGGCTTTATCTAGATGAACTGAAAGAAGTAAGAGGAATTGAAGTTACTTTCAGACTTCCAGAGAGATTGGTGTTTAGATACAAGGGTGGTCATTAGATAATATGGACATTTTACAGGATTCTTAAGGAAAGCTATAATGTCTTAGTCAATGTATTTTCTGCACTGAAGAAAGACTTTGAATTCATAAAGGTTGCTAAGTCATAAATACTCAAGAAAATAAGTCAAATCAGACAAAGCTGGAGGGATCCTAGTGCACTACCAAGGGTTCTAACTATTCCAAATACTGGAGATATAGTGCACATGAAACCTTACTAGATCATGGAGTTTAGAGATGAGAAGTATGTCAGAAGATTTTTTAAAATTAAAGATCAGCTTAAAGTATCAAGTAATGAAACTCTCAAAAAGATGCAAGAGATGCTGAATATCAATGAAAAAAATGAAGTTGAATTTTACTGACAACTCCAACTCCAGATTGAGGAAAATAATAAAAAATTGGGGAGGAAAACAAGGGAATCAAGGAAAATAAAATGATCTTCCCAGACTAGAGGAGCACCTTGATAATGTCATGTAAACTTTTTTTAACCTTTTTTGTACATTTCAATAGTAAGGCAGCACTTTATAAATTATCTACTTTTCAATGTATTATTTGTATAGGTGTTTTGTTATCATCAAGTCAACTTGAATTTATGCCTATAATTTCATTAGACATAAACTGGGGGAGATTGTTAGGAATATGTTATAGTCTTGATGATAATTCATCAAAACACCTCAAGTAGATTTATTAAGTATCAATTAGTTGCCTTCAACGGATAACCATAGTTATCTATCCATAGAAGGAGTAGTTTATGTCAATAAGTATGTAGCACATTCTGTACACTATGATAGCCGGGGGATTTTCTAGTTTTAGTAGTTTCTAAGTTATGTTGACTACTAGCAAGATATACAAAATAGGTGGGCTGAGTGTAAATATAAAATTCCTTGTAATTTTATATAAGTTAAAGAGTATCAACTACTAAGGAAACATCTTCAAATGCTAAACTACAAGCTTCAACGAATGACTCTACAAGCTTCAACGGATAACTCAATATGCCTCAACTGATAACCCAATTAAGTCTTCAACAAATATCAGATAAAGCTGTCTACGGATGCAATCAAGAAAGTTTCAACGGATGACACTAATATAGTGTCAACGGATAACATCTATGCAGCTTCAACGAATAATCAACAAGATAGCAGTTGATAGTGACTTGACAGAAAATGACAGAATCACATGAGTTGATAGTGCACAGAAGGAATGTGGCAGCCTGATTGCAGGTTTTAGAAGAAAATGAAGCATTTCCATTTCCATGCAAAACAAGCTCGTTCAAAGAAATTGTATCTTCTTGGATTGCATTGGACAGAGAAATGAAGAAGCATGTGCTTAGACCTTGCTGATAGGAATATTATTCTTGTCTTATTGCACATATAATCTTGGTGAATATATAAACCAAGTGTAGCAAACATTTTAAAAAAAATAGAACAACAAGTAGAACAAAGCAAGCTGTATCTTTAGAAACACTCTCAAGTTCTAAGTTGTAAGATATACTTGTAAGAAGCTGTGTGCATTTTGCATCATAAAGATTTCTTTAATATATATCTCTGATGGAAACGCAAATCCACCAGAAAGTTTTTAAATATTGTATTTATTTACTTTATGTTAGTAAAATGCTTCAAAAGCTTTATCCGCATTCTTGCTTATTTGAAAACACAGTTATATATTTTATATAGAGTTTTCAGAAAAGAAAAAAGAAACCAGAATTTCATTCAGCCCCCCTTTTGTAATTCTATTATTGCATTGTTGGGAAATAACAGTCCCGCTTATCAATAGAAAACAAGTCAAAGTCAAAACACAAGAATGAAAATAAGTGAAAAGATATGTTAATCTAAAAGAAAAAGCAAGTAAAAAGTACCAGGGAAAGCAGAGCCATAAGCTCAGTACAGGCCTCGGGAAGGTCCACGGTAGCATAAACACTCTGGTCCTCCGGCAGCATAAGACCACGATAGAGGTCAGGCCCAACTTCCTTGGATGATGCCAGAGTCCTGGCCATAATAGAGTCTGAAGATAACACTCCCCACTTTGGGATGTAGGTCTCTATGACGTTGTCATCCTGATCCCTTGACCTTTTGCGAGGGTCGACCAGAGTGTCTGAAGATTCGGGATGAGCCTCTCTAGTTAGCTCCAAAAAGGAAATGGGCAAATGAGCATAAGAAAGTATCGGTGCTCCAATACCAGTGTCATCAGGATGAGAAGTCTCTGCGTCTTCCCTCTCATAACTCGGCTTCTCTTCGGCCTTGCGTTGGTTTCTCTCTAGAATTTCTTGACTAGTAGACACTACAATGTTAAAAACACAAAAAAGAGGTCAGAGTGCCGAAACATCAGAAGATAGTCTGTTAATTCATATGAAGACAGCAGAAATCTAAAGCAAGATAAAGGAAATGAGAAGTTAAAAAGGTTACCACTACCTCATAGAGCGAACAGCCAGTCGGGATCCCGACTGCGAGAAAGAGGCAACTTCGAAAGTTTGACACTAACTAACTTATGATAGTCCGCAAAGTCTTCGACTCCAGGGATCGGCAGAACTATAAAAGAGGGCTCGACATTGCGCCATAAGCCAAATCCAGCCAACAAGATGTCTGAGATGTAGCACCAATGCATGTGGTTCTTCTTGTTGCTGAAATTGATGGCGCACCAATCTCCTCGATCGGCCCTTCGGTTGATGGTGAAGAAGCCGTCACTCTTTACATTTTTATGGAAGTCATAGTGAAACAAGAGGAGAGTGGTCGAAGGCTTTACCTTCGTCGTCAAGCATCGGAAATGAAAGTTATTTATGTGAATGAACTCGTTAGGTTTCATATGGCCGAAGGCAATGTTCATCTCCCTAAAAAGGTACTTAAGGAGCTTCAGTAGAGGAACACGAAAGCCACATCATAAAGCAGCCTCAGAAATTCCTATAGCGCGACCGCCCGCGGTGTCAGTGACAGGCGGGGTGTGGTATATCCTATCAGATTTTTTCGACATGTAAAGATGATACGCTCTCCTGGGAATATGATACTTGTTGTAGAAACTCTCTATGTCTTTATTTCTTAGTTAGGTCAGGTTATTAGCGACTGGAAAGGCGGCTATGTCGCCGAAGTGTGCAAGTCCGGAGGGAATGTGTGTCATGTTAGAGGGCCCGACGTCTTGGTTAGACCGATCCATATTCCTGCCTCCGAATATGGGGAAATATTAGCCATGTATTGGTGTATGGATAGATAGGAAATAATGAAAAAGAGGAAGAAAGGCCGAGTACAACAGCCGGGTCAGTCCAGGAGAAAAGAGGAAGAAACTTAATGCCCGAAGAGTTAAGGGATCGGCTCTCGAAGTATGTTCAATGTCTTAGACAGTCCAAAGACTGTTCAAGATCAGAACACACCCGCATGCCATCTTTAAATCCCACAAACTTTTAGGAAAAATAAAACATAAAAGAGAGAGGGTGGAGAAAGATAAGGAAGGGGAAAAGGGGGAACCATAAACCAGGAAGCTCCAGACTGTAGTAAACAAAAAAAAGAGGAAAATCCAGGAAATCTACTTACAAAAAATACAGGATAACATAAATCTGAAAGATTATAATAAATGGTAAATTTACAGTCACGACTGTAACATAAATCTGAAATTCAAGAAAATAAACCATTATTAGTGATTTATTTGCAAAATTCATAGAAAATAAATCATAAGTTCAAAAATTATTTTAAAAATATGGGAAGAGAGCTAATTTAACATTAAATATTTAAAAAATAAAAAATTAGTTTATTTTTTACCTTTACGAAATGGTTTTATATTATTTAATTCATTTTATGCAATTATGCTTAAAGAAAATCATTACTTTTAAAGTCAGAATTTGGATTTGCAAATAACGGAATTGCCCCTTCCTAAATCACCCTTATAACTCCCTCCTCCCTCCTCCTTCCATATGTCACCACTCTCGAAATCGCTCTATCTCTCTCTCTCACTCACTCTCTCCCTCTCTCTCGCTCTCTCTCTCTCTCGCTCTCGCTCTCACTCTCTCTCTCTCTCTCTCTCTCTCTGGTTATACTCGATTCTTGGCTAAATTTTGTTCCAAAACCAGATTCATGCCTCTCTTTGCTTCGTCTTCATGAATATGTGGCTGCATGTGTGTATTATTGTGTGTAATTATGGTGTGGGGTGAAAACCCACTTAGGTTTTTGGGTTGAATTCGGGTTTTGAACTCAAATTTTAAGTGTTAAATTTGGGTTTAATGTAAGCATGTTAATCTGGTGATTAATTCTTAAAATCGGTAGGGTTTTCGGGTGGAAACCGAGTTAGGGCACCCGAGACCTTGTCGCCCCTGGCGGTGATATTCGGTGAGCAGGTGGTGGGATATGATGTCGATACTACCTAATAAATAATAAAAATCAGTTTATTTACTTGCATGTCAATTATTATTTTGATTTAAGATTTTCTAAAATTTGATTTATGAATTTTGATTCGAATAAGTGTAGGATTGATACGTAATTAGTCAATTTTATGTTTATGTGTAATTCATGGTTTTTCAGACCTCCGGAATTGAATTATTACCTTTTAATTTGGTTTTTGGATTCAGTTTCTTTGATTAATTTGGTTCGAATTATATGTAGTTGGTATATAATGGTTCGATTAATTTATTACTTGCTTGAGATTCGATGTATAATGGAAATTAAATAATTTTAGGATTTATAAAGTTATTTTCCTTAGAATATGGTTTAATTCGAGGAAATTGGTTTATATTAATATAATAAAATGGGTGTATGCATGGTCAAAAGAATAGTAAAATGTTTATGTGTGATGTCTACTTGCTGATTGTTTATGAGTTGCAAAGATTGTTAGGAATTGATTGGTTGAATTGGATTAAGTGGTTAGCAGAATTACGAATGGGCATGTCAAATTTTTCTTATGATTATAGAGATTAATTGGATATGCTTCGATGATTATGTGTTGGTTGTTTTTTGATTAAGAGTTAAGTATTAAGGGCAAGGTATGTTATCTATATGCGAGTATGTAAGTAATGGTTCGAGTTGACCTAATGAGTCAGAATGAGAATAATAGGAATGTGAGATATATGTGAAAGTATATGACTTGGTGTTATGTGTTCTATATGGTTAGAGTTATATATAAATTGGTTTAAGTAACGCGAATGGGGTAGGAAATAGACGTTTAGAGAAACATTGATTGTTTGTGAGGTTCCTAATTAGGATCTGTTTGACATTGTAGATTTGGAAAGCGAAGGTGGGCAAACTAAGAAAGGAAAGGAAAATCTAGGTGGCAGTAACTCAATATGTGTGAAAAAAGGAAAGTTCTTGAGGCAAGAAACTCTGCCCTTTTCTTGTGATATGATCATAAAGATTGTTTATGATAGGAATTGATAAGGAGAATGACTATAGTAGTACTGTTATTGGATCTTGTTGATAAATCCTGATAGTACTTCATTTCTTTTCAAGTACGTTTACTCTGTTTCATATTGATATCTTGTTTTCTATACTAACCTCTTATCCTATACTTCCTGATGAATCGTTTTCTTAATTAATACATTCGTTGGCCTAGATTCCCTTCTTGACAGACTTATGCATTATTAACGTATCATTTCTTGATATAACTTTGCTTAGTAACCATGATAATACATATGCTTGATCTCGATCATTTCCCCAACTTACGTTTATTTCAAGTACATTTGTTTATTCCACCTAAATTCTTGAATTGAATCTAAGAATGATTTTTGACTTGAGAGAGTCCAAATGATTTCAAAGGCTGGTAATTTTTAAAAATAATTTAGATTGAAATTGCTATATTTTCCAATATAAAGGTTTTCTATGAATTTCTAACGATTGGATACGGACGTAAGAGGTTAGCGGGGCTAGTCCAGTCGTATAAGAGGCCAGTAGGGCTAGTCCAACATTATAGGATGATATAATGCCATAAGTACCTTATAATCGGATGGAGGCCAGTACGGATTGATCACCCGTATTATATTTAAAAGATGGATAATCCAATCAAAGGTTCTATGTTAATAAAAGTGAAAGTAAAAGATTTAATCATGCTCTAAGCACTATTTACTGCATTTCGTTTTGAAACTGAAATTGTGTTAAATGAAATTTCTCCAAGTTGTTAGAACCTACTTGAGAACCCTGTTACTTGTTCGTAAAGCTGAATATCTAGAACCTTAATCTTGAATCCTTGAATTTTTATCTCAAAGATCATTTCTAGCTTTTGCTAAATTATTGCCACGTGTTCGTTTGATATTAAGAATGCCGCTTATGATTTTGATATTTAAAACTATTTATTAGTTACTTGTTAAACCTTCTAGCTCATATATTTACATTGATCTAACCTTGGCAGTTAAGCAAGAAAATGGTCAGACTTAGGCGTACCGCTCGTAAGTGGATTCCCAGCGGTCCTTTCTACATAGTTAGATTCTGGGTGCCAGATCAGGTAGATGCAGAGTGAGGAAACATTGGTAGTTGGTGGATTGTAATAGCTGGTAATCAGATACATTTGGGTTACCAGACGATTCCAAGTCGGGATCGTATTTTGAATAATTTATGAAAGGGTTGTATAATAACTATTATTCTGGTTAGTAGTTGTAATCTTGTCATATACTTTATCCTGTGTAGATCTTTGTAGCTTTCGGGGTTTATTTTATTTATGTTGTCCTATTATAGTTACTAGCTTAAATCATGTGCAATGCACGGGTTCCCGTTAATATTTAAAATTTATATTTATCTCGTCATATTATAATTTTAAAATATTTATACAAATATATAATAATAATTAATTTATAATAACTTGTGGTCGTAGTTTAGTAGGATATATATACTACATCTAGTAGTTTAACAATTTAGTAGTTTAGCGGATATATAACACTATTTATTTGTTTTTTTAATAATAGGATAAGTTGTGGTTGTAGTTTAATAGGATACTCTTCTGGCTCTCCCATGGATACTCTTCCACCCCCATCTGAGGAGCCCCAGTATATTAGTTCAGATTCTGAGGAGGATCCGTCTAAGGACATCGTTACCCTTATGTATGTATCTCTTATGATGCCAGTACCAGAGTCCCCACCTGTTAGGGCAGATTCTCCGGCTTCTATGAATGAGTCCCCAGTTCCTATTAGGGTTCCTTCTATGCATGTGCCTACCCATGTTAGTGATTAGATAGCCCGGGATCGTGATATTGTGTTTGCTCGTATACCTGAGTTGAGATCCCAGGTGGATAGGATGTCTCGTGAGTCTCTATTGCAGATGATGGTGTTAGAGCCAGAGTGGTGTGCCCGCATTGAGATGGTTGAGCAGGTTTCCCGTAGACATTTGGATTAGGGCTCCTCTTCTAGTGATGCTGATGTTGAGGCCCGTAGAGTTCATAAGTTGTTGAGATGGATGCTTTCAGTGTTGAGGGAGGTTCTTGACCGCCATGTCTAGATGTGGATTTGAGTTTCAGATGGGACATCTGGTAGAGCCCGTAGTATGTTGTTATTGTTGTTTTGCAGTGTCAGTTGGTTTGGGATACTTGGTCAGTTGTCGGGTTTTCCCCTTATGTTTTGTTGACTTGGTATTAGTTGTAGTATGGGTAGTTAGGTAGAAGTTAGGGGTAGATAGGGAAATATTTTCCAGCTTTTCCCTTGTTTAACCCTGCTTTTGTTGTTGTACTTTGATTTCAAAACTTGTTGTACCCCTGAATCTTTAAATTATCTATCTACGTACCCTTGCGTATTCATTATGGTTCTTTAAAATTTCATGGTTGTTTATAAATAGCATGCTTACCTAGTAATTTCGCTTATTACCTTTGTGATATCATACCCAAATCTCTTGTCATGTGAGAACCTTAACCGATGAGCGAATTATGTAGTAATAAGATTGCATGTGCAAATGGTTAAAATTTGAAAAGTTTTATAACCCATTAGTTACATAGTTTTACTGATACAAATGTCATGCTATCGTATTTCTAAATAATTGCTCATCGGGTTTGTAAAATAAAAACTCCACCAAATCATCCTGAAAAAGAAACTCAAAACCAGAACCAGAATTAAAACCAAGACACCCATATGATGAATCAACTTCTCTAACTTTTACAAAAACCCCCAGCACCAAGAACTAGAAATTTCAAAAACTTCCAATCTGTTCATCCCCTAGAGTTTGTAGGGTTATCAAATCTAATTAAAGCGCAGTCCTGGATGAGAGCAATGGAGAAAGCCTTTGAATTAACTAAGGTTGAAGATGAAAAGAAGATAAAGTATGTGAGTTATTACCTTAAGAATGAAGCAAGCTTTTGGTGAGAGTCTACCAAAGCATTGCAGGAAGAGGAAGTCATATCCTGGCAGAAGTTTACAGAATTGTTTTTAGAGAAGTACCTACCAAGATATATGCAAGACCAGTTAGAGTTGTGATTTCTGGAGTTGAGACAGGAGAATATGTCGGTGTCTGAGTACGAAGTGAAGTTTTCTGAGTTAGCAAGGTTTGTGCCAGGGTATGTAAACACGGAAGCCAAGAAGGCAAAGAGATTCCAATAAGGACTTAAATCATGGATTCAGAGTCAAGTGGCTCTTCTTGAGCTACGAACGTATGTTGCAGTTGTATAGAAAGCAATGATTGTTTAAGGAGAAAGAGAAGCAACTAAAAGAGAAAATGAGGGGAGGAAAAGGAAATTTGAGGATTCATATCAAGATCAGGGAAGTTTAGAGGAAGGTTTGGAAAGAGTGTGGGAAATCCAAGTCCGAAGTTCTAGAAGTTTAAGCTTGGAAATGGAAACCAAAAAAACTACTTCCAGAGATCAGGACAACCGGTGAAGGACAATAGGCCTTCAATTCAAGAATGCAAGGTTTGTGGAAAGAGACATCCGGGGAAATGTAACAAGCTCAACGTTACATGTTTTAAGTGCAACCAGAAAGGTCATTATTCAATCGAATGTTCAAATGTTGTGGGAAAATCAGAGATGGCATGTTTTAAATGTGGAAAGGTTGGTCATATGGTGAGGAATTGTAAGGAATCTAGTTAGAAGGCCAATGTTCTTAGGATTGATGGACCACCGCCTCCATTAGCACAATAAGTTCAACCAAAAGCACAGATTTTAATATGACAATGAAAGATGTTGTTCAGGATGCGGATGTGGTAGCAAGTACGCTTGCCATAAATTCTATAGAGGCCAAAGTGTTAATGGATTCTGGAGAGGTCATTATTCAATCGAATGTTCAAATGTTGTGGGAAAATCAGAGATGACCTGTTTTAAATGTGGAAAGGTTGGTCATATGGTGAGGAATTGTAAGGAATCTATTTAGAAGGCCAATGTTCTTAGGATTGATGGACCACCGCCTCCATTAGCACAATAAGTTCAACCAAAAGCACATATTTTAATATGACAATGAAAGATGTTGTTCAGGACGCGGATGTGGTAGCAAGTACGCTTGTCATAAATTCTATAGAGACCAAAGTGTTAATGGATTCTGGAGATGCTAGATCTTTTATATCTGAAAATTTTGTTGATAGATTAAAATGTGCTAAATATCCCTTAAAATCTAGTTTGATGATTGAAGTAACGAATCAGGAAAGAGTTATTGCCAATAAGATTTGTCCCGATTATGACATTGTAATAGAAGGTTGTCACTTTTCTGCCAACTTAATACCTTTTAAGTTAGGAGAATTTGACGTTATATTAGGGATGGTTTGGTTAGTGGATCACGATGCGCAGATTGAATGTTAGAATAAGAAGGTGAAGTTAAAGTCCAAAGACGACACTGAAGTGATATTTAGAGGGAAGAGGCAAGATAGAAGGCTTCTAACGAAAATTCAGACAAAAATATTATTAAGACAAGGACGTGAAGCTTATTTGGCCCATGTAAGAGATGCCGAGAAGGAACCCCTTAAGATCGAGGATATTCATGTAGTTAATGAATTTCTAGACGTATTTCCCGATGAATTACCTGGACTACCTCTAGATCGAGAGATTGAGTTCTCCATTGATTTAGCTCCAGGGACAGAACCAGTTTCCAAAGCTCCCTATCGTATGGCACCCATTGAGATGAAGTAACTAGCGACGTAATTGCAAGAATTGGTAGACAAAGGAGTAACTCGGCCGAGTGTATCCCCATGGGGTGCACCATTGTTGTTTGTAAAAAAAAGGATGGAAGTATGAGACTATGTATCGATTATCGCGAACTCAACAAGTTGACTATCAAAAATAAGTATCCTCTATCACGAATCGATGATTTAAATTGAAAGGAGCTACGTGTTTTTCAAAGATTGACCTAAGATCTGGTTATCATCAATTAAAGATTAAGGTGGAGGATATACCCATAACGGCATTTAGAACGAGATATTGACATTATGAGTTCCTAGTAATGGCGTTTGAACTAACAAATGCGCATGTTGAATTCATGGATCTTATTAATCGAGTCTTTAAGAAATATCTGGATAAGTTCGTGAATGTGGAGTTCACATATGTTCAGCAAGTAAAATAGTACAAAAAGTTTTATAAAATATATTATAATGTGAATCATGTTCTACAAATATCATTATTTTAATGAAATCTTGTAAATATCATATATTTTATAAGTTGAACATTACAAAATATATGATTTAATAGAACATTATTAGTTTGTAGAACATACATGTTCACGTTGTAGAACACGTACATGTTCAACTTGTTGAACATTAATGATATAATATCCTAACACACGTTTATATCATGTAGTTTATTATTTTAGTATATAAATTATTAAAAACATAAAACTTAAATCATGAGATTGGATTATAATATAAAGTTAGGATTTTGGACTCCAAAACTTCAAAAAAAAC
This sequence comes from Apium graveolens, assembly GCF_009905375.1. Taxonomy (NCBI): domain Eukaryota; kingdom Viridiplantae; phylum Streptophyta; class Magnoliopsida; order Apiales; family Apiaceae; genus Apium; species Apium graveolens. The sequence continues at coordinate 62,019,648 of NC_133654.1, read as the reverse complement.
AGGGATTCCATGTATATGTTTACTTATATAATCATATCAAACTGAACAATTTAAGATTTATTTCATAAATATTTGAATACAAATATTTTTTAATTAAATAATGCAATAAATAAACTATATTTTTAATTAATAAGGATCAGACGTCTTACCATTTTTAAATAACATATTAATGAAAAACTTAAATTTTACTTTATATTTATAGTTTAATTATTTTCTAAAGATAATGAAAAAAGTAGGACTTTGGAATCACCTCTTAAAAAGTCACCATCATTAAATAACATTATGAACCTAAATCTTTTTTTAATAAAAAAAAGTGAAACATTAATAAATAAATCAATTTAGTATATCTTCGTATTTTTAACGTATCTTGTGACATCTCATGTGAAATTCTGAATATATTTAAATATTGGGTCAAGTCCTAGAAACAATAATGTACAACCAGTTAGTTAGCAATTTTGATACATAATATCAAATGACTTGATCGTATAAAGACCTCAAAATATTAATTTTTATTAGTATAATATATTACAAAAATTATCCTTGTTGATAAGATATTCTCGTCGAACTCGTAATTTTAATTTACTAAACATAGACAATGATGATGTATTTTCGGTCGTGTCATGTAGTCAAATTTTGAGTATTTTTTCAAAATGGGTAAAGTTCTGATTTTGAAACTAGTAATTTTGATACATATTATCAATTGACTTATCCTATAAAGATCTCAAAAACATTAATTTTTATTAACATAAGATATCACAAAACGTCCCCATATTGATAAAATTTTCTCGTCAAACTCGTAGTTTAATTTAAACCTAGATAGTGATGATGTATTTTCGGTGAGGTCATGTAGTTATATTTCGAGTATTTTTTAAAAAATAGGTCAAATTCTGATTTCGAATTCGAAATAAACCGAAATACACTTACTATTTATGACTCTAACATATCTAAATATGTAGTACACATATATTATTTATATAAGTGTATCCATTTCAATATTTTAAAAAAATAATTATATGTACAATCAAAAAATATATATTAAAAATGTACGAGACAGACTTTTTAAATTAAAAATTATTTAATAAATAAGATAATGATCCGTATATCTATCATGCTTAACTTTATATTCTAAAGTCTATTATTTAAAATTAACTCTACAAATATTTTAGTAATTATGTTTAAAGTTAAATAAATTATCGTTATTTACGACACTCACATATTATGTGCATGGTAAAAAATCTAAGTAACAATGTGGTGCAGTGGTAAGAGCATTTCCAATGGGTAAGAACCCTTAACTAAAATTGTGTCAAACATACCAAATAATTATTATATATATTATGTAAGAAATTGTTTTTTCCCATGGTACTTTCTCATTAGCTATAATTTTAGCCAACATATCTATGTTGGCTATATTTGTCGAATGTATATAGACCTTTAGTTAAATTACAGATCATCTATTACCATAATAAAATAAAATATTCTATTTATAATAACTTGAAAGAATAACAACATACTTTTTTAAAAAAATAGCCGATCTTTATAGCCAACTCATCGGAGTAAATCAGCCTACAAATTCAACAAATTTTACATAATCATTATTTTATTTATTTTAACCAACCATTTTTTTATCATAGGTAACCCGCAGCCGCTACCCTTCGGGTGCGCACCGGGTAAACCCTACAAGCTCACACAATAACCTACAAATCACGCGAACCAACCATTTTAATTAACACCCGTTGGAGATTCTCTAAGAAAATGTATAAGTAGATATAAATACTTGGGTTTAATTCCCCCAATAATATTTTTTTTTATATAATATTAAATATAGGGGTAAGTTAGTAATCTTACTGAAAATAAAAAATCTCACTTCAGTTTTTATTGTTGGTTACTGTAAAACTTTATGCATGATCACTGATCGATGACTTATCTTAATCCAGTATATATGATGCAGACTCCAAAATTCTTGAAAATGAAATGTATATTCTAAAGAGTAACACTGCAGCTCCGCACATTTTATAGCAACACCGGCGACGAACATCACACATAATAGCTGTCGTTTAAAGGGTAATGCACAAGGCACTGGTTAAAATCCCCGACTGTGGACGATTACCGCTGTTTGGAGTACGGAGTGTCAGAGCTTAAAGTAACACCGCAATTGAATTTACCCTCAAGGGGTGTACATTTACTCTAAAATATTTATTATAAATTTGATTAAAAAAACCCAAATAATCCAAGTTTAGAAAGCTGAAATTTATAAACACAAAATTTGTAAAGCAAAACTATAACAAAAATTTATGACTGCTGTATGTTTTAACAGCGGCAATTTGTGAGTCAGTGATCTCTCGGACTTCCAGGATCAGGATCAGACTTCCAGCCTACACGAGATCTCTTTTTCTATGTTGCTCATTTTTACTTTTCATAACTACTTAGATACAGATATAAATTTAAACAACTTACCAAAGCAAATGCATATTGTCAATATTATTTTGGAATTTCTCTGTTTAGCCAAGAACATAACAAGTTTCTTCTGTACATGACATGTAATTTAAGGATTTAAATTAGGGTTAAACCTTTATTTTGTGACTTTACACTCAAAAATTGAATATGATTTATAGAGTAATTAGTTCTTAACATATATAATTTATTTTTAATTTTAATTTGTCGGATCGGTTCGGGTGTTTTTGGTTCTGTTTTATGTTAAAACCGGAACCGAACAATCGGGTTCAATTTCGTTTTTTAATTTTTCGGTTTTGGATTGGTTCGGTTTTATACAAATTAGTTTTCATCGGATTTTGCCGGTTTCGGTTTTAATCGGGTTTTGCCGGTTTCGGTTCGGTTTCGGTTTTTTGCTCAGCCCTGTACAGGGTTTGGGTTAAACCTGCCAACCCGAGCTTATTTCACCTGATCCAAACCAAAATTTTATAAATCGAATATATTTGGATTGGAAAATGGTAAACTCGGTTTAAATGGGTTGATCCAACCCTCTATGGATTTTGATTTTTTCAAACCGAACCAATCCAACCCGATTAAAAATTATATATTTACTAATCTGTTATTATTTTCCATATACCTGTTCGGCCCATTACAATTACATAGCCCATTTATCTAAGGGTAGTCCATGGTCAGCCACTCATCCTTAGATCTTAAGGTTGTCCTGGATAACGCTGTCCTGGAAGTTAGTGTTGGACCAGAGAAAGAGCTTGTGATTATTGTTTAAATATTTCCTAAATTATAGTATCATTATTCAGTTCGACTGTTAACTTATTTGTGAGTCTCTTTACTCTGTTATATCCCAGAATCATGCTTGACTCTTGAGGGTCTGGTTTTGCATTGTTGCATGACTTTTATTCTCAGTTTATTTACCCTTGACAAAAAAATTATTTATTTATTTATCCGAACAAACCAATCCAAACTTAAGTACCCTAAATGAGTCGGATTATGAATTTATATTTTATTAGTTGGTTTGGAAATTTACAAATCCAATTACTCAGGTTGGATGATAAAATCTCCTAACCCGACCAAACTGAACCGTGTACACCCCTACTCAACGCGATTAATTGGAAGGCACACCTCCCCGGCAAACGGTTGCCGAGGACAGGGCAATATGATAACGGAACTGAGCCTTGGGGTAAAGATAAGATGGAGATCCCGGATCAGTCTTTCTGTACAGTGTACATTCATGACTCAACGCATTATCACTGAAAAATAATTGACCTGATTGATCTTCACAGATCACATTAATTTGTTTTATTTTAAATTTTATCGAGTCAAACGGATATGGTTTTGTTTTGGGTTTTGAATCACATCTGATGGCATTTCTTTTGGTGCTTTGACACAAATCTTATACTCCCTTCATTGGGATTTAACTACCAGCACAAAATTTGGTAACCTCTTCTCCAAACAAATTAAACATCTACCAACTCTATCAATCTTATATAAAAACAGATCTAAGAATACAAAGGAAATTCAGACAAAAATGGAAATGATGAACATAAAAGTAAATCATTTGTCCCTTTAGCTATTTACAAGGGTCTTGACCCAAAACAAAGTAGCATCAGTCTTACGTCTGCATGCTGATTGCTTTGTTGCAGATGTGTGTTTTTCGTTGTAGCCTCTACCCAGTACAGTCTCACTGATTAGGCTCAATACAACGTCAAGTTTTACACCATGAGCATATACGATGATTCGTTGTTTCAGTTAATCATATAGGGCTTGCTCTTGATGCCTGCAATAACAAATTTCAGTTAATGGTATACAGGAAAGTCCATATAGGTTTATAAAATTAAGAAAAAAAACAAGTAATTAACGCAGGAATGGGGACTATAGTATATCATGCACCCTCTGAAAGCATGTATCATGCGTATGTGTGTTAGTATAAAGGCCACATTTCTGCCATCAACATGTAAATTACATTAATACAAGGAATAAAGTAAAGTTCCATGAAACAAATTCATGTGAAACAAGTAGGTAATGTGGGGTGTTGTACATAATTTCCTGAATCATCTAAAATTACAAGGCTCAATATCCTTCATAAGAACTTATATTTCAGCAAAACAAGGGAAGACTACGGAGCCCGAAATTTGTGAGCAAGTATTACCCAATAGTGACCTGGAGTTTTTAGTATATAATATTCTTTCCTAAATAGCAGAAGGTGGTGTTATAGTGAGACTATAAGAGGATGCCAAACAGGATTAGAAACACAGAGAGATCCGTGATATACAATGTATTGATGGCAATTTTCATAGACTTTGGATTATGATGACTAATAAGAAGCTTCAAAGAGAGGGAGAGGGAGAGAGGATCGTAGATGGACATTTTAGTTTGTGAGAACCAGCAGCAGGCACACAAAAACTTGTTCTACATGCATGAATTCAGATAAACATTGTTTCACTCTATGTGTACAGCAAGTTCAAGATGTGACAGGATTTACTAATGTCCAGCAAGTTCAAGATGTGACATGATTTATTAATTCTACTAGATATCTTTTGTTATTTGTACCTGATTCTGCATGCTTGCGGAAGCAGTCCAATGTTGCGGATGTATTCTAATTGAATCATCATTTATAAAAGCTATGACTGCTGAATCTTCTTGTACATGTACCACAGATGATGGTGGTAATTCTCTCATTACCCATAATACAAATGCCGATGGCACCGAGGAACCTGAGAAGTCAATTCAAGATAAACTCCTCGCATTTTTTCAAAAAATAACGTGTATCCCATTAATATGCAGCAATAAGAAATATAAGAGTAAAGAAACTATGTAAATAAAAGCCAAGCTTTCAAGATTGATAGCTTTACTGAGGTTTAGGGTTCTTTCAGAGGAGAGGACATTTAGTACTTTCATACCATATTCCGTATCTTTATATGTGGTAATGAAATTTATAACAAGACAATCATTACACAATTTGCACAAATAATCTGAGTAAATTCTAAAGTAATGAGAGAATCCAGAAGATAACTGTTTTTTATGCAATGTCCCTTTAAATGTAATTAGTCACTCCACATAATAGAATCTACACATTAATCAAAAAGTTCTAACGGAACAATTGCGGTCTTTACTCCATCTTTTCACACCATATTAAAAGCAAGAAAAAAATGTTCCTCACGAGTGTATTTCACTCTCACTCAAAGTGTCCAAACTACTCTCCCAATACTCTACTTTGCTAGAATTCTCTAATTTCATGTGTTTCTAATGTTATCTGCCACTAAACATTGTTCCTGAAGATAGTGTTTATGTATAACAATTTAATAACTAAAAACAACCTAACCAAGTGTTCTGTTTGTTAAGAGAATAATTTCGGGTACTTATAGGTCAATCTAAAAGATCGGACTACTTTAAGATCTTCCGACTCATATAAATAATATGCAAAAAGAGTTTAGAAAAGAGACAAAAATTAAGTCCTCACATTATTTAGAGAAATACAATTCGTGTAGAACCAATTACCTATAAAATAGTACAAGACTAGTAAAAGAGAGGTGCAGAAACCATTAAGGCTCAGCTCATTCCAGGAATAAAGTAACTGCAACAACAATAACGTCTATTTTAATGATAGTTACTGAAAATGTAAGTCTTAGAAACAAAGAAAAATGAGGAACCCGGAAGAACATACAGGTATATCTGTGAAAATAGCTATACAAGCGGTCGACATAAAACACACTACAGAAATTATGGCCAAACCTGCAACCTGCATCCAACAAACTACTTATCAAAGGCCCGGAATAAAATAATGAAAAATGTAATCTAGTGAAACGAAGCATTTGACTGGCCATCAAAATTTTTCACAGCCATTGCCCATTGGAGTAAATCTTACGGAACTTCAAAAATCAAGAGGCCATGAAAGAAATTGCGTTTAGATTTGTGGAAAAACTATACTAGCATTACATAACTTATTAATGTTTGACAACGAAGGGGTTCCTGACATACCTTCCACATCTCAGAAGCAGCACTCTCTGATCTTACTTTCCTCATTTTCAAGGATAGTACAAGTCCTGAGTAAAAGTTTTAACATACAGAAGTACAAGAAAAAAGAATTATATAAGAGACATCAAGATTCTATAAGACTAGACTTTATCAAAGTAACACTGTCACAACTCACAAGTCACAACTATAGCCAATGATCAAAGTGCCACTTTTAACCTAGTCCAAGTTCTTTTAAGTGAATAACCTACCATGCCAACTGACCCATGCAAACCTTTCTTCTTCGAATAATTTGGTGCTACTACTGATCTTTTAATCTTAACTAAATTTCTCAAAGCATTCTGACTAAAAGTAACTTATATATACACTTGCTCTTTATAGAATACTTTTAAGTTATGTGCCGAATCAATGATTAACAAGTTAATATTGTTTAAGGTAATCTTATATCAAGAAATAGCATTTTAAATAATATTTTTTATTCGATTACTTCATCCAAGAAGAACCTGAATTTCGTGAATATTTAAAATAATGTGTTCTATGTACATATGACGTGCCACAAGACATGAAGACATATTGACCATTTTCCTTTGCTATGGGTAGGTTGGAAGAGAAACAATGGTGAAACCATAAGAGAGAAGCAAAATGTTTTATGTATAAACTTGTTTTCCCTTGTCCAATCAAAATGCATTTTACATTAGAAGAAAATCAAATTAATCTAATAACTAGGGAAAATAATGCAGCAAGATAATACATAGGGAGATCAAAACCTTGTCTCTATTCACAAAAGAAAACAGGGAACATTTATGTGGTGCTTGGCATTGTTTTCTGTCTTTTGTTTTCAAAATCGTGTTTCCAAAAAACAATGAATAGAAAATTACTTTCTGAAAATAAAAAACACTTTTTTGTTTGATAGGGCACAAAATATCTTGATGCAAAGTAATTGAATCATTGTAACAGTGCAGAGGAAGGTTGAAGCTTTATATTGAGAGAGTTCTAGATTTGGACAACAAATTTATAAATTATGAAAACAAAATTTTCATATTTTTTGTTAGTTTTCTGAAAACACTTTTCAGTGAAAACAGGACCAAACACCACGTTCATTTATTTAAAACTGTTTTCCATTTTTAAAACAGAAAACTGTTTTTTGGTTATGAAGCCAAAATAGAAATTTAGATTTCAAGATATATTTCGTAGCATACCCGTTAAAGAAATATAAAAAAACTCAAGATGTTATTAAAAATTTAATACACTGATTAAATGAGTCACGAACCCCGTAATGGCAGAATACAAGCCACCAGAAGTTATCTAAAATAAATGCACAAGTAAACATTATACATTCTGTCAAAAATATGTTAAATACGAACTATCTAAAACTTCAAAAATATCTCACAGTACTTACAACTAAAGAAGAATTTCAAAACTACAAATTTAACAGACACCCCTCCTTTCTTAAATAATATTGGAACTGCCATTATCGTTTTTGGACAAGTGAAAGCAAGTCAGTGTTACTTAAAATGCATAATCAATACTTCAGAGAAATTTAAAATTGAAAAACCTCAAAAATGTCCCTTGAGAAGAGATGTTAAATTATTATTTTTTAATATATCCCAGGTATTGGTTCACGTATGCATCTAATCATCAGTATTTTAATGCATATTTCACCTGAGCTTAATGTTTAACAAATTAGGACATTCATGTGTAGATGTAGTAAATAAAGCTAATGCTTTAGATTTAACAAATCCTCCTCGTAACCCATATACAATATATATACCAGTGGCAATTTTAACATATTGATTTGTGTTAACAATAATCAATATTCAGAATACAACAAATGACAACAATATCATGTCTTTGCAGCAGACGAATAAATTCATTAAGCATATATGTCATGAACGATAAGCTTATTAGGAAAATATCTCTAGAAAAGCAAAGAAATCCTACATATTTTGAAAGGAGTCCCAGCATAATTGCTATACTACTGAGAATATGATAACAGATAACTCACAGATCAGTACTCACCATAACCTGCTAAAGCTCCTCCTACTAGAAGCGCTATTATCGCAAAGACATCTTTGTAGACCTGCATGATCATCAAAACAACTCCTATCACGACCTTTTTTCCATGAGAAAAAAAAAAGGAGTTAACTTCATTCTAGAATCCAAAAGAATACTTAGAGCCTCATCTTTCATTATATTTTATTTCATTTTACTTTTTATTTGGGAGGGGTGGGGATGTCAATCCCAAATAAGTCCATCTTTAGGTGAAGAATTACCTGAGATGTTTTGCAAAATGATCAAATTTAAATAGAAATGTCCGGTTGCAATTCATCTATTATTATGATAAGAAACTTGAGTTGGCATACAATTTCCTCCACACATCCAATGAAACCAATTTATATTAACTTATTTATCAAGTGAAATTTTCAAGTTCAATGAACTCGTGTTCAAAATTCAGGTATAGGAATCTTGACAAAGTCTCACTGATCTATCATAAAACATAAGCCAATATATTATAAACCAATAATTTATCTGTGAGGCCTTTTTGGGTTGGGGTATTCCACCAAGAGAAAAGGTATCTAGTATGAAATTTCATCTTCACACTGGTCTATGGTGTATATATAAATTCAACATGTTAAGATGCACAGAATTTGCCTGAGAAAATATACCAACATATATGAAAAAAATAAAACAATGTATAATTAGGTACGATGAAATAGTAATTTAGAAAAGCCGATGAGAAAGAACAGGAAAAAATGAATTGAAATTTGCAAACAGAGTTCAGATGCTGACCCCATAAATAATATAAGCGAGATGGTGTACAGTGATAAGGCAATAAAAAAATCTACTCAAGATTCTATGAACTGGAATTAGATTTGGTTGGATGATAGTTGGTGCTCATGCTAAATCCATCTCAAACTGAATTAGCTCTTACACTTTTTGGTGGAAATTTTTCTTTCGAATGAAATTATTTCAGAAAGAAAAAAATATTCCCTACGTATTTTCTATTCCAAATAGGGACTTGTATGGATAAATAAACAAATTACTGCCCAAGATCATCTCAGTAGCACGTTCTTTGTTTTCAGTACATTTTACAAACTCCGCAATAAAAGCCCAAAACATACAACTCTGCTTCGTTTTGAAACATCTCTACATATCCAAGTAAAAGAACAAGTTAACAAAGGACTCGGGATAGCTTGGTGATAAAGGCCATTTCGCTCCACCCGCGACAAGATTTCAAAGATTTACCATATATCATAAAACAAGTGAATAATTAGATAAAAAGGTAATTTAATATTAGTAATAATATATATATAGAATCGCAAAGCAAATTAATCCATCCATACTATATTATTTAAGTCGAAACATTAGAATTATGGTAGTTGGCCGTTGTCGGCACTTGGCTTAAATAAAATAATAACAATAACACGTTGTATTAACTACAACTATCATTATATAACCACATCTCTGACCCTATATATTGTCAAAACCAAACCTATTTTAATGAGTTTAATTAATTGACATTGTCCAACTTAATTTATTAACTATTCTAATATAAACACATCTATGCCTAGATCCGGAAATTTTGAACGACACGACTTACACGACATAAAATAAAACGAAACTTTAGTTTTTGTGTTTGTCTTTCTAAGTATACGACACGAAAATACACAAACACGAAAGTACACGACCGAGATTTAGTGTCAACTTTGTATTTTCCCTTCGGGTACACGACAAGACACGAAGTATACGACATTAATAAATATTATAATTAATGAATATATCTATATTTATAATAGATATATGCATATTTATTTTTAAAATAATTACTTAATTTTATAATATGTATATAAACGTGATCTAAATATATATTTTTTAATATATTTCATAAAAAAATTTACCTAAAACTCTTATATTTTTGTTTATTTATTTATATATTTTAATTAAAATTAATATTCAATTTTACACGAATAACACGACACGAAATGACACAAAACGAAAGTACATGAACACGAATCCTAAACATGTCGGTTTTGTGTTTGACCTTCAAGTACACGAAACACGAAAATACACGACACGAAAGTATACAACACGAACGAATTGACAGGTGTAGCCTACTTAGATTTAGAAAAATGTATAGTAACTGACCCAACTAATAAAAACATATTTTAACGGGTTTAATTATTTCACAAACCTTCTGACAAAAAAAAAATTATTTCACAAACCTAGTCTAACTAAAATACATATAACTCTATAAATTTAAACACATCTTTGTGGCCCACTTATTTCATAAACCTATTTTAACAGGTCAAATTATTTTAAAAAACCGATTATAATTCAAATACATATAGCAAAAGCAAACATATATAAAATATTAAAATAAAATAACAAATATCAATATTAACCATGCATCAACAGTTTTGGATACTGTTTGTTGTACTTCATTGATTTCTTAGTACTCAAATATTTCAGGATAAAATTTTGAGAATATTAGAAATTGGCTCATTCAATGGAGAATTCTTGGATATTATTCTCATGACATTTGCTGGATTGGGTTTATGTTCCGGTATGGGAAGATTGATTATGATTTATTCTATTAATAAATGTATTGGTAACACCAAACCTCTATGAAGACAAACAAGGAAATTCTTCAACACTAACATACAAGAACAATAACTTCTTATCGAGGCTCCAACCCATGAACTTTCTAAAAGTCCGTATATCAATGGACGCTATATCATCATTGTAGTCGCACGCAATGCGCCCATATGTAACTTGACAATTGACATTATATCATCTTTCGATATTGCATTTCCCAGCAGTCCAGCAATAATATAACATAGATACACTAATTAACATCTAATATTTAATTTGCAACTTGGCTACCTAACTTCTTCGTCTATATTTTATACAATAGGTCCTCATTACATGCAGAGAAGTTGCTAGTTTTGCCTTTGCAATTATTTGAAATTAACATGACTTGAGAGTTAGATGCTCCTATTTTGTACTATAGTGATCCAAATGTCTGACAGGCACCAACTGTGCCATAATAACAATATCTGTGATAGCATTCTTCACTAAATAGCTTGACATTATACTAATGATTAACATAACTACCTTGATTCCAACCACTGAAGACCTACTGCCGGCAGGTGTTTTTTAAAACGCGGAAAGGAATAATATAAGAGCAGTAATCATGAAGTAAATTCTAGAATTAAAATCAATTTACATAGTAAACAACCATACAATATTAGAAGGATTAATAAACCCAGAACAGTTTGGCCTAACTATAATTTTATACTGTACTCAATCTTAAAGATATCACACAGATTGAAGTATAAATAATATTTAGCTCATATTCGTGGGGAAAAAAATCTTAAAAAAGGATGTATTTATATGGTCCTAAAAAAATAACCTAGATCAAAAATAGTTCATACCAATATTTTGAAACAGTAAGCGTGATGAGATTAGTGCAAACTTTAGACTGTCCCAAAATGATAGTCCATGAAATAAACACAGCCTCGAGAGCTAGGCCGAAAGTACCTGGACTTAAAAACTAAACCCAATAACTAAGAATCGCATTAAACATGAAATAAAATTATTCATCAATTTATTGCAATGATTAAAAGTGATCCCTAACAAATGAGAGTATGTCCAAGTAAAAAGACATAATGAAATCTAGATTGGGTGAATCAATAAAGAAATCCACTATATTAATTATTTCTTAACTAGTAATAGGTGTGAAAGTTTTGATCACAACCCAAAAGTTGTTATAATATTGTACAATTGAGGTATAATGTACATGTTGGCATCAAATTAGAATATGTCGAAGGTGTTGAAGAAAAGAATTTTGGGTGGACACCTAGACAGGTGGCTAAAGGTGGACTGCATTCTGAGTTGTTTTAAATATTGAGACTTAAGTTATCACGTTGCGACTGTACGAATATAAACCTAGACATAATTAAATAAAATATTAATGTATAGCCATAACATAAGAATATGTCAAGCCTAATTATCTGCATAGGAGTCATTTTAGGCAATGTTGAAGGTGCTTGACAAGGGCAGTTTTAGATAATAGTAGGTAGATGCTAAAACCAAATATACAAATAAAAGAAATTGATTGAACTACTATTATTTAGGTAAATAATGATCCGGAGATAGAAATGCTAATAATTCAATTTATAGATATCGAAAAAAATCAAGATGCACAAATTTTTTGGAACTCTCAGTTTAACAAGGTTTTCGAAATGAGCGAAAAGCAACATTTATAGCTTTTACACAGTAGACTTTTTGAGGCTTCTCCCTGCAGTGCCTTAACGAAACATATGCGACTTATCCACATATTGAGCAATGTAGGCTCTGAAATGCTCTAACTGAGTGTCGCCATATCAGGTCATAATGCCCTACTTTATTCCTGCATATTCTACGTATCCTTTTTGTAACTTAAAATTTTCTTTATCACAGTAGGTACACTCACTTATCGTAAAAGAGTACTGTAATATTTGTAAACAATCAAAAAACAACAGTTTCAGGAGGCACCTTTACAGGTATACGGATTCTGTAGTAAAACATAAGCTTTTTTCTTATATTAGGAAACCTTAATTTTAGAGGGGGGGGAAAGCGTCCTTTCCCGGGGACAAGGCATATTTACATAGATTTTAGTATCAGTCAATACACTGACAATAATAATCGAGTCAAGTACAATACATTAACATTAGAAAGAAACATAAGTACATAGTTACAATACATTAACATTAGAAAGAAACATAAGTACATAGTTCCATACCCGTGATACAGTTAACGAATCAATAGGAATTTCTTCTCCCATTCCGAGCCACATTAACACAGATGAGGCTACCATCAAAGCAAAAATCAATAGGGTAACCTGGTAAACAAAGTGACGAATTAATATAATTCAAGTCATGGTTCATAGTTAGAAATAATACAAGATTGGCTTATTATACTATCTGCAGAATTGGATCTTTGATTAAAGCAGGCGAACAGAAACACTTGTGAGTAGAAAAAGCGAAATTTTGAATAGCTTTTGTACCAATAGCACAACTTTTTGGCGGCTCCCAATATGACTAAGCCGGAAAGAGCAACATCTTCTGCATCTATCGCCACTGGAACTCGGTTTTTTCATCTTTTCCAACAAAGCTTCTCGAGGACTGCATCCTTCTTCTTCATCTTCATCATCATTATTCTGATGGCAAATGTCCACCCTAAAAAATCATCCCCAGAAAATGTATATATTGTAGCCCGTAAAAGAGATGGATTTATGTTTCAATAGAAGGTAGTCACTTTATAAAGTGTAACAATACCATAACCTGTGCGTTAAGTAAAAAATTTAATATTTTACCGATAATTGTCTCTTGAATTACATTTTTTAAGGACAGATAGTCGAAAATACACATATTTGTAAGAGTGAATATATTTATGTAATATATATCCAATGATTTCATCCTAACATATTCCCCATGTCACAGTGCTACAGGAACATATAAATAATTACTTGGAATCAATTATGTAAAAGATCTATTATCACTTTCTAAAAGGTGCAATTCAGCCAGCCATAACTATGATCCGAGGTGATCTCGTCGGATAATGCCATCAGGCTTGTCACCTCTAAGTCTGTTTCCCTTACCCTGACATTAATAAATAACTGTTAAGATAGACCACGGGCATGACATCATGCACTTACATTATCATGGTAACATAATGGTGCATGCTGTTACCGTCCAAGCATAAGTAACAGGTTTTATTTTCTATAAAATGATCTCATGCTCTTCTGGTAATGCAATAGTAGTAGAAGTTTATGTATACATTTAAACAAAAACAGTTCTGCCTTTTTTCGTGTCCTTATAAGAGCTTCTGCCCCCTTGTAATCTCTTTGTTCAATCAATATTTTCTCATATAAAGACATTCAATATACACAGAATGTGAGATGATATTAAAGCAGGTTCACAACATCAGGAGAAATCAATAAGATTACTACATGAAAATTAGCTTCTTACTAGAAAACCAAGTCAAATTCCGTTTTTTTCTGTATTTTGACCCTCAAATCAGATTCAAACAAAAATATAAACACATAGAGACAACAAGCATGCTTGAGCGACCAACCAGCAGAAGTTCAACCAAAATAACTTCTTCAGACTGATGCTGGACAGCAAATACTTTGGGCTTTTTGTCCCGCTGTCCTAAAACGGGAGACGCGTGCCACGTGCCGCCACACGCCAGCACGTGGTCCCTATTCTGATTAGATCGATTTAGAAAAGGTTTCTTTACTCGTTATGTGGAGTTAAACCTTGGTGCTTTGGTTCAATTCCGGTAAGGCTCTCTACCTAAAATTTGTGTTTTTGGGGAAAATGTTTTATTTTTGAGAAAAATTGTTGTCTCTCCTTTTGCAATTGATCAGCCTATTCAGTAAGTGTACAGGTCCGGTTTCTTTATTTGTGATTTATGGTTCTTTTTTTGTCTTAGGAACTTCAAGAATTCCCTGGCCTTGTTCTACATCGCTCTTGTGTTGCTGCGTACCATTCTTATGCTTTACCAGAAGTACAAGGACAAGGTTGAGGCTATGGCTGAGAAAGGAGAGACCGAAAATAAGATGTTGCACACTTGGTTCAATATCAAGGTCTTAAGCAAGATTCCTTGGGGGCTGTTGAAAGAAAAAAAGGGTTCTAGGCAAAAAATACAGGGATTGATGGCCATCTACCAACTTGGTTGCTTGTGCAATTCTCGGTATTACCAAACTTCTCCGACTTCAATCGAAGATTAGTCAACCCCAAAATTCATTTCAAATTCCAAGATGGGTAAATCCAAAGATAGGTCTTTAAAGTTTAATCTTATCGCTTTTTTGGACATGTTGCAGTCATGGGTACCTAGTGATCCACTCTTCAACCACGAGATGAGCGTTTGAGTGAGGAGATATGTCAAGATAGAGCACGAGCATGACACCATGCACTCAACATTATCACGGTTATTGTTCCAACTTCCAAGTTTGCGGTACAAGTCTTATTTTCCTATAAAAAGAGCATATGCTTCTGCTGTTGCTGCTCCTTGTAGTTTCTTAGTCTAATCACTGATTTCTCATATACAAACACAGAATGTGAAAATAATAATGATTATGTGTACTTATAAATGTGTAAGTGTAATTGCCTTCATATCTCAAGTAGTGGAAAGAAATACTGTATGTTTCTTTCGTTTGGGGCAATAAGTCGCACAAACACAATAATGGCTTCCTGACAGGCTGTACAATTTCTTTTAAAAATTTGTTTCATTTTTCCGGTATATGGATCCTTTCATATATAATAATAGAGAAGCACGTACCAGAAAGATAGAAGCAAAAGAAATGCTGCAAGGAATAGAATACCGGGAAAAGCTGCAAAACAAGATTTTTATCATGTAAGTTTTTCCCTATTCAACAAAAATCAGAAAGTAATGCAATTATTTGTAAAAGAGGAGCATACCCATTACAGTGAAGCCACATGAGCTTGACCAGCAAAGCCAACCCTTACAAGCAGCCAGAAGAATTAACACAAAGTACAGAAAATACCCTGGCATAGGAAAAATCACCTGGATCAGATACCTCAAGAAAAAGGAAAAAAATATGTAGTTTGTGTGGTAAAAGTTATAAAAAAGGACCAACAGAGCCTTATCCACAAAAATAAAAGTAACAGAACCACTAATAACATGTTCTCTAATGATACATCTTCAGTGCAGTGCAAGTCTGTACTTGTAATATATGAAACTTTTTAAGGAAAATTGACCAATTACAAATTATTTTAGTTCTCGCCAAAGTAATAAGAAGCGATAAAAGATACAGAAGATGGAAAGAATGGACTTGTAGGGAACCTTATGATAATGATTACTCCCTCTGTCCCGTTCAATTCTATACAGTTTCCTTTTTGGGACGTCTGTCAGGATTGCAGCATTAGTATAAAAGTACTAGTAGTAGTATGCTATATAGTTGTAAGGGTAGTACTGTAATTTCAGAGTTAGTTAGAACTGCAGTATTATAAATAGCAGCTCAATTGTAATTTGAGAGTATGCTTGATGAAATAACAGAAAATGGGACTTTTTCCACAAACTTCTCTCTCCCTTCTCTCTAGGTTTTCTCTCTCTAAAAACTTTCTTCTTCTGCAAGTTCTCTTCGAACTCTACCAATTCTTTCCTTTCTACTTCTAATATCTCTCTATTTCTGTCTCTATCTCTCTGTTCTCAGCTGTAACAAGCTGTTTATATCCCTAAAACACAGAAAACTACAAAATTATACATAAAACAAGTCAGGAATCCATCAATTCCTGACAACGTCCCTCTCAATTCTATACATTCCAAAAATTGTAAAGTTTTATACTATTAACTTAACTACTATCCACTCACATCCACTAATTTCTTTCACTACACCCACTTTATACATTAAATATTAATCGGTCCCACCACTTTACCCACTTTTCTTACATTTCTCCATTAAATTACATTTTTTCTTAACATCCGTGCCACACCTTGTATGTATACAAATGGGTGGGACGGAGGGAGTATTAACTTAAAATTTATGATTTTATAACAGGCTAATAACAAAGGGGGGAAATGTTAAGGAAGAAATAATAGTTTGAAAGGACGGTATATAGCCCCATCCCTAGTAAGCACATAATAAACAGGTAGAAACCCCGTCCTGTGCTTCATATGCTCCCCCAAGGATGGGGGCGCTAAGCTGTGATCTGCTAATATGAAACTTTATTGAAGGCATCGTAAAAATTTGCAGCTAATAAGCATTACTAAGCTACAGACATGATGTTGAAGTGTTCCAGTATTATCTCTTTTAACAAAATGTTGATCGGTAAAAATTAGAAAATATTATGAACCACAACTACTGTTTATACTTACCTATATGTGCTCTTTAGCTTTGACTAAAGTGTATCTTATTTCTTAGTTACAACATAAACGGATGAAATAATAAGTGGACTAGAAGGAACAATTCTTGCATAGAACAAAAGTGATTAAATTAACAGAAAAACTTCTTACCCAAGTTCGACAACCCAATCATTAGATGAAACACCTGCAATTACAAATTTAATCAAATCAAATTCAGATTGATATATTCACAAAGAAACACACAATAATAAGAAATAGATAACACACAATTGGCATAAACTTTGATGTGGTTAACAAAAGGAAATGACGACCCCAGAGTACCCACTCACAGCCCCGACCCCAAGTTCTCTCTGGGGTCCTTTCAGTGTAAATATTATCATCACTTAAAATGACAATGGAAGTAACATTGATTTAGGACGAGAGTAATAAGATATCTTACTTTCTGGCGTGTCCAACCAACTTGTGAGTTCCTCGTATGAATCCTAATCAACTGTTACAAAAATAATCAGAGGTAATAAATCAAATGAGAAAATTAATTTAGGCAGGAAAACACTTAAAGGATTATGACTTTGTAATTTGTAGAATTGTAAGCCACGAAACATGAACAGATTTCAGCAAAGACTTTAATTACAGACACACAAGTAATGAGGCAAACTACTACAGCATTAATCAGTTTAAAGAATTTCATCAGATAACCCTGTCTTAAAACCTTTGAGCTGGGGGTAGTTCAATACTATAGAGTGTAAGATGACTGGTTAAGCACTTGGAAAGAAGCTACTCTAAAATGCTAACAGTAAGTTATACACTATCAACTGTCTAGTATTATCTGCCAGGCTTGGCTTAGCCTTAGCCTAGTGAATACCCTTTTTAGAAATAAGAGGTCGAGAATATAAGCCTTAACAAAGACATGCATTATTGAGAATCTAAATTTCTAAAATTGACCATGACAGAGAAAACAACTAAAAAGTATCAGGCAAAGAGCTCTCAGTCGCATTATTGAGGAACACTAATGCTCACTTCAGTAACACAGCACTACATCAAATATCCATACAGCCGCTAAAATATCTGATGAACGAAACATATGCTAATTTTTAAGAAAGAATAAAAAATGATTATATACAGCCACCAGAAAGCAAAGAAAACATGAGTGCAACCAGGTATCTTTTCTTAGAAAATTATACATATGCTACTCAACTGTCAAGTTAAAAGTAAATTCTCATGTTTTAGATATTCTATAACTGAAACAGCATGCATTAGTTTAATCACAGTATACTTCACTTGAATCGCACACATTTACATGTTTAAAGGGATTACTGGTAAATATTATGTATGGGGCACTTATTCTGGCTTAAACAAGTACATCACTAACTATACATTTCTTACATTGGTCTTTAGATAAACTTGTATAAAAAAACCAAAAAAATGATAGCTGAAATACATACAATCCAATCAAAGGTTCTTAGTCTTACTGAAACAACTAGTTTCAGCTGAAACCACAAACACATTGATATAAAACAAAACTGTTCTGAATTAAAAAATATTGCACCCTTAATTCAACACTATCACTCCCAAATAACAAAATCCCACAATTTCAATTAAAAATAACAATATCAATACAGCCATTAAGACAGTTGGTGAACAAAACATAAACTAATTTTGAAGCAAGAACCAAAAATGAATTTATACAGCCACCAAAAAGCAACGGAAACATAAATGCAGCTAGAAATATTTTCGTAGAAAAGAATCTTATACATATGCTAGTCAACAGTCAAGTAACCAAGTACATTCTCACGTTTCAGTATTTCAGATATTTTAAATCAACCAAACAAACCCAATAAATACCGCATAGCAGTATCTGGGGAGGGTATAATGTATGCAGCCTTACCCTCACTCAAAAGAATGAAGAGGCTGTTTCTAGCAAAGATGTGTGTTTCAGATATTCTATAGCTGAAAATTCATGCATTAGTTTAATCCCAGTATCCTTCACTTAAAACCCACAAAATTCTCATGTTTAAATGTATTACTAGTAAATATTATGTATGTGGCACTGATTCTGGCTTAAACAAGTATATCGCTAACTATCCATTTCCTTACATTGGTCTTACATAAACTTATATAAACAAGAACCAAGAAAACTGACAGCTGAGAAACATACAATCCAATCAAACATCTTCGCCTTACTTAAAAACTAGTTTCAACTTTCCACATTATCTAAAGAACCAATCCGTTTCAGCTCAAATTCCACTCACATTGACACAAAACACAAATATTTTCTATTAAAAAAATTGTACACACAATTCAACATCATCACTCCCAAATAACAAAACCCCGCAATTTCAATCACATTGATAAAAAAACACAAAAAAACTATTAAAAAAATTGTACCCTCAATTCAACACTTAATCCCATATAACAAAAACCCGCAATCTCAATCAGATCAAAAACCAAGAAAACCACATAAATTGCTACATCAAACAAAACCCAATTACTAAAACTACCCAAAACACACATTTAAGCTACATTCCAGAAAAAGATTAAAAATTTACACACACAAACAATTAAAATAATAAATAAATAAAAGGGTGGACCTGAGAGAATGCAATAAGAGCAATAAGGGCATCCACAAAAGCAAGAGCTATATTAACACCCACCAAGGGCTTTTCATAACAACTCATGTCTCTTAATTCCAGCATTATAGATACAGAGTTTTGTATGTATATATAATAAATATAATAAAAGAGAAGGAGTGTACGGAATTGAAAAACGAGATTTTGTTGAAAGGGGTATCTTTCAAGGAGGGGATAGATCTGCTAGTCGATTCAATTCATACACCCTTCTCTCTCTGTCTCTCTCTCGCTGTATATAGACACACACATGTGTAAGTATAGTTGAGGGGATTATATATGTTGTCTGGTGTTGACAAGTGCCAGCTTACAAGGTCCTAGGAACCGTGGACTCTTGACCCACTTCGGTCTCGTCACCTTGGGAATATTCAGTTCCTCCTCTCTCTTTCTTCTTTTTTCCTTGTATTTTTAGGTGTTATTCAAAAATACACAAATCACAAACTTTTAAATGTTAAATGTTAAATGTTAAAAAAAATGATAAAAATATCTCCTTTTTTAGAATTTGTGAAAAGAATATCATTTTTAGAAATGTTTGGCCAAAAATTTCTATCCAATACGCATTTTAAAATTGGGTATTATTAATACGCATTTTAGAAATGGGTCATTTGTGCAAAAAAAAAATCCAAACAAATTAAAAAAAATTGAATACGCATCCATAAGATGCGTATCTAAATTTTCCAATACATGATACGCATGTCAGTAATTCGTATCATGTTTCAGTTCTTTTTAAAAAAAATCCATATTTTTTTTAAATATTACTCATTTTTCAAATGCGTATTACAAATATATTTTTGGTCATATCTTTCAAAAAGTGGTATTATTATTACATTTTCTAAAAAAAGGGTATTTTTGGCCATCAACCAATGTTAAATGCATTTGACATTAGGTAAATTCTATCTTATAATGTTATATACTTATATTTGTCTCGATCTATTTTTAAGTTATTTCATCATAAAAAAATTTAAAATTTTTACACTTTTTTATATTGTGTATGTACACGTACGTATAACTGGGGGTCTTTCGGAAACAGACTCTTCATTCTTATGAACGAGAGGGTGGTGCGTACATCTTAATTTTCTCAGATTCTGTAAAAACATGATATACCAGGTATATTTGGTTTAATTTACACAAATCACATATTTTTCTATATAAATGCGATGCACACTTACACGTAACATTTGTAATCTCGTATGCAATTTAGGGCTCATTTATTTTTCTCATAATCTCTTTTAATCCTTCTTAATCATGGTTCTAAAAATCGGCGATTTGTCCGATAAATCGGCCGACAAATCGTTAATCGGAGAGCTGGCGATCTTATAACAGAAAATCGCCGAAAAAAACGTATTCCGGAAAAATGGGTCAAAATCGTTAAAAATCGGTCAATTTCGGGAAAATCGGAGAAGATTAGAAAAGAAATAATGAAATCGCAGTGAGTTAGAACAAGAGAGAAAAGAAATTAGGAAGAAGAAATTGACAGAAACCGCCTAACAGCAACGAAGACGATGAGGAAATGTCTGAGGAGCAAGAAGAAGATGACTCAAGAATAAACTTATTATTGTTTAATAAAAGTGACACGGTTAACAATAAAGTACAGTGATTTTTGTAAATCAGTGGTACAACAGTAATAGTACTAGTACATTATGTTTAGTACATGATGTTGTTTCAATTTATATACCAGAGAAATGTCATGGGCCATAAGCCCGTATCTACCAAGTGGCCCAATTAATCTCACTAATTTTGTAATTTTTAATATGTACCAGTGTCATATATTTATATATATATATATATATATATATATATTTAAAAATTATTAAAAATATATCCGATTTTAATCCGATTTAATATTCCGATAAATCCCCGATTTCCGATAAATCGCAAATCGGTACCTCAACCGATCTATTCCGATTTCCGATTTTTATAACACTGTTCTTAATAGGTATTTCTTAACAGTTAAGATCATTTCAATTCTTTTTTGATATATTTTGTCAATAAAGAAATGGCGCAATCGTTAAGCCGGAAAAATTACTAAATGATAAAGTAAGAAGGGCGCAAGTAGTGCGCAGGTATCATCACTTTTTTTCCTTCATTATATACTGTGTATATTGCATGTTTTTACTATAACTAGTTATTTTGCCCGTGCTACGCATACGGGGTTTAGTTATATACGATCTATTTTTAAATTTTAAAGATATATATTCATGAAGTAGCGACATTGTGTGACAACATTTTTATACCAATATCATCATGTGTAAACAATAACAACAAATCATTCGATAACGTCTCTTTCCTTTTTCTGTCTTTGACAAAGAAATTGTATATTATTGTCGTCAAATAGTACGAAGAGTTTTATTTTTGTATATAGTTTAAACACGTTTATAGTATAAAATATTAACCACATAACGGAAAGTATAATAATCTAATTACTGGACAAACTACCTACCATTAAAATTTATTGGTCCATTAATTTAAAATTTTGCAAAAACATGAAGAACATCCAAAAGTTTCAACTTCACCGTCGTGCAAAATATTACTATTTGCAAAACAGTAAACAACAATGGAAATAAAAATCAAACATAATTATTGAAGTTCTGAAATGAAAAAATGAGATAATCTTTATTCAAGATTCCTCGAAACGAAGCAATTATATGAATCTTGAGTCCGGTACCAAAACATTTTACTTTTCCTGCATATTGGAAATTGATATAATGTTAATGTAGTATGATTTAATAAATAACTGTACGTATATTTTGTATGATAAATCACATCTAATAATGGGTAATTATACAATCTACCGACCTTTTTAACTCGTTTGCTAGTCGATAGAGCTGAACCTGGAGTGCCTGCACCATCTGATAGACTGGGAACACTTATCTGCAATTTTAGTTATAGTATGAAAATATTTATAAATTCAAGAGTTAATAAATATCTTCAGGATATATAGTATTGTAGGTATATTATGAAATAAGCAGGAAATTTTTAAGATGTGAAACATGAAGCTCACATTTGTATAATTTGAAATTGAAGTCCCAGTATCAATGTCTTCAAGCACAGGAGAAGTGCTAACTGAACATTCATATGCATCCACAGCATAATATATTGTGCTGCTAACTAATATGTTATCATCAGTGAGCTCAACTTTAGCAGTAATTTCTCTTCCTACAATTTGCTTCAATGGTGGAAGATACTTTGCAGGATCCTACAAAGTTACAATCAGTAGACAACTTGATATAATCATAAAAACAGTAACATATGTTTCGGATAAAACAATTAATTGACACTAAAGGGATTAAAGTACTTTACATTGTATCCTTCAGCCATCAGATTAGTTACTGTTTTACCCAACAGTCGTTTCACGGCACGATCATATAAAATAAAATTAAAAGCTTCTGTGTCATCTTCAGCAAGAACAACGATCTTGAACCTGCAAATAAGATATATGAATTGTTGGTGATTTTTTAGGTGGTCAGTTATTTGTTCATATATACATTTAACTTTACAGATTTATATTGATAAGAGTATAGACTGAATTTGTTTCTCGATAACCTCTTTTGTGGTACTGGATAATTCTTCTGGCATCTGGCACATCGATACTTTCCTTCGAACTTTATAACTTCTTCGTGACAATCATTCTTGTTGCATCTACCATACCAGCAGTTGTCACTTTCTTCAACGGATTTAACCTTTACTTTGCACATAAAACTCATCTACACATTCCATTAACATGTTTTCATTTATTACATTCACAAAAAACTCTACTTCGTATTTATGCATGCAGTATTAATCAAATACAGAATGTATTATATGTGAACTTACACATTGATCTTAAATTTGCAGCATATAGATAAATAATACCTTCAGAAAATCAGTAGAAGTTTTCTCACTTAACTCTTTTAGTGTAACCGTTTCAATGACAGACACCACCTCCTTAACATCTGTCATAGTTGGAGAAGAAGTTGTCTTGTCAGAAGGTACATAACCTTCTTCGTGAAACCTGATACAAATATGGATAAATGATTTTGAACTCTTCAAAAAATAATTAACTAATCATCTAAGATATATAGATGAAATATAGTTGATGAAAATGAGTGTACCTCTGTCTCATAGCAAAAATAAAATCATGATCCAAATTGATGTATATCTTAGACGCAGGTAGTGTGCTAATCTGAACAGAACCCGTATATACATATGAAATGAAATCATGTTGAGTACATGTTAATAATCTCACACTTTACTACTTTAATATTGAATTTTATAGGACTTACTCTTCCAAATCTTAAGCTTTGTACTTGACGCAATAACAATTATAGGCTCCTCCTCACCATCTTTAAATCCTGCCTTAACCTCTGTAACACGTGCATCAGTAGTCACGGCAAGATTACCCCATACAGTGACCTTATGAGAATCTCTGTATATGTAAGTTCAAGATTATTAAATAAAACAGAGTTTGACCAACAATAAATCTTAGCCAATGATAAGTCCAATATAAACCTTCCGTCAGTAATCCTGAACTTGCAAATATCCTTCAGACCGTACATAGTTTTGATTTTCCATACATGCTCAAAATCCACTAAAACACCAATCACATCTACATACCAAGACCAATTTTATATGTTGGATTAACAAGTGTATAAAATGAAATAATTTGCGAGACTAATATAAAAACTTAATTTATAAGACTTATTGATACGTAAGTACTTGAAAAAATAGTATAACCTGTTATATAATAAAACAGATGTATTAGTGTCTTATTGATGAATAGAATAGTAAATTCCAGCAGCCATATCTTTCTTCAAGATATTTCATCATCAAGGTGCGTGGGTAGCAAGGTAAGCCATATCCTCCAACCTACACGATATTCTTAAATAATTCAGAAAAAATCATTGATAAAATATTTGAGTTGTCTTATTGTCTTGCTTAGGTGACTGTCCTTCCTTTGTTTTAAGACTTCCAATCAAATGATAATTCTGTCCATTCATCTTAAAACAGTAAGGACCTCCACCATTGTTGATTTTACGATCTATCTTACCACCAAGTGAGGTAAATGAAATAAGGAGTTGTATGGCCTTATATTTTTCAGAAAATATACAGTTTTCTCAGATCCAGAAAGCAAATAGTACGGGAAAAGAGGAGGAGGACGTTCTTTGGGAAATTTAACATGACCATTTTGCAGCAAATTGAGAATGTCGGTGGGCTGTTCTTGCTTGATTTATTGTTTCTCTCTTCATTCCACATCCTAGCTTTACATTTCCCATAAATTTTCGTTGGTGGTCCAAGATCCATATATCTTTTCCAATAATCTGTTATCTGTCATTATGCTAACATATCTACTCATAATAAATTTGCAGATGATGAACTTGATGGAAGTGCAAAAGATGGTGAACATTTACCCGAATATCAGGATGAATACATGGATGAGGAGTTAGGTATGTGTCATTCCACTTCCATCAATACTCATTCAGATATGTTAGCTTTGAATTGTTAGCATCTTAGACTGCGTACGAGCTTTTTAAAAATTGATACTTTGCATTTACATTAATCTTTACTTCTTAATATTACCTGTCACATAATTCTCATATTCAGGCATATCTTCAAGTGGTACATCACTCACATTATTGAAAGCATCAATCAAATTCCTACTTCCTGAAGATGTTGCTTCAGCATATTGGTCATCAATAATGAGAAATTGAAAATTCCTTAATCTGTGACTTTTTCCAAATAATGCAGTAACTTTTTTGGATTTAAATAACTAACCTTTATTATGGGGAAACCAGTCTGCATAGGTGATACAAAATCATTAGTGTAAAAGCTTGAATGAAATTTAGGACTCTGATTACAGAAATCTAATAATCTGAAGTTTGGAGCTACCTGGTAGCGGGACACCAAGATCTTTAGGATCTGGAATGGTAACTGATATCGTATTTCGCATTTCTCTTTTCTTAGCCATAGTAGAATTTTATGTTATGCGAGCATCAATATATGACTTTTTATCCGTGGTCTGTAATCTTGATGGGGATTGTAAATGCCTGTTTGCTAAAAAAATTATTTTGTTTCAGTATTCATCATAATAATCAATCAGTTCAAAAAAAATATATATATATATATTCATAGTTGTAAACTTACAACTATGTCCTGCCTCTTGCTGTGTTGAGAATGGATTGTTGTTTGGTGATATCCTAGATGAAGGTAGCTCAAACATAGTATATTTCTTAGCAAATGCTGGTCTATTAAGAATGATTCGAGAAATATACTTTGCTGCAAAATATAATAAGCATGGATTTTGATTTCCAGTTAATAAAATTACAACTAAATATTACAAATATTTGAGAACATTGCACATACATGCTACTACCTGAAGAAGTCTTCTATTTAGGACTATATGGATGAGTTGTTGAGTTAATTTGCGTTAGTCCTGACTGAGGTGTTAGATCATCTAAATTTAGACTTCTTTGTGATGGTGTAGTAGCAAGTGAAGGCTCAGTTGCACGATGGATTAACCTAACAGAAGCATATCGTCAAATTTCTTGCATTTAGGCCAAAATATATGTTGGGTTCACAAAGTTAAACTCAATGGAGTAATATATTTACCATTTTTACTTGATGTTGAAACATTGGGGTCTGCATTCTCAGAAAATGTACGTTGATGCAACAATTCTCCACGGAATTTAGTTTGCTGAGAAAACTGCAAAGTTCTTATCTTTGTAGCTGAAAATGTTTTAAATATATGTTGTTAGTTTGATGACCAAATAATGATCTGTGAAATAATTCAGGATTAGTTGCAGTACTATCTTTTAAAAAAATGCATACCTTTAGGCGCTGAAGAAGGAGACAATGGGCCAGGACAGAACCGCTTAGGACCTATAAATGCGAGGAAAGATCATTTGCTTGAATTCAAATTTTAAACGTCTGCATCGTCAAACTTACCTGATGATGATTCATGGCTGACATGTCCTTCCTTTAGAGAATGTGTCAACTGAGTTGTTACAGAGCTGTATATTAAACTTGATGAATCGTGGTTATTTTGTGACTGAGAATTCTTATTGGCATGCAAAAATCTTTCATCCAAGCCTGTAAAAAACATTGATCATAATGCTGTGTATTTTACAGTCTATAGAAACAACAACACACTACCCAAACCTTTTGATGAAAACGTTTGAGACAACTGGATTTGATTTTTTTTAATACCTAGAAAAGCAGAATATGGCTTAGATCATTAAGGTGAATACGCTTAAAAGATATACATAACACATACCTAACCCAGAAGACTGTGACTGTGAATTCATATTGGCAGGGAAAAAGCGTTCATCCAAGCCTACAAAAAAAATTGATAAGAATGCAGGCTAGGTTTACATGCTAGTGAAACAAACAAAAAATACCCAAACCTTTCGATGCAGACGTTTGAGACATCTGGCCAAGAGGTTGTCTTTTATTACCTACCAAAACAAAACATGAATTAGATCATTAAGATGACTACGCTTAAATGATACACATTACACATACCTAAACCGGAAAATAGTGACTGTGAATTCTTATTGGCATGTAAAAAGCGTTCATCCAAGCCTACAAAAAATATTGATCATAATGCAGTATATTTTACATGCTATCTTCAACCAAATAAAAAAATACCCTGTTAGGTCACACTTTCACTGTAGAGGGGGTGAATACAGTGTTTATTACAATCAAATCGAACTTCAAGAACTTAAGTAACAGAAAACAAACTTTATTGAAACAATAAACTCTGTTACAATCTGGAACTGTTATCTCTCAGTGATGAACAAAATATCACGAGAGCTGCTAGGGTTACAGTAAATAATATTCTCGATAATGATAACACTTATAGTGTAAACCCTATGTCTGTGTTTATATATTACACAGTTACAAGATAATCGCTAATTGATATGGAATATAATTCTGCTTCCTAATATATATCAATCAGATATCTTTTCTTCCAAGTATTCCATTCTTTACGGAATTCCTTCTTCATGCATATCTCTTCTTATGTTTATCTTGATCTTCTTAACTTTAATCAGCTACTGTCCTTATCTGATCGTCTTTCAGCACTTAAGTTCTGATATCTATCTCCTGATGCTTATCTCCTGATAACATAAGTACTGATATCCCTTAAGTCCTGACGTCCAGTATAAGTACTGATCAGTTAAGTACTGATTTGTCCTGTTCAAATAAGATCTGAAATCTAAACATAAAACATATTAGCCATGACATTATCAAATATATCTAACAATCTCCCCCAACTTATAAATTAGCAAAATATACAAGTTTAACAGATATTTGATGATGTCAAAAATATTAAGTACAAATGCATGAGAATTAGACAAGATAACTACAACTTACAGTCCTTAAAGCTTTTACCAATTCAACTTCTGATAACAACTTTAGTCTGTATACACATCAGAATTTAAGCAGTTGTAGATCTTCGACTTGGCTTCATCATTTTCTGATCTCTCTGATGTCAGGAGTTGTTCTGAGATAATTCTTCAACAAACATTTCTCAGCATATCTGAGTTCATCAATCATTCTCCGTTTGACATCTTTAAGCTCTGCAGTATCTTCACCAGTTTGAAATATTGCAGCTCTGAGATCATTAATCTTTGCTTTTCTCAACTCCTGATCTAGTCTTATGACATAGGCTTTGTCAGACTCTAGATTAAACTCAAGCCCCTTAATACCAAGATATGTTCTGATCTGTGCAGTATTAGGCTTCATATCAACAATATCACCATTGTGATTTCTGTACTTTGGAACATATATGCTGTCAGACTTAACAGAATAAAGTCTTTTCTGTCTCTGAATCTGTTCTTTCAAATAGTTTGCAGCAGTCCCTGTCAATCTGTCATCCACTTGAAGTAAGAATAATACATGCTCCAATTCTTCAAAATACTTCAATGGAATGGCATTTTGTCTTATATGATATACCCTACCATCTGTCATGAAATACAACAAGATGTGTTCCTTCAAGTAGGTATGGTAAACCATTTGTACAGATTCCAGTTGATTCAATCTTTCAGGAGTTGCTCCAATACCTGGTTCACTCAAGGAAGTTGGATCATTGGTAGTGTTGTGTACTCTTCTTTCATCAGCACTTCCCAATCCAGTTTTATCTCTTGCTTCCTTTCCAGTAACTACTCTAGCTTCAAAACGACTTGCAGTAGTCTTCAAAGGTTGAGTTTGTTTTGCTTTAGTGAATCCTGGTAGGAGTGTTTTTGATCTTCCTTCTGATATCAAGTTAACTTGAGCTGTGTCAGAGGTTACTTGCTTCTTATGAATATCAGAACTTTTAATTTCTTGACTCTGAACAACTTGAGCCATGTCAGAGGTTGTTTTAAGAACTTTTCTTGAAGTCAGAGCAAGATTATCTTTGTCATCAGTAATTTCTTCATCTTCAGGAGGTACATAAACTTTAACAGGTTCACCAACCTTTTCTTTACCCTTGGATCTTGGATCTATCTTTGGTTGTGATTTAGCAAATGTTGCTTCAGTTTGTGCCTTTTCTTTAATCACAATACCTTTCAGTTTTGGAAGTGATTTTTTTACCAGAAGCTTCAGATTTAGATGTGGCTTTCTTTGATTTAAGTCTAGCTTCTTCTTCCTTTAAACTTTCCAAGTCCATTCCTGGATTTTCTTGAAGAAATAACTGTCTTGACATTTCTTCATCAAGATCTAGAAGTTCATCAGAATTTATTATTTTACCAGTATCAGAACTTATTCTCTTCCCAGTATCAGAACTTATCCTGTGACTTGCAATTTCAGCATTTCTTGATGAGAATCTTTTACCTTGACTATGACCTCCACCCATTCCAGAGTTTCCTTGGTCATCTTTTTCATCATCCTTTCCTTGCAGTGTCTTGTCATCCTTGCATTTGGACTTAATTACTTTCTCCCCCTTTTTGGCATCAGCAGGAAGTAGAAGAGAGATAAGCAATTCCACTGAAGATTGGATTTCAGTCAATTGTGATTGCTGAGAAGCTTGATTTTGCAGAATTTGATCAATCTGTGCTTGTTGACGATCTTGAGTCTTCTTAATATAAGCAATCCTGTCAATAGAAGGTTGAAAGAACTTTTTCTTATCAAGTTTCCAAACTTGTTCCTGCTTGATTAAGTTCTCCTGAATCTTGTGTATTTCTGCATGAGTGGTTGAATGAAGACCTTGTAGATGTTTAGTACTCAATGCAGTGACACGAAGCTGGGTTTTGAAATCATCAGAATTTAACATTTCATCAGCTTTAGTCAAGTGCTCAGTAAGATGTAACGCAGATGGAATACATGAAACTGAGTTCCATTCCTTAGTCCACTCCTGACCTGCAGGAGTTTCACTCCAAGGCACTGGTGGTTCCTCTGTAACAAACTTCTTTACTAGTTCAGACTTAGAAAGAGGAATATGTCCTGAAGGACCTGCTGCATCAGTATCTGCAGTTGGAGCAGCATCACCAGTATCTCCAGCATGTGCAGCATCAGAACTTATAGAATCAGTATCATCTGATATAATAGCAGTGTGAGTAGCAATGGAGGCTTCAGCATCCTCTAGTTGCTGAGCTGATGCTAAGTTCTGATCAACAGCCATATCCTGATGCTCACCTAAAGTCTGATCATCAGTGTCTAGATGCAGAGAAGGTGACTTAGATAATTCCGGAGTTTGAATAGCATCAGGAACAGGTGTTGGCAAAAGATTTGTTGCTGTTGGAGCTTCTAAGAAAATTACTCCAGGCACAACTAAGTGTTGATCAGCATTATCAGCACTTGTGCCTTGATTACCAAGAGACACAGAAGGGGAATTAGCCTTGTCAGATACTGTTTCCTGAGATGGAGTGGATGGAGAAGAAGTATCTGGAGCACATTCTTTTTCTTGTGAGATCAGAGATTCCTGATCCCCTTCCTTAGCTGCTTCCTCCTCATCATCTGAAACTGGCCTTTGTGCCCTCTGTTTCTTGTATTTCTTGTTTGATTTGGATTCTTTTGGAGTTTCAGGAACAGTCATTCGTCTAAGCCTTTTGAGAAGCTTAGAACCCCCAATATCAGAATCCTTCTGAGAAGTTGCTTTCTCAGCTTCATTTACCACAGGTTCTGAAGAAAGAATCTGTTCTTCAGAATCTGATGCATCTCTTAAAGTAATCCTTCTCTTCTTCTGAGGTGTTTTAGAAACAGTCTTTGTTCTCTTTGGCTTAGAAGATGTAGGCTTCACATAGGACTTGAGATATGTTCTGAGAGATGGTTGAGAGGTTTGAGGTGGCTGAGTAGAGGTGGTAGGTACTGATGAACCAGGTTCTGATGTTTGAACATCAGGATAAAGTGCAGTGTACTTAACAGGATCATAGATGATTAAGGCTTGTTTGACAGATAAAGGTATTAAGAGGGGTCTTAACACAGCCTTTTTAGTATCAGAAGATAATAAATCAGTAAAAGCTCTCTTAGCTATTCTGAAGGATGGAATTAGATCACCAAAATTTTGGGGCTGATTACAACAAAAACTATAAATAAGCTGACAAAATCTTGCAAAATATACAGTATTGCGATCTTCTGTCATCCTATCCCCAATAAAACCTAAGACTGCTCGTGCATAATCAAAATCAGTGTGATTTAGAAGTGCATACCCGATTTGTTGGCTGAATATGGGAATTGCATCAAAATTTGAACATTTGTTGGCGAAAGCTTTGGTAATGCAATCAAAGAAGAAACTCCATTCCCTCCTTATGAAAGATCTCTTCAACTGTCCAAGCTTGGTCAATGTTCCTTCATATCCCAGACTAACCATCATGTTTTGAAGAACTGAGTCATCAACAGTAGAATAAACACAGTCCTCAGGTAGCTGTAATGCCTGTCTAACTGTAGACAAAGTCACAACATACTCATCGTCCCCTGATGAAAATATTATACTTGGGGACCCTTGAGCACCACCATTGTCATATACTCCACTCCTCCAAAACTCCAGTACTTGAACTCCAAAAATGGATGTAGGCTCAGTTAGAGCAAACCCAATATCAGAACTAGTGAGAAAGTCCTGAATGAAATGAAGTTCAGAGGGTGCCTCTGTAGTGTTTAGTATCGCAGAGAAGTTATTAGGAACAAACTTTGCTCCATCAAAGAGAATGTCCTTGGGTGCCATTATGTTTGGAAAGAAATCGGTAACCTGTAATGTGTTTGAGAAAATGCCTCTTAAAAGAAAATCGTCAGTAGATGAGAGAGTTGAAAAGTAAAGAGAGAGATAAAATATAAAGGTAAATAAAAGATTTGACAATCTTTGCTCTCTTTTACTTATACACAAAAAGTAACCGTTGAGGACACATGGCAGACATGCATTTAAAAGTAGTGGTAAATACCTTGACAACTGTTATACATAGATAAGGCAAAAAGTAATGGGCACGGTAAATAAGGAATAGTTACCACCCACTTGCAGTTTTTCAAGGAAAAACCGTTCCACTTACCTAGATTCCATTAATCAAGGTGAATCAGTTTAATTTAAAATTGAAACTGTTCCCACTAATTCAAAGATTTTACTCTGCAATATCAATATTCTGAAAAAAAACTGTGTGTGAGAATGAGTAATATCAATCAGTTAAGTAAGTACTGATAAAATATTATCAGAACTTAAAGTCAGACACAATTTATACGATCATCAGAATATTTATCAGGATTTATCAATGCGTATCAAAATTTCTCAGAGACAAGATCATAAGACAAAAACAAATTCCATTAATATATCAAAATAATACATTGATGAAATTGAAATTACATCAGAACTTTTACAATCTTGTCCTAAGCTTCTAAATCTAACATCAACAACCTTAGTCCTAGCTAAGAAGCCTGACAAAGCTGAGGATGAAGAAGAACAGGAAGAAGACGAGATTAAGTCATCTTCCTCTTCCTATCTTCGACAAACAAGATAGCGAGTCGAATGATTCGCTCTTGCTGACGGATAGCTTCCCGCCTTTCCTCCTCCATTCGATCAAGATGAAGCTGGTAGTCCATCTCGAAGAACAGAAGTCGAGTCAGCACCGCCTGTGGGACAAAGCCCCATATCTCTTCAGGAATGGCAGTTACATGCCACTCCTGCTGCCAGTTGGCGCAGCTTAGCTCCATATGAAAATTTTGGTAATTCAAAAACATGTTGAATCGGACCATGAAGTTTTTGAAAAAGAATATGAAGTTAAGATTGTGAGAAAAATTGATGGAAAGGCTAATGTGAAGTGGCTGTTTATATAGGCAAGAGAATGCCAGGAGACGCGAAGATATTTAATGCTGACAGATAGAGTTAAGTCTACCTCGTCTCCCTAGACTTGAAAAAGAATAACAGTCATTTGAAAAGGAATGTGCACATGTAACAAGAGTGAACTGTTCAAGGACGAGTGCCATTAGTCCTAACCATAGACTATTAATCTTCCACTTCAACATATTCTAAATTAATCTGAGACTGTTACCAAATTTTACTCACAGATAAGTCAAGTAAAGGGTTAGATTGAAAAATCAGAACTTAGACCTATACCAGTACTTAAAATTCATCAGAACATAATGTCTTAATTCGAACAAGGAATATCTATCTTAGTAAGTTTTCATACAAGTTCTGAGTTATAGTCTTCAGAACTTAATCATCAGAACATATAACTAGAACGTGTCCTCAGAATTTGTGCAAGGTGACACAGTGACTGTTTGTCTAAAAGAACATAGACCACCACAAAAATTTCATAATTCATATGGAGTGATTTGTGTGTGCATTAAGCTAAATAACTAATAAAGAGTAAAGTCTGATTTACTTCAGTACATCTTAGAAATAAGTCATAATTAAAATTTTGCTAAAGAGCTGTCATTATCCTGAAACCTACTGATAAATGAGTTCATGCATGAGTCCACCTCAACTGTTTTTGTGCTAATTTTATGCATCTTTTTAAATTCTATTTTACAGTGGCTTCTCAGTGTAAGTGAGTTACGACTGCTTATCAGAATTTATGCTATTATCAGAGTATTTCTCCAGTAATCATAGAGTGTGAAAAGTCACCAAGAAAATATTTTGCTTTTCTAATGCATATTTACTTAATACCAGCTATGCACTTGGGTCGTCCCATTCACATTTTTACTCTAGATCTCAAAGGAGTACCTGATATAATTCTTTGATTCTTTTTCTTCTTCTTTTGATAAGTGAGGTTTATCAGCACTTAGTACATTCAGCAGTTTTACTAGAATCAGAACTTAAACAGATGAGTAGCATTATTCTAATTTGGGACTTAGTAATAAGATGAATAAAGTAAACTAAACTAAGCTCAAGTGTCAGAATTTGCTTGTGTCATAAGATTTCCACAGAAATAATTACTTCTTTTATGGGATCATTTGTTTATTGAAGACTAGTAGGTCAGTATCTAGCACAATTATCCTCATAGGATTGAATGATTACTTAAACAGATATATCACTTATTAGAGTTAAGAGATATATATCAGACAACAGTCAGTACTTAAAAACATTTATCAATTAAGCACAGAATACACAAAGAGATTAATTCTGTAAATACTGATCATAAAGTCTGATAACATAGAACAAGTTTAAGCAGATTTAGAGAAAGAACCTGAAATCATTCCAAGTTCATTTACCAATCATCAAATCAGGTGTATGTGATTTTGTCCACTTCCTTGAAGATGGAAGGTTTTCTCTAGAACTGGATGCTCCCCCATGATTCATGTTGTCTTCGTTTTCATTTTCTGATGCTCCCCCTGAAACTATGCTCTCTGAGTTGGATCCTTCAGCATTTAGATTTTCAGCACTGTCAGTACTTGGCTTATCAGAACTTGACGAATCAGAACTTGAAGAGCCAGATGTATGTTCTGATGCTTCTTGAGATGTGATAATATCTTGAGTATGCTCCCCCTGCATTGGTGCATCTTCCTTTGACGTAGTCACCACAGTTTCAATAACATCAGAGTTTAATCCA
Source organism: Apium graveolens (assembly GCF_009905375.1). Classification (NCBI taxonomy): domain Eukaryota; kingdom Viridiplantae; phylum Streptophyta; class Magnoliopsida; order Apiales; family Apiaceae; genus Apium; species Apium graveolens. The sequence continues at coordinate 61,984,808 of NC_133654.1, read as the reverse complement.
TCAGAGTTTATAGTATCAGGACTTAGACTGTCAGGACTTAAGGTATCAGAATATGAATCTTCATTTTCAAATCTCAGCTGATCATGATCAATGCAATCTTCAAGTCCAGTGATCTTCTTGTCATCAAAAGAGACATTGATAGATTCCATGATCACTTTTGTTCTCAAATTATAGACTCTGAAGGCTTTTGTGGAAAGTGGATATCCAACAAAGATTCCCTCATCAGCTTTTAGATCAAACTTGGATAGCTGTTCAGGATGAGTCTTGAGAACAAAACACTTACATCCAAATACATGAAAGTATTTCAGATTTGGCTTCTTGTTCTTCACCATCTCATATGGTGTTTTTCCATGCTTGTTAATGAGTGTTGCATTTTGAGTAAAACAAGCAGTCTGCACAGCTTCAGCCCAGAAATAGGTTGGAAGCTTTGCTTCTTCAAGCATTGTTCGTGCAGCTTCAATGAGAGTTCTATTCTTCCTTTCAACAACTCCATTTTGCTGTGGAGTTCCAGGAGCAGAAAATTCCTGCTTTATTCCATGATTTTTGCAGAACTCTTCCATTATCAGATTCTTGAATTCAGTGCCATTATCACTCCTCAAAATTTTCACAGAATCTTTGATCAATTTATCCAGATGTTTGACATGATCAATCAGGATAGATGCGGTTTCACTTTTTGTGTGCAAGAAATACACCCATGTGTATCTGGTGAACTCATCTACTATGACCAACGCATATTTCTTCTTTGCAATAGACATGACATTCACTGGACCAAATAGATCAACATGAAGTAGATAATAAGGCTCAAGAATTGATGATTCAGTCTTGCTCTTGAATGAAGATTTTCTTTGTTTGGCCTTCTGACATGAGTCACAAAGACCATCAGGAGCAAACACTGATTTTGGCAGTCCTCTCACAAGATCCTTCTTGATTAGCTCATTTATCTTGTTGAAATTTAAATGAGAGAGTTTCTTGTGCCAATTCCAGCTTTCTTCAATTGAGGCTCTACTCATCAAACAGATTGCAGAACCATCAGAACTTGTTGAAAGCTTAGCTTCATAAATGTTACCACGCCTGAATCCCTTCAGAACAACTCTTCCTTTAGATTTACTAACTATTTCACAATGTTCTGCAAAGAAATCAACATGATAACCTCTGTCACAGATTTGACTTATACTCAGTAAGTTGTGTTTAAGTCCTGAGACCAGAGCTACATCTTTAATGATGACATTCCCAAGATTGATATTGCCATATCCCAAAGTTTTTCCAATGTTGCCATCTCCATAAGAAACACTTGGGCCAGCTTTCTCCACAAAGTCTGATAGCAGGGCCTTATTTCCAGTCATATGTCCTGAACATCCACTGTCCAGAACTAAAATATTTTTCCTGTTGCCCTGCAATCAAAAAGACCACTAATTATTAGTTTTAAGGACCCAGACTTGCTTGGATCCTTTGGCCTTTTTAGGTTTGTTAACATTTGCAGCGGATTTAGCATCAGATTTTATGTTAACAGTTTTCTTATCAGAACTTATACTACCAGACTTTGAATCAGAACTTACACTAGAAGGAACAACAGAAACTTTCTTTAAAGAAGGTTTTATTTGATAATAATCATAGTACAAACTATGATATTCCTTACAAGTATAAATGGAATGCCATAAACTACCACAATGAAAACAAGGATTTTGTGGTTTGTATCTAACAGACTGACTTTTAACTCCTGATTTTGAAGATAAGGAGTTAATATTCTTATTCTTCCTGCAAAAAGAAGCCAGATGGTTAGAACTTCCACAGTTATGACATGCTTTCCTAGGAGCATCAGGAACAGATTTATAGTTATTGCTTTTATTCACACCTTCCTTTCCATTCCTGTTTTTCCTAGGTGATTTTACCTTGTTTGCATTCTTAACATCTTTCAGCTTATGCTTAAGCTGCTTCTTTGTCATTAAGCCTATGTTAACTTCAGCTGTCTTTTCCTGTTTTAGTTTGTCAGAAGCTAATTACTTTTTAACTTCTGATTTCTCATTTTCAGATTTTTCAGTTACAAACTTAACAGGTTTTAACTTCGGCTTTTGCTTATCAACAGGCTTAATTTCTACAGTTCCTTTTTGATTTTTATTTTCTCCATAACCTAAGCCCTCTTTCCAGTTTCCACTGCTTAGCAAATTTTGAGTTGTTTTGCCAGAGTTAGTCCAAGTCCTAATAATCTCTCTCTCCTTTTCTAACTCAGTTTTTAGAGATTCATTCATTTTTAGCACTTCATCCCTAATATAAAAAGCATCATCTCTATCCTTCTGAGTTTGATGGAACATGACTAACTCTTTTTCTAAGAAATCATTTCTTTTCCTAAAAGCAAGATTTTCAGAAGTTAATCTTTCACATGTTAAAGTTTGATCTCTATAACTAACAAACATGGTTTTAAGATATCTTCTCAACTCATTAATATCATCAGTATGAAAAGCATAAGTAGTCTGAGGTACCTTTGTTTCAGCAGCTTCAGAACTGCTCTCAGAACTTGATTTATCAGCATTTGCCATCAATGCATAGTTCTCCTCACTTTCAGAGTCTGAGGTGTCTGTCCAGCTTTTCTGCTTTGTGACAAGAGCTTTGCCTTTGTCACTCTTGGTCTTCTTGCAATCAGGAGATATGTGGCCTTTCTCACCACAATTATAACATTTAACATTGGCGTAATCTCCTCTGTCAGACTTTCCTCCTCTTCCTTCAGATCTTCTGAAATTCTTCTTATCAGAACTTATGCCTTTCCTGGAAAACTTCTTTCCCTTCCTGAACTTCCTGTATGCAATCTTTGTGATTCCTTTCACCATAAGAGCACACAGCTTCATCATCTCCTCATCAGCATCAGTTTCAGGCAAGCTCTCAGAATCTGAGTCATCATCACTCTCAGAACTTGATGACTCAGTATCAGACTTTATGAAAAGAGCTTTACCCTCGTCTTTCTTTGAGGAAGGTGCTTTGGGGGATTCCTCTTCAGCCTTGAGAGCAACTGTCCTTGACTTTCCTCCTTTCCTCTTGCTTCTTTGTTCCATCTCAAGTTCATGAGTCTTGAGCATTCCATAGATTTCATCAAGAGTTGTTTCATCAAGATTGTAGTTGTCTCTTATTGTTGTTGCCTTCAAATCCCAGCATTCAGGAAGAGCTAACAGGAATTTTAGGTTGGTATCTTCAATATCATACTCTTTATCAACCAATGACAAATCATTCAAAAGTTTGACAAATCTATCATATAAATCATTCAATGACTCATTCCATTTTGAGTCAAAATGTTCATACTCTTGAGTGAGTATTGTCTTCCTGTTCTTCTTAACTGTTTCAGTTCCTTGACACCTTGTCTCCAGTGCATCCCATATCTCCTTGGCAGTCTTGCAGTTGATTACCCTGTTTGACATTACATTATCAATGGCACTATGCAGTAAGTGTCGTACCTTGGCATCCTTAGCAATAGATGCTATATCTTCAGCAGTATAATCACTCTTTTCCTTTGGTACGGTCTTTGCTGCTTCTCCTGCAATTACAACAGCGAGCTTGGTAGGTTTGTGAGGCCCTTCCTTGATTCTATCAAGGTATTCTGGATCTGTTGCTTCCAGAAACATGGTCATCCTTACCTTCCATATGGGATATTCAGATGGTCTCAGTATGGGAACTCTGATGGTCTCATATCGACTCTGAATTAATGTCTTTGATGATTCCTCAGTTTTGGCAGGCTTAGTTGGAGTTTCTGTGTCAGACATGATTGTGTTTGGATCTTTAACTGTATGTGTGTTAACAGCAGGCTCTGATACCACTTGTTAGGTCACACTTTCACTGTAGAGGGGGTGAATACAGTGTTTATTACAATCAAATCGAACTTCAAGAACTTAAGTAACAGAAAACAAACTTTATTGAAACAATAAACTCTGTTACAATCTGGAACTGTTATCTCTCAGTGATGAACAAAATATCACGAGAGCTGCTAGGGTTACAGTAAATAATATTCTCGATAATGATAACACTTATAGTGTAAACCCTATGTCTATGTTTATATATTACACAGTTACAAGATAATCGCTAATTGATATGGAATATAATTCTGCTTCCTAATATATATCAATCAGATATCTTTTCTTCCAAGTATTCCATTCTTTACGGAATTCCTTCTTCATGCATATCTCTTCTTATGTTTATCTTGATCTTCTTAACTTTAATCAGCTACTTTCCTTATCTGATCGTCTTTCAGCACTTAAGTTCTGATATCTATCTCCTGATGCTTATCTCCTGATAACATAAGTACTGATATCCCTTAAGTCCTGACGTCCAGTATAAGTAGTGATCAGTTAAGTACTGATTTGTCCTGTTCAAATAAGATCTGAAATCTAAACATAAAACATATTAGCCATGACATTATCAAATATATCTAACATACCCAAACCTTTCGATGAAGACGTTTGAGACAACTGGCCAAGAGGTTGTCTTTTATTACCTACCAAACAAAACATGAATTAGATAATTAAGATTATTATGCTTAAAAGACATATATAAAAACATACCTAAATCAGAAGAACCATGAACATTGTGATTGTGTTTCTCAAGAACCGTAGAATCATTAGCAGATTTTTCTTTACCAACTGAATATGTAAACATTTGTCCGGTTCTTTTTCTCCTACTAGCTACATCAGTTCATGCCATTAACAATTTCAAAATACGTGATCGAAATCCTGGTAACGAAGAAGGAGATAAAACAGTATCATTAGATACATATAAAGTGTTACCTTTCTGTGAAGAAGAAGGAGACAAAGGACCATTGTTAGGCCATTTCTGTGCATTCAGACTATTTTCTTCAGTCATGGCAAGAAGGAGATCAAATTCGTGTTACTGATTCCTTGTTAACTGAGATGTTGATTGTATACATTTGAATTCGAATTTTTCAGTTTACAGTTTATTGAAACATTTGTTTAATTTGAATTTAAAATTTACTTAATTTTAGGAGTAATGATAGGCTTCATAACAATATTTGATCTGATATTCCAAATATAAATATGGGTTTTATCCATGAAGTTGGACTATCCAACTTTTAACCCAAAAGTGTGTAAAAATAGTTAAGACGGGTCACTCATTTAAAGTTGGACTATCCATAATGTATGTGATTTTACCAAAATAGCCAAAGTCTAGTATAACTTTTTTTTAGGAGGAGGGTATTTGGTGTAATTTGGTTTTTTCTTTGCTAGCAAAGTTTAGTAATATATTGATTATATTTTAATATAATGAGAATAAGCACTACAATTTTATTTTTTTCTCCAAGGATAGCCACAATTTTTTAAGCGAAGCTTTGTTATATATTTGATATGTTATTATTGGTTATATTCATATTTAAATATTAAAAAAAAACAATTATTTAGCCCATACAAAAATTATCAGAATTATTTAAAATGACTTAGAATATAATGGTATATGAAAAATTATTATTTCATTCAAAAAAGTTCTCACATTATAAAATAAAAATTAAAAATTTATTGTTGTTCATAAATTTTATTAATTTTAAATATCAAACAATTTTATTCATTCAGAATTCAGATTTCTTAATCATTCATAATTTTAACTTCAGATATTTTATTCAGATTAGCCAAATGACCCCTTGGTGCACGCTGCAATCTTTTATACAAGTTTTACCATAACATGGGAATTTTGATAAATTTCTTAATTTTTATTATTTATTTCAATACGTGTTTTATAATGACGTAAATATTTTCTTCTATTTATTGTTTTATGTGATTATTCTGAGTTATATGGTTGAGTGTCTTTTATAAAATATTATAAAGATAAATTTATATATCAATTACAAAATTATTAAATATATGTTAATGTTATCCCAAACAATCTAACAAGTAGAATTACAGAAGGGGGGTTGAATGTAATTCTTGGTTTCTTTTCAATCTTTAAAACTTCTTCCAAATATAAATATAATTGTGTATGAATATGCTAAGTGCGGATAAGAAATATTCAAGTATACAAACACAAAGTAAGTAAACAAAGATGTTTAAAACCTTTCTGGTGGATTGTTGTTTCCACCAGATATATATATATATATATATATATATGTAGAAGATCTATGTGATGCCAAAAAGCACACAGTTGTTTACAAGTGAGTTTACAAAGAGAGAACTAAGAAATTTTTAACAGATTGCGCCTTATCTATTTCTCAGTTCTTTCGATCGATATTTTTCTACTTGCTACTCTTGGTTTATATATTACCAAGTTACATGTGAAAAAGATAAACTAATAAAACAAACATTTCTAAGTCTAATCACATGTTTCTTCATTTCTCCATCCAGCATCTTTGTAATTCTTCAAGTTAGCATGGACATAGAAATGCTTCTTGATCTTCATATTACAGGCTGTCACATTCCTTTTATATACAATCAACCCATGTGACTGTCAAGTCACTATCAACTCCTATTTAAATTTGTCATTTGTCGAGACTCTGTTGGATCATCTGTTGAAACTCTATTGAATCATCCGTCTAGACTCTATTGGATTATCCGTCGAATGTGACTTGGGTCATCCGTCAAAGCCTTGTAGAATTATCCGTTGAAAGTCTTTCCATAGTAGTTGGCTCAATTTTACTTATACAAAATTACAAGACATCTAATATATACAATTAGTCAACCTATTTTGCATATCATTCTTGTAGTCAACACGACTTAGAATATCCTAAAACTTCTAATTCTCTAAGACATTACAGTACACATGAATGTCTACAAAAACTTATTTAAAACATAAGCTACTCTTTCAGCAGATGATAAAAAAGATTATCCGTTGAAAGCTACAAAATTACTTGATTAAATCTACTAAGGTGTTTTGGTAAATTATCATCAAGCCTACAACATATTCCTAACAATTAAAATCTTTAAAAAAAATAATATAAATATTATGTTATTGTTATAATTATATGATATGAAATTTCTAATCTCAACATATATTAAAGAAAATGAAAGAATCACTCAAACACGAAGGTTGCTACAAAATAAAAATTGTACAAAATATTTCATATGAATGTGAAGAGTGTTTTTAGTGATAAAAAAATTGTGTTAAAAATCTATAAGATAATTAACTCAAAATTTTTATATCAAGCTTAAAAATTCGATAAAACTAGATAAAGTAAGCACCAAAAGTATATTATGAAATTCTAACTTTTTTGTTCAAAAGCGAATTTATTTGAAATTGTCATTAATAAAACTAATAATAATAACTCGATCTAATTGGGTTTATAAACAATTGAAAATTTGTAATTCCTTAGGTTGGAATTGGACTATTAAAATTTCTTAACCATCCTAATCGATATACTTCTCCCTCTTATACTTAAGCACATATTTGATAATATTCACCACTGAAATGACATTATAAATAGTTAAGCACATCTTTGATTATATTGATCACTAAAATGTGTCTATGGCTTAACGTTTTAAAGTATTTGTAAGAGTTTTGAATATATGGTTAATTTTTTATTTTTTTTTAATTTTTTAAGAATTCATATTTAACATATGTATTTTAATTCATAAAAAAAGTTTAAATAATATATTCAAAACATAGTATACTGTATGTTAAAGGTCAAATTACCTATTGGTCTATGATAGGGTTGAATGGTGTTTTTTGCAAAGAGTGATGCATAATATGAGGTGCAACCATAGGTGGATCAACAGAATAATGAGGGAGTCTATCAAGTGTATCGTTAACTTTTAAATATAATGGAGGCATTCCGGGGACTTTAATTCCGGCAATTGTGCTAGGACAAGGAGACCCCATATCACCTTATCTCTTTCTTGTATAAAGCAAATCTGCAGGAGTGTTCTAAAATTGCTGATATTATCAGTACTTATGAGAGTGCATCTGGTCAAAAAGTTAATCTTAGCAAAACATAAGTAGTTTTTAGTAAAGGGGTGAAATAAGATAGAAGAAAAGAAATTATGGATACTCTAAATATTCGCGAAGTTAATAGATATGAGAAATATTTGGGGCCATCGATAATGATTGGAAGGTCAAAAAAGTGATATTTTCATGTCTTAAGGAGAGAGTATGAAAAAATTACGAGGATGGAAAGAGAAATTGCTATCTCGTACTGAGAAAAAAGTGTTGATCAAAGCTATTGCACAAGCTATTCCAATTTATATGATGAGTGTGTTTAAAATTATCGATGGACTCATAAAGAAAATTCATGCTCAGTTGGCACGTTTCTGGTGGGGGGATAAGTAATCTCTAAAAAAACTTCATTGGCATCGGTGGGATCACTTATGCCTGCCAAAAAGTAAAGGGGTATGGGTTTTCATGATTTAAAGTATTTTAATCAGGCTCTTCTAGCTAAGCAGGAATTTCGACTCTGCGGGAATAATGGGTCCCTATTAAATATTATGTTGAAAGTGCGATGTTGTTAGAACTCAGATTTCATTGATGCTAGTAGAGGGTACGATCCAAGTGATGTGTGTACGAGTATATGGGGAGCAAAATCATTACTTATTGAGGGGCTGAAGTGGAGGGTTGGGAATGGCACTAACATTCAAGTGTGGAAGGAAAACTCATTGCTAGATAATGGGATTCACCGTTGTCCATCTTCAAAGGAAGATAGCAATTCAAATATGTGTGTGGCCAATTTGATTGCTTTCAAAATGAATGTTGGAATTTTCAAAAAATTAGGGTTGTGTTTGTGGTAGAAGATCATAAGGCTGTAACTTATATCACTCTCAAGCTCATGGCCGCAAGATAAAATATTTCGAGAGCCTATATCAAATGGTATATTTACTGTTTGCTCAGCTTATTGGTTAGGTGATGTGCAAGACATGCCTATACATAACAAGACTAAGTCATATTGAAAACCCTAAGATTAAGTTGTATGATAATTTATTTTTGAATTCTATAATTATATTTCTTGAGTCTGTAAAAATGTTTAGTAGATTAGACTATGGGATTTTTCTGTGAACAACTTTCAAGCTAAGGAATAAACTCTGTAGAAGATCAAATCCTGATCATACCACGGAGAAAAGTGTAGCAGCTTGGATTTGAATAATACTATTTTAGGAAAAATGTTTTAAGTCAGATATCGACAAGTCAAAGATCCAGGGATATCGAGAAGTATGTCGAGAAGTCCAAAATGACTTGTAGAGAAGTCCCAAGAGATATCGACAATTCATTTCTGCATGTAGAGATCTCAGATATCGACAAGTCAAATGTATATGTAGAGAACTGGAGATATTGACAAGTCATTTTCTCATGTAGAGATCTCAGAGATATCGACAAGTCAAATTCTTTAGGTAGAGATCTCAGAGATATCGACAAGTCATTTCTGCATGTAGAGATCTAGAGATATCGACAAGTCAAAATCTTCATGTAGAGAACTCAAGATGTCGACAAGTCAAAAGCCTATGTAGAGGACTGGAGATGTCGACAAATTATTTTACATGTAGAGAACTAGAGACTTCGACAAGTCAAATATACATGTAGAGAACTCAACATATCGACAAGTCATTTTACATATTGATATGTCACATCTCTATAGAACAAAAAGAGATCTCGATAAACTATCTCAAATTCAGTATACAGACAAGTTCAAGATTCAATAATATCAATCAACAAATAATTCATTCACTAAATTGGAAAGACTACAAAAGCAGCTTGAAAAATACAAGATCAAGGGCAAAGATTCATTGGACAAAGGATGGTCACAGACCTACAAAATTCTGCACAGATTTTTTAACACTAGAAAAGGAAATAGACAAGATAGCTTTAGAAAATGTGTTAGTACATTTTAGTGCATGTTTGTAAACCCGTGATGTTGATCTATAGAACATACACGGGTCCTTAGTTTAGGAGTAACAAACAGATCTATACAATTTTTGTATTTTCTCTCAAGATTTGTAGCTGAGTTTTTATTTCTAAGAACACAGATTTGTAATAAGACAAACTTAATTAATACAATTAAGTGAGTTTTTTAATATTATGTTTTGTGTTTTATTATTAAACATTATATCTCTACAATTCTTAACTATTTTGTTCATCCATAAGCCAAATAGTTTGTTAGATATATTTGAAATGTCATGTCTAATCTGATTTGTATTTAGTTTTCAGAAGTTAACAACAGGACATATCAGGACTTACTGAAATCAGAACTTACTGAAGTCAGAACTTAATATCAAAACTTAAGTCGTCAGAAGATGTATATCAGAACTTAAGTGCGGGAAGACTTCAGATAAGGAATGCGGCTGATTTACAGGAGAAGATATGGACTAAAACAAAAGAAGATATGCATGAAGAGTTAGAGAACTAGAAGACTTGTAGAAGATATCTGATTGATATATTTTAGGAGACATAATTATATTCCATATGAATTTGAATATATCTTGTAACTGTGTATTATATAAACACAACTTAGGGTTTACACTATATGTGTTATCATTATCGAGAAGATTATACATTGTAACCTAGCAGCTCTTAGTGATATTTTGTTCATCACTGAGAGAGAACAACAGTTCTATTATAACAAAGTTTATTTGAATATACTTGATCTTTGTTACATACTTGTGTTGAAATCGATTTGATTGTATAAACACTATATTCAACCCCTTCTATAGTGTTGTGTGACCTAACAAGTGGTATCAGAGCTTTTCTGTTAACACACATACAGTAAAGATCCAAAAAATTATGTCTGAAGAAACACAAACCCCAACTAAGCCCACCAAAACTCAAGAAACTCAAAACACTCAAAACCATAGTCGATATGAAACTATTAGGGTTCCCATACTGAGACCTTCTGAGTATCCCATATGGAAAGTGAAGATGGCTATGTTTCTGGAAGCTAAAGATCCAGAATACCTTGACAGAATTAATGAAGGACCATATAAGCCTACCAAGCTCTCTGTTGCAGTTGCTGATCAACCAGCAAAGACCATACCAAAGGAGAGAAGTGAATACACACCTGAAGATATCTCATCTATTGCCAAGGATTTAAGGGTAAGGCATTTGCTGCATAGTACAATTGATAATGTCATGTCAAACAGGGTAATTGGATGCAAGACTACAAAGGATATATGGGATGCTTTGGAGACAAGATGTCAGGGAACTGATGCAATCAAAAAGAACATGAGGACTATAATCATTCAAGAGTATGAGCACTTTGACTCAAAAGCTGATGAGTCATTAATTGATTTATATGACAGGTTTGTCAAACTCTTGAATGATCTGTCACTGGTGGACAAGGAATATGATCTTGAAGATTCAAATCTAAAATTCCTTTTAGCTCTTCCTGAAAATTGGGATTTGTAGTCTACTACCATAAGAGACAACTATGACCTTACTGAAACTACTCTTGATGAAATTTAAGGCATGCTCAAGACTTATGAACTTGAGATGGATCAAAGGAGCAAGAGGCATGGAATAAAGTCAAGGATAATTGCCCTTAAAGCTGAGGAGGAGTATCCTAAAGTTGTTGTCTCAAAGAAGGGCAAAGAAAAGGCTCTCATCATAAAGTCTGATTCAGAATCATCAAATTCTGATGATGATGATTTAGAAACTGAAAGTTTATCTGAAGTTGATGTTGATGTAGAAATGATGTAACTGTGTGCACTTATGGTGAAGGGTATCACAAAAATAGCCTACAAGAAATTCAGAAAGGGCAAGAAGTTTTCCAGGAAAGGTGGAAGTTCTGATAAGAAATGGTTCAGAAATTCTGAAGGCAAAGGAGGAAAGTCTGACAGAGGAGACAACTCAAATGTTAAATGCTACAATTATGGTGAAAGAGGCCACATATCTCCTGACTGCAAGAAAGGAAAAAGTGATTAAAGCAAGGTGATAAGTGGCATTTTATACCACTTAGAACGTCTTATAATGACTTGAATTGATGTCTTGAAATCAAGTATTTTGTGTATTTGATGCGTTTTTCTAGTGTTTTTACATTTCAGGGCATAACTTGCGTATGTAGGAAGAATTTATCAAAATAAGCCTAGGGAAGTGCTTGGCATTGGTTGTGGGAAGTTAGGAGCAGAACGCAGCAGAAATCAGGAGCAGAATGTGATATTTTCCAGTAGGTTGCTGGGCGCCCGCTCAGGATCTAGGGCGCCCTCCTGGGAGCTGGGGTGGCCGCCCGGGAAGCTGGGGCGGCCGCCCGGAGACGGGAAATTAAAATCTGATTTTTACACTTCTTATTCTGATGGACTTCTGAGACGGCTGGTTTTTGTGGGCTTCTTTATAAGTAGTTTTCAGAGACGTTTCACGAGGTGTGGTATCAAGCAAGGAGCAAGGAGAGAAGAAAGATGACCGTTTTAGCACATCACAATGAAGAAGAGAAGCATATATTTTCTTGTGATTCTTTTATTCGTTATAACAGTGGATGCTAATTTTCTTACTTTGAACCTTATTACTCTTGTGACGTACTCTGGTTTTAATAAGTATTTTTATTAGTTTATATTGTGTGTATTATCATGTTTTCATATGAACCCATGGTGACGATGAGTTTTATCATGGGCTATCGTGATCATGTGGTCGTAACGGATTTATTATGGATTTCTTTAGTTAGTTGTTTAATACCTTAGTGTGTGATGATTGTATGATATCTAGCATAGGCTGTGCTTATTCGTCTTATGTGCGTCATGAACATATAAGATAGTGTGTTAATCTCTTGTGAAGCGACAGTGGATCTTGAGATTCAGAACTTGCCATGCTAGCATAGGTTCATGTATGTGTATGCATGATTAATGGGTAACTCTAACCGTTTTACTTGCCCTATGTAATCATAATGAATAACTTGTGCTTAAATCGTTATGTTGTCAAATTCTGTAGACATAAAGGGTCTCAACATAATTGATGCCTATTCAACTTCTATCTTAATTGTGGGTGCTTGGTAGAATGGTATTAGTACAATGAAAGTTGGCTTTTATCAGTTTCGTGTTGTTTGATGAATATCATCACCGTTACATGCTAAGGGTAATAACAATGACTATTGAAGGAAGTAGTAATGAAGTTATGATCTCGTGTGTGTTTGATATTGTTAATTCAAGTGTTATTTAAGTGTTTTATTCTAGTAGTTAATTGTAGTTAATAATTAGTTAATCAATCTTAAGTGTTATTATCTTGACATTGAAAAGTAATCATACATTGGTGAGTGAGTGTTAATTGAACATAATTAGTCTGAGTCTCTGTGGGAACGAACTAGAAATTATTCTATATTACTTGCGAACGCGTATACTTGCATGAATATTAGCGCGTGTTTTCGCCCTAACAAGTTTTTGGCGCCGCTGCCGGGGACTCGGCGTATTTGTTTAGTTTATGTACTTGCCATCAGTGGTCATTAGGACTCATTGATTAAAACGTGTTACTTATTATTTTCGATTGTGTTTCAGGTACTCTAGCGAGCGTTTATGCAAACACGTTCTCGTACTCGGAAGAGAACTCTAGATACGGCGGAGGAGACGGACTCAGTTCTTGATATTCTGGAGAAGATAGATTTTGAAGATTTGGATAAAGAGATTGAGCAGAAAGAACCAGTAAGCATGGGTGATCGTATAGTTCCAGCAGCAGATCCAGCTCTTATGGACTTTTCTCGGCCTAAAATTGATGACATTCAGTCAAGCATTCTTCATCCGGCTATTCAGGCTAACACTTTTGAAATCAAGCCGGGCACTATTCAGATGGTGCAGAATTCTATTTCTTTCAGAGGTGCTGCGACTGAAGATCCCAACATGCATATCAGGAATTTTGTCGAGATCTGTAGTACTTTCAAATATAATGGTGTTACTGATGAGGCTATCAAGCTGAGGCTTTTTCCATTCTCTCTGAGGGATAAAGCTAAGGACTGGTTACATTCTGAACTAGCTGGGTCCATCACTACTTGGGAAGATCTTGCGCAAAAGTTTCTGGTGAAATTCTATCCAATGGCCAAGACTGCAGCTATGAGGAGTGCTCTTACTCAGTTTGCGCAGCAACCAACAAAATCTATGTGTGAAGCTTGGGAGTGCTACAAGGAGATGTTGAGAAAGTGTCCACATCATGGTATGCCTGACTGGATGGTGATCACTGGGTTCTATAATGGTTTGGGGGCCCAATCTCGGCCCATGCTCGATGCAGCAGCTGGAGGCGCCTTGTGGGCTAAAAGCTATACTGAGGCTTATAATCTTATTGAAACTATGGCTGTAAACGAGCATCAAAACCCAACTCAAAGGATGATGCCTGGTAAGGTAGCAGGTATTTTGGAAGTTGATGCAGCCACAGCTATTGTACCGTAACTCCAAGCGCTGTCTATGAAGGTCGATTCTTTAGCCAACTATGGAGTCAATCAGATAGCTATGGTCTGTGAGCTTTGTGCAGGCTCTAATGCTACAGATCAGTGTTCTCTCGCTAATGAATCTGTTCAGTATGTGAACAATTATCAGCGACCGCAGCAGCCTGTCCCAGCTACTTATCATCCTAATAACAGAAATCATCCCAATTTAAGCTGGAGCAACAATCAGAATGTTGTTCAGCAACCATATCAGCAAGGTGTAAGTAAACAGTTTAATCCACCTGGATTCACGCAACCTCAGCAATATGCTCAAAGGCAATCATATCCTCAACAAGGAGGTGCTGCTCCACCTTCTAGCGCTGATTTCGAGGAGCTAAAGTTGTTGTGTAAAAGTCAGGTTGTTTCTATCAAGACCTTGGAAAATCAAATCGGTCAAATAGCCTATGTCGTGCTCAATCATCAACCTGGCACACTTCCCAGCGATACTGAAGTGCCAGGCAGGAAGGAAGCTAAAGAGCAAGTCAAGGTTGTCACCTTAAGGTCTGGAAAAGTTGCTCATACTGAAAAAGCAAAAGATGGAGAAGCTGAAGTGGTAGATGAAGAGGAGAAGCAAAAGGAAAAAGAGGCGGAACCCAGAAAGACTATTGTTGAACACACTCTACCTGAGGATAATACAGGGGAGAAATAGCTCTATCCTCCACCACCTTTTCCTAAGAGATTGTAAAAACAAAAGCTGGATAAGCAGTTCGGTAAGTTTATGCTCAAAGCTGGATAAGCAGTTCGAGAAATAGCTCCTCGAAATCAGCTTTATGCTCAAAGGCAATCATATCCTCAACAAGGAGGTGCTGCTCCACCTTCTAGCGCTGATTTCGAGGAGCTAAAGGTGT
This sequence comes from Apium graveolens, assembly GCF_009905375.1. Lineage (NCBI taxonomy): Eukaryota > Viridiplantae > Streptophyta > Magnoliopsida > Apiales > Apiaceae > Apium > Apium graveolens. The sequence continues at coordinate 61,969,670 of NC_133654.1, read as the reverse complement.
TGTGTAAAAGTCAGGTTGTTTCTATCAAGACCTTGGAAAATCAAATCGGTCAAATAGCCTATGTCGTGCTCAATCATCAACCTGGCACACTTCCCAGCGATACTGAAGTGCCAGGCAGGAAGGAAGCTAAAGAGCAAGTCAAGGTTGTCACCTTAAGGTCTGGAAAAGTTGCTCATACTGAAAAAGTAAAAGATGGAGAAGCTGAAGTGGTAGATGAAGAGGAGAAGCAAAAGGAAAAAGAGGCGGAACCAAGAAAGACTATTGTTGAACACACTCTACCTGAGGATAATACAGGGGAGAAATAGCTCTATCCTCCACCACCTTTTCCTAAGAGATTGCAAAAACAAAAGCTGGATAAGCAGTTCGGTAAGTTTCTGGAGGTGTTCAAGAAACTTCACATCAACATACCTTTCGCTGAGGCTCTGGAGCAAATGCCTAGTTATGCGAAATTCATGAAGAGTATTCTTTCAAGGAAGGTGAAACTGGATGACCTTGATACCATTACTCTAACGGAAGAGTGCAGTACTGTGCTGCAACAAAAATTACCTCCAAAGCTTAAAGATCCATGTAGCTTCACCATTCCTTGCACCATTGGCAAGTTGTCTTTCGACAAGTGCCTTTGCGATTTGGGAGCAAACATCAATCTGATGCCATTGTTTATCTTCAAAAAGCTGAATTTGCCTGATCCAAAGCCCACCTACATGTCTCTACAATTGGCTGATCGTTCTATTACATACCCACGAGGCATCGTGGAGGACGTGTTAGTAAAGGTGGATAAGCTCATCATTCCTGCAGACTTTGTCATTCTGGACTTCGAGGAAGATAAGAAGATTCCCATAATCTTGGGACGACCTTTTTTGGCTACAGGCCGTACCTTGATAGATGTGCAAAAAGGTGAACTTACTATGAGAGTGCAAGATCAGGACGTGACATTCAATGTATTCAATGCGATGAAATTCCCTACAGAAGATGAGGAATGCTTAAAGGTGGATTTGATTGATTCTGCGGTAACTTCGGAACTTGATCATGTGCTAATGTCTGATGCCTTAGAGAAAGCCTTAGTGGGGGAATTTGACAGTGAAGATGAGGAAGGCAATGAGCAACTACAATATCTAAATGCTTCTCCTTGGAAGCAAAAGCTAGACATGCCATTTGAATCTCTTGGTAATACTAATCTCAAGAATGCTAAGGGAAAGCTCAAACCATCTACTGAGGAAGCACCTACTTTGGAGCTTAAACCATTGCCTGAACACTTGAGGTATGCTTTTTTAGGTGATGCATCTACTTTGCATGTTATTATTGCATCTGACCTTTCAGGTAGTGAGGAGGATCAGCTCTTGAGGATCTTGAGAGAATTCAAATCGGCCATCGGATGGACTATAACAGATATAAAAGGGATCAGCCCTTCATACTGCATGCATACAATTCTGCTAGAGGAAGGTAGTAAGCCGACTATTGAGCAACAGCGAAGACTCAATCTTATCATGAAAGAAGTGGTGAAGAAAGAAATCCTGAAGTGGCTGGATGCAGGAATCATATCTCCTAAATTTGACTGTTCTTGGGTGAGCCCCGTGCAATGTGTACCTAAGAAAGGAGGTATAACTGTGGTAGCAAATGAGAAGAACGAGCTCATCCCCACTTGAACAGTTACAGGATGGAGGGTATGCATGGATTACAGAAAGTTGAACAAAGCTACGAGGAAGGATCACTTTCCTCTTCCGTTTATTGATCAGATGCTTGACTGGTTGGCTGGTCATGAGTATTATTGTCTTCTGGATGGATATTCGGGTTATAATCAGATTTGCATTGCACCAGAATACCAAGAAAAGACTGCTTTCACTTGTCCATTTGGCACGTTTGCTTTTCGTAGAGTTTTGTTTGGCTTATGTGGTGCACCTGCCACTTTTTTCAGAGATGCATGATGGCTATATTCTCTGATATGATTGGAAATAATGTCGAAGTGTTCATGGACGACTTCTCCGTCTTTGGACATTCGTTTGATGAATGTTTGAATAATCTTCGTTCGGTGCTAAAAAGGTGTGTGGAAAATAATTTGGTGCTCAATTGGGAAAATGTTACTTTATGGTGCGTGAAGGCATTATTCTTGGGTATAAAGTCTCTAGCAAGGGCCTTGAGGTGGATAAAGCCAATGTGGGAGTTATTGAAAATCTTCCACCACCTATTTCTATGAAAGGAATCCGTAGTTTTCTTGGTCATGCGGGTTTTTATCGGCGTTTCATCAAGGACTTCTCGAAGATATCTAAGTCGTTGTGCAACTTGCTCGAGAAAGATGTGCCTTTCAAATTTGATGATGAATGTTTGGCGGCATTCGAGACTCTCAAGAAGAGTTTATTAACTGCACCAGTTATTACGACACCTGATTGGACAGAACCTTTTGAGATGATGTGTGATGTGAGTGATTATGCAGTGGGAGCAGTTCCTGGGCAGCACAAGAATAATCTTTTTCATGTGGTCTACTATGCCAGTAAGATGCTTAATGGATCTCAAATGAACTACACCACTACTGAGAAGGAGCTCTTGACTATAGTCTTTGGTTACAAAAAATTTCGATCTTATCTGCTTGGGACAAAGGTGACAGTATTCACCGATCACGCTGCCATTCGCTATTTGGTCTCAAAAAAGGATTCGAAGCCTAGACTTATTCATTGGGTGCTCTTGCTACAGGAATTTGAGTTAGAGATCAAGGATCGAAAAGGTACCGAGAATCAAGTAGCTGACCATCTCTCTAGATTGGAGAATCCCGATTCCACTTCCCATGATCAGACATTGATCAACGAATCTTTTCCGGATGAGCAGTTGTTCGCAGTTCAGGAGGAAGAGCCATGGTTCGCAGATATTGTGAACTATCTTGTCAGCAATATAATGCCTCATAATATGAATGCAGCTCAAAAGAAGAAGTTTCTGCATGAGGTGAAGTGGTACATGTGGGATGAACCATATTTGTTTAGATAGGGAGCTGACCAGATCATCAGAAGATGTATCCCATTCTATGAGACGAAGGGGATATTACGAGACTGCCATTCCACAGTTTATGGTGGATATTATGGTGGTAAAAAGACAGCAGCTCGTATTCTTCAAGCAGGTTTTTTCTAGCCTACGTTGTTTAAGGATGCACATCAGTTCGTTTTAAGGTGTGATCGTTGCCAAAGGGTTGGGAATCTTACTAGAAAGGATGAGATGCCTTTAAATGTGATGCTTGAAGTTAAGGTCTTCGATGTTTGGGGAATCGATTTCATGGGACCATTTATCTCATCCTGCAATAATCAGTACATTTTGCTGGCAGTCGATTATGTCTCAAAATGGGTGGAAGTCAAGGCTCTACCGACAAATGATGCAAAGGCAGTGTTGAATTTTCTTCATAAGCAGATATTCACAAGGTTTGGAACGCCACGAGTGATCATAAGTGATGAGGGGTCACATTTCAGCAACCGTAAGTTCACTTCTCTGATGCAGCGCTACAATGTGAATCATCATATTACTACTGCCTATCATCCGTAAACTAATGGTCAAGATGAAGTGTCTAATAGAGAGATTAAGCACATTCTAGAGAAAGTTGTTTGTCCGTCAAGGAAAGATTGGTCTTTAAAGCTCGATGAAGCTGTTTGGGCTTAAAGAACATCATACAAGACTCCAGTTGGGATGTCCCCGTTTCAACTTGTCTATGGTAAGGGATGTCATTTACATGTGGAGCTTGAGCATAAGGCTTATTGGGCATTGAAGAAATTAAACCTTGATCTAGATACAGCTGGGAAGAAGCGAATGCGTCAGTTAAATGAACTTGATGAATTTCAACTTCAAGCGTACGAGAACAACAAAATGTACAAGGAAAAAGTAAAAAAGTGGCACGACAGGAAGCTATCTCCTAAGTCATTCATGCCGGGGCAACAAGTTCTTTTATTCAACTCTCGTCTCCGACTTTTTCTTGGAAAGTTGAAATCAAGGTGGTCTGGACCTTTTATCGTCAAAACTGTGTTTCCACATGGAGCGGTGGATATTTTTTAGAATGATCCGGCCCAAGCATTCAAGGTTAATGGTCAGCGATTGAAGCATTATTATGGGGACACGGCAAACCGGGAAGTGGTTAGTGCCGTTTTATTGTCAACTTGATCGGAGTACTCTACGTCAAGCTAATGACATAAAAGAAGCGCTTCTTGGGAGGCAACCCAAGATTCGAGACATTAGGAACCCTTAGAAATTAGTACCATATCCAAAACCCCCAAAAAAAAACAAAAAATATGGGCAGAAATTTTTTTTTCCAGAAACCCCTGGGGCGCCCGCCTAGAAATCCCGGGCGGCCGCCTGAAGTCTGGGGCGCCCACCTGGAAAGCCCGGGCGGCCGCTTGGCACCTTTCTGTCAGAAAATTTTTTCAGCCGTATAAAAGAACAAAAAAAATCAAAAAAAAATCAAAAAACATAAAAACCCACAGCAAACAACCCACAAACCCACGATTTCTCTCCCACAAACCCCACTCCTGCTCTAATTCTAACCCTAAATCCTACCCTATATATACACACAACCCCTCCATATACACTACCATATACTTTCAACTTCAAAACTCTCTCCTACACTCAAAACACAACTCTCAAACACTTCTTCTCAATTTCGATGGCACTTAAGAGATCTCAAACTATTGATAGCAGCATCACCGTTTCTACTGCTGATTCTTCGAGGGGAGCTGATGCGAGGCCCCGTTTGGTGGATAGGGCTACTGATGAGGAGTATACTAGGCTTCTAACTAAGCCGATTCTGAAGGAGAGGGGATTTTTACCATCGGGGAGGGATCGTGAGTTATTTTTACCAATAGTGGTCTTTGTGATTGCATGGCAACAGGAAAAACATCCTAGTTCTGGACAGTGGATGTTCAAGACATATGAATGGAAATAAAGCCTTGCTATCAGACTTTATGGAGAAAGCTGGCCCAGGAGTTTCTTACGGAGATGGTAACATGGGAAAAACTCTGGGATATGGCAATATCAATCTTGGGAATGTCATCATTGAAACAGTATCTCTTGTCTCAGGACTAAAACACAATCTGCTAAGTGTGAGTCAAATCTGTGACAGAGGTTATCATGTGGATTTCTTTGTAGAACACTATGAAGTTGTAAGTAATTCTACATGCAAAGTGGTTCTGAAAGGTTACAGGCATGGTAACATATATAAAACCAGACTTTCAACAAATTCTGATCATTCTGCAATATGTCTATTGAGTAGAGCATCAATTGAAGAAAGCTGGAATTGGCACAAGAGACTCTCTCATTAAAATTTCAACAACATAAATGAGCTAGTAAAGAAAGATCTTGTGAGAAGACTTCCAAAATCAGTATTTGCTCCTAATGACCTTTGTGATTCATGTCAAAAGGCAAAACAAAGAAAATCTTCATTCAAGAGAAAAACTGAATCATCAATTCTTGAGCCTTATCACCTAATGCATGTTGATCTATTTGGTCCAGTCAATGTCATGTCCATTGCAAAAAAGAAATATTCTATGGTTATAGTGGATGAGTTCACAAGATACACTTGGGTATATTTCTTGCACATGAAGAATGAAACTACATCTACTCTAACTGATCATGTCAGACAGCTGGATAAGTTGGTCAAAGATTCTATTAAAATAATAAGAAGTGATAATGGCACTGAGTTAAAGAATTCAATCATGGAAGAGTTCTGCAAAGAGCAATGAATTAAGAAGGAATTTTCTGCACCTGGAACTTTATAGCAAAATGGAGTTGTAGAAAGAAAGAACAGGACTCTCATTGAAGCTGCATGAACTATGCTTGATGAAGCAAAGCTGCCAACCTAGTTTTGGGCTGAAGCTGTGCAGACTGCTTATTTTACACAAAATGCTACACTCATTAACAAGCATGGAAAAACACCAAATTAGATGGTGAAGAAAAAGAAGCCAAATCTGAAATACTTTCATGTATTTGGATGTAAATGTTTTGTTCTTAAGACTCATCCTGAATAGCTGTCAAAATTTGATCTAAAAGCTGATGAAGGAATTTTTATTGGATATCCACTTTCCAAAAAAGCCTTCAGAGTCTACAAATTAAGAACAAGGGTTGTCATGGAATCTATCAATGTATCTTTTGATGATAAAAAGATTACTGGACTTGAAGATTTCAATGATCATGATCAGTTGAGATTTGAAAATGAAGATTTAAATTTTGATGGCTTAAATTCTGATCCTGTAAATTCTGACGAGTTAAATTCTGATGTCATTGAAACTGTGGTAACTACTCCAAGGGAAAATGCACCTATTCAGGGGGAGCAAGCTGAAGATCCTACCACAACTCAAGATTCTCAAGAAGCATAAGAACTTGTCACTGGTTCTTCAAGTTCTGATGAGCCAAATTCTGATTATTCTGGAAGTTATGATTCTTCAAATCCTGAAGGATCAAACTCAAATTCTGAAGTCTCAGAGAGCATAACTACAGGGGGAGCATCAGAAAATGCTGATGGAAACAACATGGATCATTGAGGAGGATCCAGTTCTAGAGAACAACTTCCATCTGCAAGGAAGTGGACTAAAGCATATACACCTTACTTAATAATTAGAGATCCTGAAGCAGGTGTCAGAACTAGAACTGCAACATCAAATTAATGTCTCTATCATTCCTTTCTATCTTAGACTGAACCAAAGAAAGTAGAAGAAGCTCTTCAAGATGCTAATTGGGTGCAAGCAATGCAGGAATTTGAAAGAAATAAAGTCTGGACCCTAGTGGCAAGACCAAATAACAGATCAATTGTTGGCACAAAATGGGTGTTTAGAAACAAAACTGACAGTGATGGCATAATTAGAAGAAATAAAGCAAGGCTGGTTGCTAAAGGTTACTCTCAACAGGAGGGTATTTATTATGACGAAACATTTGCACCAGTTGCTAGATTAGAAGCCATAAGAATCCTTTTGGCTTATGCTACTCACAAGAAGTTTAAAATCTTTCAAATGGATGTGAAAAGTGCTTTTCTCAATGGAGAAACGGAAGAAGAGGTATATGTTGAACAACCTCCAGGATTTGTAGATCCAAAATTTCCTAATCATGTCTACAGACTTGATAAAACACTTTATGGCCTTAAGCAAGCTCCAAGAGCATGGTATGAGACTTCAGCTCAATTCCTTCTGGAAAGTGGATTTAGCAGAAGCACAATTGATAAGACACTATTCTACCTCAACTATGAAAAGGACTTACTTTTGGTACAGATATATGTTGATGATATCATCTTTGGTTCTACAAATGCCAAACTCTGTGAAAGATTTGCAAAACTAATGCAGTCAAGATATCAAATGAGTATGATGGGAGAACTTAGCTATTTTCTGGGACTTCAAGTCAAGCAAAATGAAGAAGGTACTTTCATAAATCAATCCAAGTACACCAGAAATTTACTGAAGAAATTTGGAATGCAAGACTATTCAACTGCATCCACTCCCATGGCCACTGCAACCAAGTTGGATAAAGATACCGGAGCATCGGTAGATATTACTAACTACAGAGGTAAGATTGGCTCTTTACTCCATTTAACTACAAAAAGACCTGATATCATGTATACTACCTGTCTTTTTGCAAGATTTCAGGCTGATCCAAGAGAACCTCATCTAATAGCTGTGAAAAGAATTTTCAAGTACCTCACGGGTATAGCTGATCTAGGACTGTGGTATCCTAGAGAATCAGATTTTAAGCTAATAGGTTACTCAGATGCAGATTTTGCAGGATGCAAAACAGATAGGAAAAACACTAGTGGAAGCTGCCAATTTCTTGGAGGCAGATTGGTTTCTTGGTTTAGCAAAAAACATAAATTAATTTCCACATCAACTACAGAAGCAGAATATATTGTTGCTGGAAGCTGTTGTGCACAGATTCTTTGGATGAAGAATCAGTTACGGGACTATGGGTTAGAATTTTCTAAACTATGATAAGTGGATTTTATATCCACTTGGAACGCTTCATTACAAGCTTAAATTGGTGTTTTGGACTCAAGTTGTTGGTATTTTGATGTCTTTTTGTGTTATTGCATTTCAGGTATCAGTTAAATGAAAGAAGGAGCTTTTAAAGGAAATATGATGAAAAGTGATCAGATTTGGAAGCCAAGGCTATTGTCAAGTTCTAGAGAATCTCGTTAGCTTCGCGTGGGCAGTTGAATCGCCTAATTCTGACGAGTAGAACTCAAGTTATGGCCAAAACAAGATTCATCAGAATTTTTCCAAACAGGCTACAGGCGCCCACCTGCTGGTGGAGGCGCCCGCTGCTGGTGGAGGCGGCCGCGTGCTGATGCACGACTGATTTCGTTGATTTCGCAGAATAAAACAACTCCGAAAAAGAAGATCTTATTTTCAACTTGTGATTCTTTGAATTAGTTGTAACTTTGGATGCTCGTTTTTGTTCTTGTTGAACCTAGATCTCATTTATTCGTACTTTAATTATTATTCAGTTTATTAAGACCTTGTTTATACCATGCTTTCATTGAAACCCATGGTGACGATGAGTTCAATTATGGGTTAATTGTTGTCATGGGATTTAGCGGATTTACTTATGGATTTCAATAATTAATTTGTTTTGATATCTTGGTGTGTGGTGATTGTATGATATTCTAGTATTGGTTGTGCTTATTCGTCTTATGTGCGTAGCTAACATATATGATAGCGTGTTAATCTCTATTGAAGCGACAGTGAATATAAAGGTTTAGAACTTGCCATGCTAGCATAGGTTCATGTATTTGTTATGCATGATTCGTAGGTAATTTTAACCATCTTACTTGTCCTATGTAATCACGATAGATAACTTGCGCATTAAACCGTTATTTTTCAATTCTTATAGACATATAAGGACTAAGCATAATTGGTGTCTATTCAACTTTTATCTCTTTTGTGGATGCTTGGTAGTAGGGTATTCGTACAACGAAAGTTGGCATTTACTAGTTTCGTGTTATCTGATTAGTGTCATCACCATTACATGCTAAGGTTAAGAACAATAAGGCTATTGAATGAAGTATTTAATGAAGTTAGAATACCATGTTTGTCATATATATTAATTCAACCTCAATTCTCTTAGTTAATGTTATTTAGTATAATCTCTTAGTTTAATCAAAACCCAATTCGTTATTTGTCTTAGCATTGAGCGATAACCATACATTGTTGCATAGGTGCATAAATTGAACTTAACCTAAACCAGTCTCTGTGGGAACGAATCTGATTTATATCTTATACTACTTGCGAATGCGTATACTTGCATGAATATTAGCGCGTGTTTTCGCCCTAACAAGTTTTGGCCCCGCTGCCGGGGACTCGGTGTTAATTTTTAGTTTATATGCTTGTCATCAGTGGTCGTTAAAGTTCACTGACCCGGACTCTTTTACTCTCACGGTTTATTTGTTTGTGTTTCAGGTACTCAGTACAATGGGAGATCCAGCAGCACGAACGAAAGCATTGATGGATTTTTCTCAACCCAAGATCAATGACATTCAATCTAGCATTGTCAGGCCAGCTATCACAACTAATACCTTTGAGATCAAGCCTGGCATAATTCAATGGGTGCAGAATTCAATCCAGTTTAGGAGTTCTTTAACGGAAGATCCCAATATGCACATTAGGGATTTCATTGAGATCTGTGACACCTTCAAGTTCAATGGTGTTTCTGAAGATGCTGTGAAGCTGAGACTGTTCCCATTCTCTCTGAGGGACAAGACTAAGAGCTGGTTACACTCTCTACCAGCTGGTTCAATTACTACTTGGGAAGATCTTGCTCAGAAGTTTCTTACTAAATTTTTCCCTATGGCGAAGATAGCTGCAATCAGGAATGCTCTTACTCAATTTGCACAATAATCAGGAGAACCTTTATATGAAGCTTAGGAGCGCTACAAGGAGATGCTTAGGAAGTGTCCTCATCATGGAATGCCTGATCGGATGATCATCAATTATTTTTACAATGGGTTGGGAGCACAGTCCAGACCCATGCTCGATGCAGCAGCAAGCGGAGCATTATGGGAAAAGAGCTATGAGGAAGCTTATGATCTAATTGAACCGATGGCTGCTATTGAATATCAGTATCCAGCCCAGAGATTGCCATATAGCAAGGTAGCGGGAGTTCTTTAGGTGGAAACAGCTATGGCTATCACTGCTCAAATAAAGGCGTTGTCTATGAAGATCGATTCTCTGGCTAACTATGGTGTTAAGCAGATAACCAGTGTTTGTGAGCTATATGCAGGTTCGCATGCGACGGAGCAATGCGCTATATCTAGTGAATCAGCTCAGTTTATGAGCAACTTTCACAGATCGCAGCAACCAGTTCCAGACACTTATCATCCTAACAACTGGAATCATCCTAACTTTAGCTGGAGCAACAATCAGAATGCGATGCAACAGCCGTTCCAGTAGTTTGGAAATAAGCTATTCAACCCTCCTGGTTTTCAGCAACAATTTGCACCAAGATAACAACTCCAACTTCAACAAAAACTCATGGTGCATGTCTATCTTCGAATGAAAAATCTGAATTGGAGGAGTTGCGGCTTATGTGCAAAAACCAGGCTCTTATATGCCAAAGCTAGGCTGTTTCTATCAAGACTCTGGAGAACCAAATAGGGTAAATTGTTAATGCCTTATTGAATCGACCATCAGGAATGTTTCCTAGTGATACAGAAACAAATCCAGGCAAGAGGGAAGTTGAAGAACAGGTGAACGCCATCACCTTAAGGTCTTGAAAGGTCGCAAGCCCCCAAATTCAGCAAGACGAAGAGCCTGAAAAATCTCAAGTTTCAGAAAATGAAGTTTTTGCTGAAGAAAAAGTGTAGAAGGAAGCGGAAGTGGAACCAAGGAAGACTACTGTTGAGCACACTCCTCCTGAGGGTAATACAGGGGAGAAACATATCTATCCTCCACCTCCTTTTCCTAAGAGGCTGCAGAAGAAAAAGCTGGATAAGCAGTTTGAGAAGTTTTTGGAGGTGTTCAAGAAACTTCATATCAACATACCTTTCGCTGAAGCTCTTGAACAGATGCCTAGCTATGCGAGGTTTATAAAAGGTATTCTCTCTCGTAAAGTGAAGCTCGATGACTTAGAGACCGTTGCTCTAACGGAGGAATGCAGTGTTGTGCTGCAACAAAAGTTGCCTCCAAAGCTTAAAGATCCTGAAAGCTTCACTATTCCTTGCACTATCGGAAACTTGTCGTTCGACAAGTGTTTATGTGATTTAGGAGCTAACATTAATCTAATGCCCTTATCTATCTTCAAGAAGCTTGGTCTGCCTGATCCGAAACCAACATACATGTCATTGGAACTAGCTGACCGTTCCATCGCTTATCCATGAGGAATAGTGGAGGATGTCTTGGTCAAGGTGGATAAACTCATCTTCCCTGCTGACTTTGTAATTCTTGATTTCAAGGAAGATAAGAAGATTCCTATTATCTTGGGAAGACCATTCTTGGCTACAGGCCGAACTATGATCGATGTGCAAAAATGAGTGCTTTCGATGAAGGTTCATGATCAAAAGGTCACTTTTAATGTGTTCAAGGAAATAAAGTTACCCACAGCTAAAGATGAGTGCTTTAAAGTAGGGCAAATGCAGGTTTTGAATGCACCTCCATGGAAGAGGAAGTTGGATTTGCCATTCGATTCTCATGGGTTAGCAGAGCTGAAAATTTCTCAGGAGCATTTTGAACCATTTATTCAAGAAGATCCCACACTTGAGCTCAACCAAATGCCAGATCACTTGATTTATTCATTCTTAGGTGCACCACATGATAAGGGCTTGGGATATATTTTTGATGATGTAGAGAGTGGCTGGACGGATATTCCTGTGCCTACAGAGGGTTCTTCTCATGTGCAATAGGTAGTTGATAGGACTTGTGTTGGTGATGCACAATATAGAAGATTGACTAGGCGTATGGAGGCCATGCATGTCATCCACCGATATTTTGCTGAAGATTTGACACACGCTTTCGATACTGTTATTCGAGACACTGGTGGCAAGGTTGATTGGCCACCTGATCCTCCACCCGATGAGGGTGACTCTCCCTCTAATTAGGTATGCCTGAAATCCTTATTATTACCTTCAATGATGACATTGGAAATTTTAAGTTTGGGGGTGATAATGTAAGGATTAGTAGTATGTGTGTCCATATAGATTCATATTGCATGTTTAGTTGTAGTTCATTCATATTTTTGCATGATTGTTCATTTAGGACATATTTGTTTATTTTTATGTGATTTCATATAGTTGCGTTTGCATATATATTTAGCATGATCCCTTAAGATGAACTATGATATTTGATAAGTTGATATTGATTTGAGTGTGGTGATTACGAATAGAGGGATGTTTAAGTACTAATGAATTGATTTGCATGCCAGAAACAAAAATTTTCACTAAGTCTTATAGGGTTGCTTTTGATCTAGATCATGATCATACTTGTTTATTTGTTGAGATTTAATCACTTGATTATATTTAGAATTTTTTCTATTCTTGTAATGACATAAAAACACTGATTTTTAAACTGGAGAAAAGCTTGGATTTCATTGCTAGTTGTTGTAAGGCTAGGTGTCAAATGGCTAGTAGCCGGCTCATTGTTTTATGAGTAGTCTAGGGTTGAATGAGATGGAGCGAAACGCACTCATTCAGAAATTATTGATGTTAGATATATTTGATAATGTCATGTCTAATATGATTTGTGTTTAGTTTTCAGATCTTACTTAAACAGGACAAATCAGTACTTAACTGGAAATCAACACTTATACTGAAGTCAGAACTTAGGTTGTCAGAACTTAAGTTATCAGGAGATATTTATCAGGAGATAATATCAGGACTTAAGGAAACTTTCAAATAAGGAAGGCGGCTGATTGAAAGGAAAGAAGATCAAGACAAACGCAAGAAGAGATAGGCATGAAGAAGGAATTATATGAAGAATAGAATACTTGGAAGAAAAGATATCTGATTGATATATTTTAGGAAGCAGAATTACATTCCATATCAATTAGCGATTATCTTGTAACTGTGTAGTATATAAACACATACATAGGATTTACACTATAAGTGTTATCATTATCGAGAATAATATTCATTGTAACCCTAGCAGCTCTCGTGATATTTTGTTCATCACTGAGAGAGGACAGTTCTACATTGTAACAGAGGTTAATAAAGTTTGTTTTCTGTTACTTGTGTTCTTTGAATTTGATTTGATTGTTCTATACACTGTATTCAACCCCCTTCTACAGTGTGTGTGACCTAACAAGTGGTATCAGAGCCGATCTGTTAACACACAAACAGTTTAAGATCCAAAAACAATCATGTTTGAAGCAGAAACTCCAATTAAGCCCACCAAAACTGAAGAACCTCCAAAGACTCAAATCCATAGTCGATATGAGGCTATTAGAGTTCCCATACTGAAACCATCTGAATACCCCATATAGAAGGTAAGGATGACTATATATCTGGAAGCTACAGATCCAGAATATCTTGACAGAATCAATGAAGGACCTCACAAGCCAACCAAACTCGCTGTTGTAGTTGTAGGTGAAACAGCAAAGTTTGTACCAAAGGAGAAGAGTGACTACATTGCTGAAGATATTGCATCAATTGCTAAGGATGCTAAGGTACGACACTTGCTGCATAGTGCCATTGATAATGTAATGTCAAACAGGGTAATTAACTGCAAGACTGCAAAGGAGATATGGGATGCCTTGGAGACAAGATGCCAGGGAACTGATTCGATTAAGAAGAACAAGAAGACTATACTCACTCAAGAGTATGAACACTTTGACTCAAAGCCTAATGAGTCATTGACTGATTTATATGACAGATTCGTCAAACTCTTGAATTATTTGTCACTAGTTGATAAGGAGAATGATCTTGAAGATTCAAACCTTAAATTCCTGTTAGCTCTTCCTGAAAGTTGGGATTTGAAGGCCACAATTATAAGAGACAACTATAATCTTGAAGAAACAACTCTTGATGAAATTTATGGGATGCTCAAGACTCATGAACTTGAGATGGAACAAAGAAGCAAGAGGAAATGAGGAAAGTCAAGGACAGTTGCTCTTAAGGCTGATGAAGAATCCCCCAAAGCAGCTACCTCAAGGAAAGGCAAGGGAAAAGCGCTCATCACAAAGTTTGATACTGAGTCATCAAGTTCTGATAGTGATGATGACTCAGAAACTGAAATCTTGCCTGAGATGGATGTTGATGAAGAGATAATGAAGCTGTGTGCTCTTATGGTGAAAGGAATCACAAGGATTGCATACAAAAAATTCAGGAAGGGAAAGAAATTTTCCAGGAAAGGTGCAAGTTCTGATAAGAAGAGTTTCAGAAAATTTGAAGGCAAAGGAGGGAAGTTTGATAGAGGAGATTACACAAATATCAAATGCTACAACTGTAGTGAGAAAGGCCACATATCTCCTGATTGCAAGAAAGTGAAGAGTGACAAAGGCAAGCCTCTTGTCACAAAGAAGAAAAGCTAGACAGACACTTCAGATTCTGAAAGTGAGGTGAACTATGCCTTGATGGCAAATGCTGATAGCAGTTCTGAAGCTGCAGAGTTAAAGGTACCTCAAACTACTTATGCCTTTCATACTAATGATATTAATGAGTTGAGAAGATATCTTAAAACCATGTTCATTAGTTATAGAGATCAAACTTTAACATGTGAAGATTAACTTCTGAAAATATTGCCTGTAAAAAGAGGAATGATTATTTAGAAAAAGAGTTAGTCATGTTCCATCAAACTCGGAAAGATAGAGATGATGCTTTCTATGTTAGGGATGAAGTACTTAAAATGAATGAATCTCTAAAAACTGAGTTAGAAAAGGAAAGAGAGATTATCAGGATTTGGACTAACTCTGGCAGAACAACTCAGAATTTGTTATGTAGTGGAAACTGGAATGAGGGCTTAGGTTATGGAGAAGATAAGAATGATAAAGGAATTGTAGAAATTAAGCCTATAGTTGTTAAATAAAAGCCAAAGGTAAAACCTGTTAAGTTTGTAGCTGTAAAGTCTGAAACTGAGAAATCAGAAGTTAAAGAGGAATTAACTTCTGACAAACTAAAACAGGAAAAGCCAACTGAAGTTAACGTAGGCTTAATGGCAAAGAAGCAGCGTAAGCATAAGCTGAAAGATGTTAAGAATGTAAACAAGGTAAAGTCACCTAGGAAAAATAGGAATGGAAAGGAAGGTGTGAATAAAAGCAATGATTATAAGCCTGTTCCTAATGCTCCTAGAAAAACATGTCATAACTGTGGAAGTTCTAACCATCTGGCTTCTTTTTGCAGGAAGAATAAGAACATAAACTCCTTACTTTCAAAGTCAGGAGTTAAGAGTCAGTCTATTAGATATAGGCCACAAAATCCTTGTTTTCATTGTGGTAGTTTATGGCATTCCATTTATACTTGTAAGGAATATCATAGTTTGTACTATGATTATTATCAAATAAACCTTCTTTAAAGAAAGTTAGCATTGTTCCTTCTAGTGTAAGTTCTCATACAAAGTCTGATAGTGTAAATGCTGATAAGAAAAATGTTAACATAAACTCTGATGCTAAATCCGCTGCAAATGTTAACAAACTTAATAAGGCCAAAGGATCCAAGCAAGTCTGGGTCCTTAAAATTAATCATTAGTGGTCTTTGTTATTGCAGGGCAACAGGAAAAACATCCTAGTTCTGGACAGTGGATGTTTAGGACATATGGCTGGAAATAAAGCCCTGCTATCAGACTTTGTGGAGAAAGCTGGCCCAAGTGTTTCTTATGGAGATGGCAACATTGGAAAAACACTGGGATAGGCAATATCAATCTTGGGAATGTCATCATTGAGAAAGTAGCTCTGGTCTTAGGACTTAAACATAATCTGCTGAGTGTTAGTCAAATCTGTGACAGAGGTTATCATGTGGATTTCTTTGAAGAACACTATGAAGTTGTAAGCAAATCTACAGGCAAAGTTGTTCTGAAAGGATACAGGCATGGTAACATTTATGAAGCCAAACTTTCAACAAGTACTAATGGTTCTGCAATCTGTCTGTTAAGTAGAGCATCAATTGAAGAAAGCTGGAATTGGCACAAGAAACTCTCTCATTTAAATTTCAACAATTTAAATGAACTAGTCTAGAAAGATCTTGTGAGAGGACTTCCAAAATCAGTATTTGCTCCTGATGGCCTTTGTGATTCATGTCAGAAGGAAAAACAAAGAAAATCTTCATTCAAGAGCAAGACTGAATCATCAATTCTTGAGCCTTATCACCTACTACATGTTCATCTATTTGGTCCAGTGAATGTCATGTCTATTGCAAAGAAGAAATATGTTATGGTCATAGTGGATGAGTTCACCAGATACACATGGGTGTATTTCTTGCACATAAAAAGTGAAACTGCATCTATCTTGATTGATCATGTCAAGCAACTGGATAAATTGGTCAAAGATTCAGTGAAGATCATAAGAAGTGATAATGGCACTGAGTTCAAGAATTTGATCATGGAAGAGTTCTGCAAAGACCATGGAATAAAACAGGAATTTTCTGCTCCTGGAACTCCACAATAAAATGGAGTTGTTGAAAGAAAGAATAGAACTCTTATTGAAGCTGCACGAACAATGCTTGATGAAGCAAAGCTACCAACCTATTTTTGGGCTGAAGCTGTGCAGACTGCTTATTTTACTCAGAATGCAACACTCATTAACAAGCATGGAAAGACACCATATGAGATGGTGAAGAAAAAGAAGCCAAATCTGAAGTATTTTCATGTATTTAGATGCAAGTGTTTTGTTCTTAAGACTCACCCTGAACAACTATCCAAATTTGATTTAAAAGGTGATGAAGGAATTTTTGTTGGATATCCACTTTCCACAAAAGCCTTCAGAGTCTACAATTTAAGAACAAGGGTTGTCATGGAATCTATCAATGTTTCCTTTGATGATAAGAAGATTACTGGACTTGAAGATTTCAATGATCATGATCAGCTGAGATTTGAAAATGAAGACTTATATTCTGATACTGAAAATCCTGACAGTCTAAATCCTGATACTGCAAACTCTGATGGATTAAACTCTGATGTTATTGAAACTATGGTGACTACGCCAAAGGAAGATGCACCTGTGCAGGGGGAGCATACTGAAGATAGAATCACATCTCAAGAAGCATCAGAACCTACAACTGGCTCTTCAAGTTCTGATTCATCAAGTTCTGATGAGCCAAGTTCTGATAATTCTGGAAACTCAATTTCTGAAGGATCCAACTCAGAAAGCATAATTTCAGGGGGAGCATCAGAAAATGTTGATGAAGATAGCATGGATCATTGGGGAGCATCCAGTTCTAGAGAAACCTTCCATCTACAAGGAAGTGGACTAAATCACATACACCTAATTTAATAATTGAAAATCCTGATGCAGGTGTCAGAACTAGAACAACTACTTTAAATGAATGTCTCTATAATTCTTTTCTTTCTCAGACTGAACCAAAGAAAGTGGAAGAAGCTCTTCAAGATGCTGATTGGGTGCAAGCAATTCAGGAAATGTTAAATGAATTTGAAAGAAACAAAGTCTGGACCCTAGTGCCAAGACCAAAGAATAGATCTGTTGTTGGTACAAAGTGGGTGTTCAGAAACAAAACTGATAGTGATGGCATAATTACAAGGAATAAAGCAAGGCTGATTGCAAAAGGATATTCTCAACATGAGGGAATTGATTATGATGAAACATTTGCACCAGTTGCTAGATTGGAAGCCATAAGGATATTTTTGGCTTATGCTGCTCACAAAAAGTTTACAGTCTTTCAAATGGATGTGAAAAGTGCTTTTCTCAATGGAGAATTGGAAGAGGAAGTATATGTTAAACAACCTCCAGGCTTTGTAGATTCCAAATTTCCAAATCATGTCTACAGGCTTGATAAAGCACTTTATGGCCTTAAGCAAGCTCCAAGAGCATGGTATGAGACTTTAGCTCAGTTTCTTCTGGAAAGTGGATTTAACAGAGGAACTATTGACAAAACACTGTTCTACCTCAACCATGGAAAGGACTTACTTTTGGTGCAGATATATGTTGATGATATCATTTTTGGTTTTACAAATGACAGACTTTGCAAGAAGTTTTCCAAACTGATGCAGTCAAGATATCAAATGAGTATGATGGGGGAACTTAGCTATTTTCTGGGCCTTCATGTTAAGTAGAATGAAGAAGGCACTTTCATATGTCAATCCAAGTACACCGGAAATTTGCTGAAGAAATTTGGAATGCAAGATTGTTCAAGTGCATCCAATTCTATGGCCACTGCAACAAAATTGGATAAGGATACTGGTATATCAGTAGATATTACTGATTACAGAGGTATGATTGGCTCTCTACTCTATCTAACTGCTAGTAGACCTGATATCATGTATGCTACCTGTCTTTGTGCAAGATTTCAAGCAGATCCAAGAGAACCTCACTTAACAGCTGTGAAAAGAATTTTCAAGTATCTTAAGGGAACAGCTGATCTGGGATTGTGGTATCCTAGAGAATCAGACTTTAAGCTAATAGGTTACTCAGATGCAGGTTTTGCAGGATGCAAGAAGATATAATTTCGGAAAAGGTTGCTCCAAAAGTGGAGGATAAAAAGAAAAATATGGCTCTAAAGGCCATACTAATTGATGAAGATGAAAATGACAAGGAGTAAAATGAGGAACTCCGAAATCTCGATGAGAGTGAAATTGCTCTACTCACGAGAAAACTTCGTCATGTGCTTCAAAGCAAAGCTCAAAGATATGGAAAAGGCTTCCTAAAATCAAATAATCAACAAAGAGTTTTTAACTCTAACGGAAGGCCAAATTACTCTCAAAATTATTCTTCCAACTATAAGAGTAATTATCCGTGAACGAGCTACAATAAAGGCAAATGAAATCAAAATATAAATACCTATAGTAATGCTAATGCCTCTACAAACCATCCTGTTTACACTTCTCCAAAACCTAAAGATTCATCACCGTAAGAAACACAAGATGTGTGTTTCGAGTGTAAACAACCCGGTCATTATAAAAGAGAATGTCCTAAACTTTCAAAGGGATGAAGTCTCGTGGCTGAAAATGGTTGGGATCAAAGTGAAGATGAAGAAGCTCCGAAAGCTGGGGAAGAAGTGGTCAATATATGCTTACTGGCTCTCGGAGATGAAACTACCTCAACGGAAATCTCCTCTTCAAATCAAGAGGTAACATCTAACTATGTCTCAATTAAATCTTTATTAGATGAATCTAAGTTATCTCTCGTAGATATGAATAAGCATGATTTAATTGAACTTGTAGTAAGTTATAAGAATAAATATAAAGTTGTTGAACAAAGGTTTCATTTGTTCTGTTCCGAGCAGATGGAAATTAAGGAAATTCATTATACTCAAAATAAAGAATATACTCGGATGATGGACTCAAAAGTCCAAGATGAGAATGAGATTACATCTCTAAAAGATCAAAACCATCTCATCAAGATTGAGGTAAATAAACTTCAAGAAAACATACTCAATCTTGAAATGGAGAATATATCATTAATTCTCAAAGACGAAGAGATGGAACGTGAAAAGATACAATTGAATGAGAATATTTGTAAACTTCACGTTGATCTATTGAACTTAAAGATTCTAAATGAATCAAATGTTCAAGATATAGAAATATCTTATAAAAACAATCTTGATAAAGAAAATGAGCTATTAGAAACCAATGAGCTTAAAGATGAAGCTCCAAGGTTAAAAGAAGAAAATTATAAACTTATATCTCAAGTTAAGGATTAAGAAAGAATCCTTAACAACAAGATTGATGCCTTAAAGAAAGAAAATGAAAATCTTGAAGAAGTCATTCAAAGATTTACAAAAGGCAATAAGATGTTGGATCAAATGGTGCATACAAAAACCTCATATAATCATGAAGGTTTGGGATATAATAAGAATTCTCCTCCTAAAGGAAATACTCGAAGATTTGTATCACCAATAAAGACTTCACCCGAATCACCATCTTATAAATGTTCTTATTGCAATAAAATGGGACATACCACTCAATATTGCAAATTCAAGAATGGTGAAATAAAGGGGAAGCATGTATGGATTTGCAAGGAATCATACAAGAAAGATGATAAACGTGTGCCTCACAAAAATATGGAATATAAGAATCCAAGGCAACAATGGTCTCATCAACCAACTATGTTTCAAAATAGAAATACACAATATCATGTAAATGGAAATACATTTAGAAGGCAACAACCTCTTAGTAGAAATGCTTATGCTACTTACCATGCTAATAATAGATATAATGTTTATCATGCTCCATCAAGATTTCATGATAGCTCTAGGTATTATCAACCTCAAACTAGGCCTTATACATTGTCGGCATCGGAGATATCAGAAATGGAAAAGTTAAAATTTCCGACGTTCAATTGGTTAACGGGTTAAGGTACAATCTTCTCTCAATTAGTCAATTATATGACAATAATTACAAGGTAATTTTCTACACTACTCATTGTTCTATATTAGATAAATTTGGAAAATTGGTTCTCACTTGCCCTAGAAATAAAAATGCTTATACATGTGACATGAGCAAGCAAGTGAACGTGTGCCTAATCACTATAAATGATGATCCATGGCTATGGCATCGAAGATTAGGACATGCCAATATGAAGTTGATAAAGAATATATCAAATAAAGACCATGTCCGAGGTATACCAAAACTAAACTATCATAAAGATCATACTTGTGAAGCTTGCGAAGTTGGTAAACAAATTCGAGTTTCTGACAAAGCAAAGTTTAAGGTATCTACCTCGAGACCTCTCGAGCTACTACATTTGGATCTTATTGGTCCGGTTCCAATACAAAGTCTCGGAGGTTGCTCATATACGTTGGTAGTTGTGGATGATTATTCACGATTCACATGGACTGAATTTCTCAAAGCCAAAAGTGATGCTTTTGAATCCTTCTCATCTTAATGTAAAAGGATTCAAAATCAATAAAATAAAACCATAGTCTATATAAGGACTGATCATGGTAAAGAATTTGAGAATTCAAGTTTCGCCAACTTTTGTGATAAACATGGCATCACACATAATTTTTCCGCTTCATACACTCCTCAATCCAATGGAGTAGTTGAACGGAAAAATAGAACACTCCAAGAAATGGCTAGCACAATGCTAAATGAATATCATCGACCTAAATATTTTTGGGCTAAGGCTATGTCAACCGCTTGCCATATTCTTAATTGGGTTTTGCTACGACCTATAAAACAAAAGACTCCTTACGAGCTATATTTTGGCAAAACTTTGAAACTAAGCTACTTTCGAGTATTCGGAAACAAATGCTTCATATTAAATTCAAAAGAGTACCTTACTAAGTTTGATCCTAAATCAAACGAAGGTATATTTCTCCGATACTCGAACAATAGTAAAGCTTACCGAGTGTTTAACCTCAAATTGCTTGTGGTGGAAGAATCTATGAATGTCGCTTTTGATGAAAGTAAACCACCGGTGAAATATAAAGATCTTGTTGACCAAGAAAATGTTGAAAAAGATGATATTAAAAAGGTTATTCGACAATTCGAAAATATGGATCTCGGGACTCCCGTACATAAATATCCATTAGAATTGGACGAAAAGGAAAATGAACTTCTTCAAGCAATTTCCACTATAAAAAGTCATCAATTAGATATTATGCTTGGAGACTTAAGGAAGGGAGTTCAAACGCGGTCACAAGTTCAAAATGTTGTGAATCATCTTAGTTTTCTATCTCAAATAGAACCTAAGACCGCGAAAGAGGCTTTATTAGATGAAGATTGGATTTCTGCTATGCAAGATGAATTGCTCCAATTTACTCGTAGTAAAGTGTGAGAACTTGTCCCTAAGCCTCATGATACTTCAATAATTGATACAAAATGGGTATTTTGAAATAAATTAGACGAAAATGGAAGGTAGTTCGAAATAAAGCAAGATTAGTTGCACAAAGATATACCCAAATGGAAGGCATAGACTTTGATGAAACATATGCACCGGTAGCAAGAATTGAATCAATTCGAATGCTATTGGCTTATGCTTGTCATAAAAACTTCAAAGTCTATCAAATGGATGTGAAATCTGCATTCTTAAACGGGATTTTGGAAGAGGGAGTATATGTGAAACAACCTCTGTTAGGTCCCAATGTGTTTGTAGAAGGGGGGGGGGGGGTTGAATACAAACTATACCGAATAATCGAATTTAGTGCGGAATAAAAATGTGAAACAAAATTCAAGTTAAATAAAAATATTATTAAACTTGAAAGGTGTTACAACAACGGTATCGATTGCCTGGCATGACAATCGGTATGACAATCCAGATTGTCATGCTAGTTCATTTTCAATTGTCTTGCTGATTTAAAACAGATTTTAATCCAATTAAAATTCTGAAAATCCTTAATATTAATTCAGAATTAATTAATCAATTAATTCAATTAATCAATAAATTAATCTTTGCAGATATAATTTATTTTCTTAATTAAATTATATGACTTAATTAATTAATAGAGAATTAATACTAATCTTGAGCATCAACCATTCTTCTGAAAATCTTCTGAAAATCACTGAGAATTATGAATCAATTCCACCACTTCAATGTTAACACTCGATGTACTGTCTGGTTCATGAGTGACTAACTTCCATGATGTTTCTTCATGTCTTGACTTTGATACTTGATTTTCTTCAGATTAAATCCTTGTAATTCTCTGATACCCTGACGAGATCTCTGTCACTTGATTAAATCCACAACCTTGATTTATATCACTGAGGCTTGATCAATTTCTTGAACTTCTTCCAGTGAATTAATTCCTCAAGTCTGTAGATGAACCTTGTTTCTTAATCCTTTGACAGATGTTACTTTGAGAGATCTCTTTGACGGTAGATCCACTATTTACTTGTTACATTCTTATTTGAGTTGAGTTAAATCCTCGAATATACAAATAGGCTATGACATATGCCTTTCAATCTCCCCCTATTTGTTTGTTAGACAATAACAACAAATACCTAGAGGATAACTCAACTAACAAATAAGAAAAAGATATAAACAGAAATGCAAAGTAAATAGCAGAAAAGTTCTGGATAACATTTAACATTTTCCAGATTCCAAATAGATGTTTCTCTAGACTGAACATATCTTCAAGTAGTTTCATCTTCTTTTGTACAACCATATTTCCTGTTGAGAAGCGCATATCTCTCTTGCTTCTCCCCCTATGAGAATCAACTGATTAAAGAAGATCACCTTCGTTTATCATATCTCCCGTACAATAGGATCCGCAGATAAAAACCAATGGTACTCCCCTTTTGGAAAACAGCTTCTTCCCTTACTAGAAAATCACCTTGTGTTTACCACCTCTCCCGTACAATAGGATCCGTAGTTACAAACAACAATGGTGTGGTGTAGTGTACATAAGTAGGATATTTTTCTTCCTCCCTGCTATTTCTCCCCCTTAGTTGAGGAATCCTCCAAACTATTACTTAAGCTTTTATCTCCCCCTTAGAAAAGGAATGTATGCCATTGTCTGAAGGAATTCTCATATTTCACTTGGTTGGAAAAGAAATAACAATTAGTTTCTTTTTCTTCCTCACTGTGAGTGTGTGATTCTGTTTAGTGTACCTCATATGTGTTTCACTCTTCTCTCCACTCATGTTTACACTCATTCTCACAAGTGTAGCACTCCTCTCATAACTCCAACATTCAGCTGTACCTGTAAGGAAAATCACCTTAGCCATCCTTAAGGAGGTCACAGGTGGTGCAATGGGAGTTCACAAATCCCCATCCTTGTTAAACTCGTCAGATGAATCTGAGTCATAATCTACAAGTTGCTAGTTTCCCTTTTAGGGTTCCAGATTTGAATTCTGGGAAGGTAAACAATGATCCAACGAATTTAGCATAAAGATCAAAGTTCCCTTCCAATGTCTGTGAAGACATTTCCTTGTGACTCATCAGGTAATATCTGAATCATTGTCCACAAGTTGCCGATCTGCGCCTATGTCAGATCCACTATCCGTAGATGCATCTAGGGGATTTAAGCCTGGGGAGGTAGACACTGACCACTGACATATGGCTTTTGGATCAATATCCTCTCCTAACACCTGTAAAGGCAATTGGTCCATTAACGAACCTTGAACAATCGAATTTGACCTTAAAATGGTCGAAACTCTTGTTTCCGTCAACTCATCCTTTGTGTGTGTACCCTTTACTTGTGCATCAAGAATTGTTTATTTTTGAAGTGGTGACATTACATCGGATACCCTGGTCGACAGGCAAATTTCAATAGACGCACCATGTTGAGAGAATGAATCTAGTAACTGTTTTTGAGCCTTTTCAGCCATTACATCTTTTTGAGAAGATGTATGGGGGCTAGCAGTTGTCTCGGTTTAAATACTACTCATCTATGTAGGAGACAGAGCTACTGGGTTGACTTCAGAACCTTCCTTATGTGGTGCACTAAGGCACTATCTCCCTCACGCTCATTCATACTTCATTTAGTGGTAAGAGAGTGTTGGTTGGTTCTGTTTCTGTGTTTGTCTTTACAGTCTGGGATAGATGTTGTGGGTTTTCAACCTCATGACTGTCAATAAAAGAAAGCCATTGGAGACTGAACATGTAACACAACACATATGGTACTATAGAGATAGAATGTACTTAAGATCTATAATGAATGATAATTATACATTTAATCTTTTGAGAGAAATAATGTAAAAAGAAGTTTGATTTTCTCCTAAAACTCGCTGCACATATAAAACAATATGTTTGTGCCTAGTGATAAAAGAGTTAATAATATGACGACTCTACTAGTTCATATTAAACTGTAACTACAGTTAGAGTGCCATACCATGTCCTTGACGATTGCTTGAGTAGTACATTAGTTCATACCAACCTGAAGTGAGATTGTGAAGAAGAGATTGCATAGTCCAATAGATCTGCAACTACAAAGTCCATGAACTGTGGGGCATTGACTTCCTCTTTTGACTCACCAACCAGGAGTACACTTGTACACATCTTACTAGAGTCCAATTCCAAGTGTAATGTGCATCAGGTGCCTGATATGTCGTAATATTCTCAAGTCTCGTCACTGGTGCTATATGTAGATATTGCTTCCTGATAATAACCTAGCACAATATACAAATTTACAATGATAACATTACCAGCTTACAAACAGCCATATCCCTTAGATAAACTTTGCTGTTATCTCCAAAGGTAACCAGTGGGCCAGCTTTCTCAACCACATTTGATAGCAGGGCTCTATCTCCGGTCATATGTCTTTGACGATCCACTGTCAAGAATCCACACTACCGGTTCCACCTGTTTACTGCCCTGCACTTCAAATGGATTAGACCTTCTTCGGAACCCAAACTTGGTTGGGCCCGACATACTTGTAGAATTGTCCTTTGTCAGGAAAAACAACATTCTTAATTTTCATGGTCTCAACTTTCTCAATGACTGAACATTTGACCTTGTAAACAGCCTTAACAAATTTCTGTTTAGGCTTAGGCACAAATGTCTCATTTCTAGCCTTAGAAGGACTAGCAGTCTTAGACCTATCATGCTTCTTCTTATTCACATGTTGACGAGGAGTAGTCTTATCACTAGAAACATGCTTACCATTAAAATAAGCATACATCAAATTAAAAGCACAAGACATACAATTAGAAACACCACATGCTTTATGAGAGAGATTAACAACAGACAAATTATGCATGGTAGACATGGCATTTTTGTTATCCAATTCATATGTGTCTGAGTTAGTCTCAGTTGCTTTCACAACTTTGACTGGAACTTTCGACACACTTGACTTGGAAACAACCTTCTCATTAGCATGATCTTCAGCACGTATTTCTTCTTGAATAACAGAAGAGGTCGCATCAAATGGTTCAGTAATTGATGCTTTATAGAGGGGTTTATCAACACCCTTAAGCACATATGGTACTTCCCTACCTTTAGCACAGACATGAGGAGGGGAGTTTATGCCTAATTCTCTAATAGCAGCATTGTAATCATAACCTATTCCGGATGTTTGATTAACAGCTTGCTTACTGTAGAACTCTTTAGCCTTCGAACAAGAATTGAAGTAGGCTTTAACCTTAGTCTCAAGACCGGTGATCTTGTCTTTGAGAATAGTTTCGAGTTGTCTATAACAGTCAACTCTATTCTCTAGAAAAGATACTTGTTCTTTTAATTTGTCTTGATTAATGTGCACAAGTCTTAATTCATTGACCTCTTTCTCAAGGTCTTTGATTTGTTGAGTTAACATTTCATTATCACGACGAGCACAATCTAAGGAGCCTCCTAGATGATAAACTAATTTAGCATCAGTAAATTTTACCTCTTTTCTTGATGATGAAGCTTTTCCATCAATAGCCATAAGAGCAAGATTCTCATCTTCTTCATCTTCACTATCAGTATCATCCCAGCTTCTTCCCTTTGCCAGGTAAGCCCTTTCAGAGTTACTCTTCTGATTTGAATCATAAGAGTTCTTCCTTACTTGTTTTGGCTTCCTGCATTCTGTGGCAAAGTGTCCCAACTCATTGCAGTTATAGAATCTAATGGTGCTCCGATCAACCATCCATATTTTGTATCCACCACTACTGGTGTTAGAGGATGAAGATCAACCTGTTTGGAATCTGTTGTAGCTGGACTTGTACTTGAACTTGGGATTTCTCTTGAATCTGACATTGGAGAATCTCTTGACAATCTGGGCCATTGACTCATCTTCCAATTGCTCCAGCTCTTGCAAGGAATAAAAATCATCACTGGATTGATTTGTAATAGGAGGATCATATTCTGCTACTAACACATTTTCCTCAGCCTTGGAAAACTATACCATTCTCTCCGACTGTTGAGATTGTTGTTGTTGTTGACCTTCAGCTACAAGAGCAGTAGATGTGCTGATTACTCTATCTTTCCCATAGACTTCCTTCTGCTGAATCTGCTCCAACTCATAGGTTTTTAACACACCATAGAGTCTATCCAAAGAAATCTCACTCAGATCTCTAGCATCTCTTACAGCAGTGATACTATGTTCAAGATGAGTTGGCAGTGTTAAAATGAACTTTTTGTTGACCTCCCTGATTGAATAATATTTTCCATTTATGTTCAGGTTGTTGATCAACGCATTGTACCTCTCAAACACTTCAGTAATTCCTTCTCTTGGATTGGATTTAAAATGTTCATACTCAGAGGTTAGGATCTCTAACTTGTTCTCCCTAACTTCCTCTATACCTTCATTAATCACCTCAATAGTTTCCCAGATGTATTTGGAATTTTTACAGTTCATCACATGTCTGTTCATCAAGGGATCGAGGGAATCAACTAAAATTAACTGAAGGCTGGCATCCAAGGAGGCTTCTTCTTTTTCAGCAGGAGAAAAATCCTCAGGCTCTTTTGGATAGGTTCTAGCTTTGGTAATCACAACATCATCTACTATCACCTCTGGTTCAATAACCATTGGAGTTGTTGGACCCTTCTTTAACAAGTTCAGATATTTGAGATTTGCAACTTGTAAAAACAAGAGCATCTTCTTCTTTCACATGATATAATTTTCTTTATCAAATAGTGGAATTTTAACGGTTCCAACTTTTTGTGAAGTCATTATGAATTTTTGAATAAATAAAAATTTAAGGAGTTGAAAAATCACAAAAGTCTAGGATCTTGATTTGTTCGTTAATCAGAAAGCTCTGATACCAATTGTTAGGTCCCAATGTGTTTGTAGAAGGGGGGGTTGAATACAAACTATACCGAATAATCGAATTTAGTGCGAAATAAAAATGTGAAACAAAATTCAAGTTAAATAAAAATATTATTAAACTTGAAAGGTGCTACAACAACGGTATCGATTACAAGGGATTAATCTCAAATTAATTATCACAAATCTAGAATAAATTCGACATGAACTTTTTCTATTTTTGCAATAAAAAGAATCAAATGCTAAACGCAATTTGAGATTAAGTTCTAGGGATTTTGATCCGCTAGATAGTTACACAAGAACAAGAGAATAATTTCTAGTTGTTTGGATTTAACTTTAATAACTAGAAATGTGATCTTGAATTTAGCAGATGAAAAATAAAATGTTTTCTGCGGCTGCTTTTCTTTCTGTGTTCTTGGTTGTTGAATTCTGTTGGATGATTATTAATGACTTCTACTGCTTCTTTCTTTATAATTCAATTAACAGACCTACTAGAACTAGAAAGACAATCCATTGAGCTAACAAGACTTTCGGTGAGATAATTGAATGAACTAGCAAGACTATCAGAATGAACTGGCAAGACAATCTTCCTCCCAGTGTAACTTTTGGTGAGACTATTGAAAATGGCCTGGCATGACAATCGGTATGACAATCCAGATTGTCATGCTAGTTCATTTTCAATTGTCTTGCTGATTTAAAAAAGATTTTAATCCAATTAAAATTCTGAAAATCCTTAATATTAATTCAGAATTAATTAATCAATTAATTCAATTAATCAATAAATTAATCTTTGCAGATATAATTTATTTTCTTAATTAAATTATATGACTTAATTAATTAATAGAGAATTAATACTAATCTTGAGCAGCAACCATTCTTCTGAAAATCTTCTGAAAATCACTGAGAATTATGAATCAATTCCACCACTTCAATGTTGACACTCGATGTACTGTCTGGTTCATGAGTGACTAACTTCTGTGATGTTTCTTCATGTCTTGACTTTGATACTTGATTTTCTTCAGATTAAATCCTTGTAATTCTCTGATACCCTGACGAGTTCTCTGTCACTTGATTAAATCCACAACCTTGATTTATATCACTGAGGCTTGATCAATTTCTTGAACTTCTTCCAGTGAATTAATTCCTCAAGTCTGTAGATGAACCTTGTTTCTTAATCCTTTGACAAATATTACTTTGAGAGATCTCTTTGATGGTAGATCCACTATTTACTTGTTACATTCTTATTTGAGTTGAGTTAAATCCTCGAATATACAAATAGGCTATGACATATGCCTTTCAACCTCCCGGGTTTGAAGATGCAACACATCCCGACTATGTCTATAAATTATATAAAGCTCTATATGGCTTAAAATAAGCCCCAAGAGCACGGTATGAAAGTTTGAGAAAGTTCAAAGTGTTGTGCTCAAATACTGTAGATGAAGCAAACTATAGCTGACTATAATATAAAATTTGATGTGATCTCAATCTTATGTGATAATACGAGTGCTATTGATCTTAGCAAAAATCCCGTATTACATTCTATATCTAAACATATAGATGTGAGACATCATTTTTTACGTGATCATGTCAATAAAGGCGATATAAAAATGACTCATATTGATACTGAGATCAATCTAGCTGACAAATTCACAAAACCATTAAATTCCGAAAGATTCACTAAACTCTGCTTGGATTTAGGAATGTTGGAATTTATGAAATAATGGTTTATATAAAGAACATTTGAGAATTATAAACAAGTCTCAACGATAAGGATATTCTCCCGATCAAATTATTAAGTTTATCTGAAACTTAGATTTGTCAATAAAGAAATTTATTGATCTGGTTAAGATAACTTAAATAGCACATATTAACCGGGAAAATAAACTTAATCGAGTGAATATTTATTATTCCATGAGATTTATAAATATTTAGAAGTCTTTCCTATATAGACTGATTGTTATTTTCAGTTATTCATATATATATATATTCATATATATATATATTTTGTTCTTAAATAAATATATATATATATATATATTTAGTCTCATATATTTTCCTACAAATATATCTATAAATATATGTTATTTAGTATATATATTTCTGTGATATTTATATATATATAAATTTTTGAAAAATTATATAAGGATAAATATATATAATAATCCAGCTATATTAATTGTTTTTCAAATATATTTTTTGAATTTTTTTTCCGGCCCAATAAAATAAATCCGGAACAAATACCTTTTAAAAAAGGTTTGTCTATTTATTTTTAAAACAGCCCAAACCATTTTATCAAAAACCCAAATTTTAAAAACATCTTCAAATTTCAACCTTCCATTTCTAACCCTAATTAATCTGGTTCATTTATTTCATAAAATATATAAGCGAAACACTGTTTTGTATAGTACACGCTCTCAGTTCAATTCTTAACCCTAATCTCTAAACTCTCTCTCGCCTCTCTTCTTCTCTCCGCCTCTTTCGAAGAACCCTAGATTGATTTCTTCATTTTTCCCTTCAAATCTTCGATGAATTCTTACAGATACTATGCTTACATATATATAATCATCATATCTCTAAAATATATGATGAAAACAGTTGTTTGGGTTGGTAAATCAATTCGATTTAGATGATAAAAATCGACGATTTCTATATAAATCGAACAAGAATCATCAAATCAGACATTAAATCGATTGATTTATATATATATACACTCATTTTTGTTGTTGATTCAACGATTCAATGAAAACCTAACGTGTTTTCAAGTTTTATGACAGGAGAAGACTGATAAGTGCAATATCTTCTCAGAAAAGAAGATTCGAAGGCTGCATGCGTCGAAAAAAGATGAATCGGAAGTTGACTCAGTCCGCGACTGAGTCAACTAGGTAAATCCTATGAGTCAGGCCAGACTCTAGGCTCAGGTGAGAATTTTGTAATCCTTTCGGTCTCATTTGATTGATTTTTCTAGTAAAGGGACTTGACTGAAGTTAAATCGAACGTTATCTGATTAATTCGTATCTTTGTGAGATAAATGTTCTGTGATATGATTTTGATGAAACTGTGATTTGATTCTATTCTGTGTTTGATCGAATGAAAGGTATAAAGTTCGGATTATCTGTTGGATTTGTGTTATCTGTTGGATTTGTGATTATCTGTTAGATTTGTGTTATCTGGTGGATTTGTGATTAACTGTTGGATTTGTGATTATCTGTTGGTTTGGAGATTACTTGTTAGCTATGAAGTTCAGTCAAGAAATTTTGTTAATTAATCTGAACTGTATCTTAATGTTTGATTAAAGTGATAAACTCGTGTATAATAATCTATTAAAGAACATGCTTGGTTAAAGTTAAAAACTGTGAAAATGTTTGTTTCAAAATCTCTGTGAAATTGTGTAAAATAAGGTCTATTTGCTTGGTCAATTATGGAGTTTTTGTATAAGCTTCACTAATAACATATTGATTGTTGATACATTTAAGTCCAAGAAAGTCAGTGTCCTGATTGATTTGAATTTAAATTCCTTGATATCTCAGTGTATTTTATGAATTCTTATCTGTCTAATGATGAAGTTACCTAGATATAAATCCTGTTGGATTAAGTTTTTAACATAACTGTTTATACTTGTGATCTAATTATCTGATTGAGCTTTGCAAAACAATAATTATATATATCTATGCTCTGAGTACTTGATTAACCTTTGCAGAACTATATGTATATGTGCTTGTGATCTGTGTGTTATTAAAGTATATTACTTGAGTTTTTGACACAACTAATATACATTATTTTTCAATAGTACTTTAAAAGTGATCTGTCTTGGATTGATAAATCAGTTCTGTCTTAACAGTTCTCTACTAGCACTTTCCTTTAAAAATAAAACAAACTTTTGCCTTCACTCTCTGTCAAGAACAAAATTTATAATCAAGATTAAAACTTGAACCTGGTCTGATTATTTCTTCAACTGATAAAATCTGTGTGAAATGGACCCTGAACATGCTAACACTTGATTCTCTTGGTTACTTGGTTAAATTGAACTATTTACATGTTAATTATAATTATCTGTGATCATACTGCTTAGCTTTAGTCTATTCAAAATCTACCTAATTGATCTAAGATTATTGAAATGTTAAGTCTGTATAAATATGTGACCAAATAAATGTGCAAGCTGTCCTGATTGCAGTCTTAAGCTGAATACATTGAATCTGGATAAGAAATGTCTTGTTGACTCCAGTCTTTACTTGTCTATTTGATAGGTGTATTGAGTCTGTGCATCATGTTTGCTTGAATATATATAATCTGTGGACTTATAGTGCAACACTGTTTACTATTCTGTATTTGTTTGTGCTTAAACAGTTATAAGAAATCAGATAAGGTATATTGTAGACTGGTTTGTGTAATAAAAATAAAATAATACACTCACATACCAGCCCTCACAGTAAGACCTGGCAGGGGAGCCTTGAACATCCCTGTATGTGGATCACTGCTGTGATTAATGGCCACTCAGAACAATTAGGTGACATTTTATGTTTTTTAACTTACTGCATTTAAAGTGTTATATTTGATATAAATGATCTGAGTGTTGTATTGCCTTGAATGCTTGTTGAATTAAATGAAAACTGATTATGTATGCCCTGTTCTGTGTTTAATGCGCATGACATTCCCTTAGTTGCATCTCATTAATAACATAGTTTCTTGAGAAATAAATGTAACAGATTTTATTAAATTTGCATTAAAAATCAGTTCTTCTTTCAAACTCACTTCACACACAGCTCATCCTTAAATGCTTCTGCACTGAAAGTACAGTCCCTGTGTAATAGAGTAAGCTATGATATCAACTTTATGTCACACAGTTTCCAAAACTTGTACTTATGTACTGTGCTGTTTTCTAAAGTAGACACAAAGACAAAAGAATTAATACATTCTTTATTCTCTCCTGTAATAGTTCATGAATCTGTGTATATGTGATGCATTACATCTTTCTCTCATATGCATCATCCTAGTATCTACTCATAAAAGACTTGGATTTTTGTGTAACACAACCATACATGCATTAAATATGTTTCACTGTTCATAAACAGTAAACAATTTCTAAAAATCTAAATTTTTAAACTCTTTTCTCTATGCATCTGTGTTAAATGGTTATATATATGCATATCTTGTATGCTGCATTCACACACACTAGTTGCATAAACTCCACTTCACTTGCAACTTGAACCCAAATGCTAACCCTTTTTACCCTAAACCCAGACCACTGATTGAAAACCCATATCTTAGAGAAAAATCAGTTTCACCATCACAAAATATCAGCCTTCAAAACTGTTCAAACCTCACAACCTAAACACTATCACAACAAACACTTTCCTCCAAGATAATTCAGAAAGGGATACAAGAACCATACCATCCCTTTCTATCAAAGCAGAAAATATCAAAACCCTAAATTCCCTAATCCTAGACCTCCTAAACCTTTGCAAGCCAAAGTATACACCAGAAAAGCCAATCTAAGACAAAATACAAACACCTCTATGAACACACCAAAGCCCCCTCCACCAAAACTGTCAAATCCTTCAAACTTCAAAAAGTTTCTTGAACTTGTCAAAAATGTCCAACCTATCACTTGTGTTAATGTGAAGGGTGAAGTATAGTTCATAATTAGAAGGGTTAGGTGGGATGGTCTCATGTATAACTTAGGTAAGCACTACTGCACACACCTCATGGGAGAGTTCTACTGTAACATGAATATCATACATGGGGTAGATGGCATATTGCATTTCACTACATCAGTCAACAAAAAGGTCATTTGTGTTGATAACAAAAGCATTAATAGGGCACTGCATTTACCTTTGCATTTGTGTGAGTTGCCTTGTGAGGATATCTTCTCTCAGAAAAATTTTTAACAAATCTGAATTTGAACTAATGCTTGGCACTTTTTGTAAATCTGACATTCCTGATGGTCTATGTGATGTTAACTGTGGTATTCATTTCAAACACTTCACTGGAACATTTCAGCATCTTGCTCTAATCATTAGGGCAAATGTTATGCCAAAACCAAATCAAAGTAAGTACTTTTATTTCTTTGATATGAAAATCATGTATCTTCTATGCACAAACAAAATTCACTTCAATATATCTTATGTCATTCTTCTAAACATGATCAATGCACATCTTGTAGATTATATGCCTTATGGTATGCTAATCTCATCTTTCTTTGTACTTTGCAACATTAACATGCCTGAAGCATTTTCTAATCTTGCTGATTCTCAAATCACAAATGAACACATAAGGCCACAGATACCCCTGATGCACTGTGAGCCTTAAGAGGCAACTCCCACAGTTATTCCTCGATTCATAAGAGAGGAAGATGTGTTTTTGTCTAAGTTTGAGTCTGTCAAAATCATATTTCATGAATTAAAACTTGAACTTAAGAGGGTTAAGAAAGAAAATAATGAGATTAAAGAAAAAGTAGGAGAATTAGAGAGTCTCACTGCCTCTTGCAAATATAGGATTGCATATTTAGAGCATTTGGATGCATCTACTCTAGGAACTCCTTGCATGAATGATCATGACATTGTCTCTTCCTTTCAAGTCCCCATGCATGATAACACTGTTATGATTCATGAGTTAGAAGAGGTTACACTACTAGAAAAGTGCCCTTAGACATCGGTTATAAACCGATGTCTTTTTTTTTTCAAACCGATGTCTTCACATGTGTAGAGAAAGGTAGGGGTCTTTAACATCGGTTTTTAGCCGATGTTAAAGATTAACATAGACATCGGTTTTCTGAGCAAACTGATGTATAATTAGTCCTTTTTTTAGTAACATGTAAAAACTAGATTTTGAAAAACGGTATTTAGGAGGTTAAAAAGCACTATAAACATATAACAGTGACATTTCTAACCGATGTCTAAGGGGTGATGTCGTAGACACTATTTCTAGTAGTGTTAATATGGGTGCTAAAGGTCAACTGATTGATAATTTGCCTGATTTGGTTCATATCTGTGATGCTGATGAAAATGTGATTGGTTAAGTTTGCTTGATTCTACTGTTTGATGGAGTCTGATCTGTAATGTTATATTGGTACTTGCTGTTATGTACCCCTTTTGTTATTTTCTGATGTATTTGCACTTTGTAAGGATTCTGTATTAGCTGTTGCTATGTAATATTCAAACTCTGTTGATCTTTGAATTTCAGAAGTGTATGCACTTCTTTGGTTTGTAATGACTTAAAATAGGTTCAGGATTTTGTTCTAAATAATCAGTGAACCACACTGATTATTGAGAACACTTTTGGTAATATATCATGGCTTGTTTTGTTGTAAATCTATCTTTATCAATCTTATGCAAGAAAAATGTTTATACTATCATGTTTCTCTATTATGATAAAACTGCTAGTATAAGAGTCAGTTATGTTTTGTCTGATTTAGTCTTAGTGTACTCTGCCATATCTAGTGTTCTGTGGTACTTAGTAGCTTCTGATTTATTCTTAACAGAAATACTTACAAAATCAGAAATCAATTTTTAACCATTATCCATAACTTTCATGTTTAATTTAAATTGATATATAAATCTGATGTATTAAAACTGACAGATTACCAAAGGGTGGTCCTTGTACTGTATTTAATTAACATGTAGGAAAGCAAAGAATGGCAAGGAATTCCTTTGAAGCCAGCAAGAACCTTTCAAAAGCATACAAGGGACACAACTTGACTTCCCAAGCAACCTGTCAAAGTCCACAAGGTAAAACAGGTATAAATATTCTCAACTTTTGCTCCTTTTACTTCACACACACACTAGGTTAATGTATGGTATCTCAGTCTTAAACCAATCCAACTGTGGAAATTGACTTTGTAAAATTATTGAGTATCAATAATGTGGATTTATATGTACTGTTTTTGGTTGTTTTAGAAATGTGAATTTTTCTTAGAATGTATTAGATCTCCAAACTGTGTAGTCTGTTACTTATACCTAGAATAGCCATAAATTGTATTAGTGTTAGAATTTGTAACATGACAATATCCATCAAAGTCGATTTAACCAAATAGTATGTTTTAGATCTCAGACTTTGTAACCTGAACATTGATTGTATTAGTGACAGTCTTTATAAATTGTGATTGAAAATTATGTATGCTAGACTGTAAATCACTAAGGTCGTGGTTGCA
Source organism: Apium graveolens (assembly GCF_009905375.1). NCBI lineage: Eukaryota > Viridiplantae > Streptophyta > Magnoliopsida > Apiales > Apiaceae > Apium > Apium graveolens. The sequence continues at coordinate 61,933,869 of NC_133654.1, read as the reverse complement.
TAAATCATGTTATGTTACAACCTTAAAAAGAATAAAATTGGCTTAATACAATTGGTCTAAAGTTACATGCAATCTGTCAAACTGAAATGATCTTGCTAAAACTAAAATGATTGTTCTTTGATTTGAGTATAGTTCAAACAGACGACTAAATCACACCATCATGCAATTATACTTATAAAAACTGTATTGACTACTAATAGATATAATCAGTATTGGCTCGTAAAAATTACATCATATCTTTTAAATCAAACCATGCATGCTTAAAACACTGGTTCTTTTTGATTTGCTAAACTGACTATATCTCAACAATATTACATCAACTGTTTTATTTCAATACATGCAAAAATAGATCAACAATATCATGCATATAATTCCTAATTGATCAAAATACATGTACTTAACTAAATCTATGATCAAATTGGCATGTTTTATAAATCAATACTTTTAGATAAAAATCTTTCTCATAAATATATATACACTCTTTTTGGCATATACCAAACAAAAGGGAAAGAGAAATTATGATCAATTTGAACAAGTATAAGAGAATTGGACCCCTAATTTTCAATTTTTAGAAAATTGCTATCTTTTTTATATACAAGGATCTATTTGTGCTTCTATTATTGTATATGATACATCTAACAAAGTATTTTACAGGATCTCAAGAAAGAGATTTAATCTCTAAGTAAATAAATGCTTTATGTGCAAAATATTTTTTAAAAATTCATGCATACACTAAGGGGAAGCACACACTATTAATTTTATGTTTGTTTGGAAAATACCAAAAAGGGGAAGATTGAAAGGATATCTTCGATATTTTTACGATTAAACATAAAATTAAGAACACGTAGATCCTCTCCATTAGGACGTGAATTTAACTGATCCAAATTAGAGTCAAAAAGTCAAACTAGCAAAATCATGTCTTTAAACAGATAAAAGAGATATTCCATTCTTGCAAAATATCAAAAATATATATTTATGAAATATATCTCTAAGGAAATATCATCAAAGAAGAAACATCAAGATATGATATTTCTTAGATCTGTGTTGCAACAGGAATATGACAACAAGCTCGAATAAGGAATATTGCAGAAATACTCTTTAGAGATCTCGTACTATATCAAAATTATTTAACTCTTCACTCCAAAATATATCTATACATATATAAAAAGAGTTTTTACTCAAAGTATTCATAGTTTTAATATTAATATCCAGTTCTGCAAATCATTTCTGTATACTTACAGTAATTTTCTCCCGGTTCATAAAATCAGCATTTCTCGGAGAAAATTATTAAAAAAATATTAAAACACATTTCCTATCATCCAAATATATTTTATATATTAGTAAATATATTTTAAGTATTTATCCAAGTCAAAACTTTGGTCAAAAGATCCATCTCCTTTATTTCAAGATCAATGATATTTTCACTCGGAAGAAAGGTTGACAGAACAGTTTTATTTTTAGAAAAAATACTTCCACATGCTAGAATGACTTGAAATTTGGTTTGGATCATTTAAATGGTATTTTAAAAGTATGGTAAAAATTTTGTAGCATTCAGAGAATTTTTATCCAGGCACAAAAATCGAGGCAGTTGGTCCCACAGTTGACCACATTTGACCTAGCTACCATTGACTAAAGTTGACCAAAACTTGGAGGATATCATTTTATATTATTTAAGTAATTATCATATTTTTTATGGTATACATTTAGGAGTTTTCAAGGTGGTCATAATTAATGGTGTTTAATCCTTAATTAAGTGATTAAACAATGATTAAAAGAAAAGGAAAATACATATATATTCAAATATATCAGATGGGTTTTTGAACCCATAAAGTTGTTTGTCTTATATGGCTATGTCAAAGAAACACAACCTACTTTCCATGTCATCAATCCAAGTGACATACACCATTCACCATCCATTTTCCTCAAATCTACACCATTCAATCCACCCAACTTCTCCTATAAATAAACCCCCACCCCAACCCATTTTCTTCAAGCTAAAGAGCCACAAAATTGCTGGGATTTTTTCATGAAGTGCTTCTCTTCATCTCTTTCAAATTCTATACACACACTTCTTCTCAAAAACCTTCTCTATCTTCTATATACTTACATATATACAAGGTTTTTGAAACCCAAGCTTAGCTTCACCCAACCAAGCTTTATCCCACCAAGTGAGCTCATCCACTACCACTTCCCGGTCTCCCGAAGGGCTGCCCAAGTTAGACAAAAGTTCCAAAATCCGGCCGAACCTCCGGGGAATTTTTCCGGCGAACTTTTCCGACCGTTCTTCAAAAGTGGTAACTTTTAGCTTCTTATTTAAGTTCTTTTTATTTGAGCTTTGTACTTAATTTCTCTACTTCATCTTAAGCTCTAATACAAGATCTCTTATAAACAAAGTTCTCAAGAGAACTAAGATTCGAACTCAGAATTCGAATAAGTACTTGATCTTCACATAAATCATCTCAAAAAGAAGATCTATAAACAAAAGTACTTTATCTCCAAAGGGGAGATTATATTTGACCCAAGTTCACGAGTTAGCCAATTTTTTTTATTATTGGATCTTGGCTAACATTATTCGTGCACATAAAATATTACGAAGTAAAGTTTTAATCCCTTCTAACATCTTTAGTGTTCCGGGGGATTTTAACTTGATCTATAAACACTTCGTAATTTGTCAAATATCAAAACGAATTAAGTTCACGAGTTAGCCAATTAATTTCACTTTATTTAATTGGATCTTGGCTAACCATTTTATGCACATAAATTATTACGAAGCAAAGTTTTAATCCCTTCTAACATCTTTAGTGTTCCGGGGGATTATAACTCGATCTATAAACACTTCGTAATCATCCGTTAAAATTAAGGACAAATCAAATCCACGAGTTAGCCAATTAATTTCACGCTATTTAATTGGATCTTGGCTAACACATATCGTGTATATAAACAATTACGAGTTATATCGTATACGCCCCTTCTAACATCTTTTAGTGTTCCGTGGGGTTATACTACCATATCTATAAAATACTCGTAATTATTCGTCCAAACTTCGAAAGCAAAATCTTAAGCCAATTACTTGCACTTAACTTATCTGGATCTTGGCTAAGACTCATAAATCTTATAAACGTGCTTGAAGTTAAAAGAGTATACTTTGACCTTATAATAGTCAGTATACAAGTATACCTTAAACCTTAAGTTGATATACTTAAAGGTTAATTACAACTCCGAGGTTGTAATTAAAGTATTCTTCGATCTATAAATACTTAATCGAAAGAAGAAGAATACTAAAGAAGTCATAAGCCATAAGTGCTTAATATAAAAAGGGACTTCTCATATTACTCCACAAATTTATTAAATCTATAAAGGAGTAATTATAAATATACTTGACCATTTTGTATTATTCTAAGTCAAGTATAACTAATTAGTTTTAATATTCTTATTTGGATATTATACTACTTGTGGGCTAGTACAGTAACATACTAGTTTAAAACAAATCTTTTCCTACTTGTTTTGTTTCGTGGATTGTCTTGTTAGTTTTGTAGTGAGGTGAAGTGACGTGAGGTGATTCTCGTTCTAAGACCCAAGTCCTAGACGTACTAACGGGGAGTTAGTAGTCTTCGCACCATGAAGAAGAGGAAAGACCCAAGACCGGATCACTAAGATCCAAGACCGGCAAAAGCTAAGGAAGCCAAGTCCACACAAAGGCTCTACAACAACTTTGAAGAAATAGCGGGGAGTTATTGTCTAAGATAAGTTATGTAGGTAATACATTTATTTTGAGGTGGTGACCCTTGTGTTACGCACCAATATAAATACTTGTAAAGAGTGTAAAGGCTTCTTCACCTACTAAAGGAGCGAGTTTATTATAAGGGAAAATCCCGAGTGCGGGAGAGGAGCTCGGGGACTGGAGTAGGGGTGAGCGAATCTATTAGAGGTTGCGCCATCAGGACTTAGGATAAAATCACCGTGTGGTATTTTCTTTCCTTACACTTTATTTTCCGCACATATAAACTGCATAACCACTCGGTAAAGTTTTAAAAAAGGGATAAAATATTTTTAAAACGCCATAACAATTTTTAAATTGGTAATTAAGCTATTCAACCCTTCTTCTAGCTTAAAATAGCCCTCTTACGGGACCTTACATTTTTCCAGGCTGCATCACAAAATGACTCAATACCTTGAACTTTAGTGATTTGAGCCTGAACATCTCTGGATGATTTCCATGCCTTAATCACCTCTTGTTCTCGTTCAAGTTGCTTCTTCAAAATCTCTTCTTTCTTCAAGGACTCAGTTAATTCATCCTTAGCAATCTTACACTCAATTCTTAATTTCTCAAATTCAATAAACTGAGATTTTAGCACAATATTCCTCTCACTTAAAAACAGATTATTTTATTTGATTTTAGCATTTTTCTTAGTGAGGGACTTAAGTGTAACACGCAAATGATATAATTCTGTAGACATGTCATTAATAGTATCATTACACTCAGCTTTAGATAAATGTGATAGGTTAGTTGTGATTACCTGATTACTTGAAGAACTTGTTTCTGTTTCATCATACTTGGCTATTAGGGCTAGATTGACATAGCTGACATCTTCATCTTCATCCAAACCATCAGCTGCCCAGTCATTTTCTTGTGTAATGAAAGCCCTTTCCTTTTTCTTGAGCAACTCAAAATACTTCTATTTATAATCAACAGGCTCAAACTTCTTTTTACTGGAATCTGACTTTCTACACTCATTGGCAAAATGCCCTGCCAAGCCACATTTGAAACACTTGAATTTGGATTTATCCACCATGTTTCTACTTGGCTTAGCTGCTCCAAAGTTCTTTTTGAACTTGAGCTTAGCAAATCTTCTGGAAAGAAAATCAAAATACTCATCAATATCATCTATGTCATCTTGGCTCAAATTGTCTTCATTTTCAGCTACCAACCCCTTACCCTTGTTTTCACAGACCCTTGAAGTAGACTCAACAGCTTCTACCTTCACCTCCTTTTCCTTTTCCAACTCAACAACCAGTGCTACGGACCCTCCTTTCTTCCTTCCTTTCTCCATCCTCTCATCTTGCTCTATTTCAAGCTCATAATTTTTCAGGATGCCATACAGTCTCTCCAAGGTAAACTTCTTGTAATCCTGAGAATTTCTCAGTGAGACTGTCATTGGTTTCCACTCCTTTGGAAGAGATCTAAGGAACTTGAGATTAGAGTCTTTTGTCTGATAGAATCTTTCATGCAACTTCAGAGCATTTAGTAGTTTTTGAAATCTACTAAAAATATCAGTGAGAGACTCACTATCTTCACAATGAAAGTGCTCATATTGCTGAATTAGCAGCTGCATCTTATTCTCCCTTACTTGCTCAGTACCATCACAGATAATCTGAATTGTGTCCCAAACCTCTTGGCTGTTTTGCAGTTGATGATGTTATCAAACATATCACCATCAACTCCATTGAATAATATATTTATGGCATTTTTGTCTTTCCTGACTTGCTCAATATCAGGATTTGACCATTCATGCCTAGGATTGGGAATAAATGGTTCATTGCCTGTTGCGGCTCTCATTAGCACATGAGGACCTCTCTCTATACAATCCACATAGGCCTCATCTTGAGAAAGAAGATGTAGGTGCATCTTCACCTTCCAGTGGTGATAATTGTCTTTGTCCAGAAATGGAATCTTCACTCCAATATTCTTCTTGTTTATCTTGCTGTTTTGTTGTGATCTTTAAACTCTTTGTACTTTAAGAGCTTGCTCTGATACCAATTGTTATTCCCTAACAATACAAAAAGAATTACAGAAGGGGGGGTTGAATGTAATTCTGGCTCCTTTTTAGATTTATGAAAAATGGTTCTAACTCAATTTATATCTAACTGTTTGATTTACAAAGTGCGGAATAAGGAGTTAAGTAAATCAAACACAAAGTAACAAAAACTTAGGTCTTTAAAACTTTCTGGTGGATTTGAATGTATCTCTGTGAAGCTTGAATAGCTGACAGCTGCTTACAAATATGAACAACTAAACTTACAGAGAAATGCTACAGGATTCAGCTTACAAATGTTTCTCTGAGAATGTATTTGCTTAGCCTTGTTAGTTGTTCTACTTGCTACACTTGGTTTATATATCACCAAGTTTACATAGTAATAAGACAAGATAATAAAACAAAACCTATCAAGTCTAACTCCATGTTGCTTCACTACTCTATTCTAGCATCTTTGAATATCTTCATAATAGCATGGAAATGGTAATGCTTCTATGTTCTCAAAAACCCTGTTAAACAGGCTGCCACATTCCTTTTTCAAACACTCGACGTATGTGACTGTGTTGTCACTGTCAACAGATATTTGAATTGATCATCCATCGGGTACATGCTTATTATCCGTTGGGTAGCCTTGTTGATCATCCGTTGGGTAGCCTTGTTGATCATCCGTCGGGTAGCCATTTATCACTTGACTCCATTTCATTTGTGCAGGATTACAAGACATCTTATATTTACATTTAATCAACCTATTCAGCACATCTACTAGCAGTCTACATGATTCATAAGCTACTACAGAATCTATACAAAGTTCTTTGCAGAAATGTGCTACAGTACTTACTGTTACATGAGCTACTCACCCGGTGGATATCAATTAGTCATCCGTCGGGACTATATTGAATCATCCGTCGGGACTATAATTGATCATCCGTCGGGTGCTACAAAATTTACTAAGTTAAATCTACTAAGGTGTTTTGTTTAGCTTATCATCAAGTACACAACATATTCCTAACAATAAGTTATTTGACGCCAAATGTTTTGAAAAAAGTCATATTTTTTGCCAAAATTTTGACAAAAACTTGGATTCCCCCCTTTGAATACTTACGATGAATTATAATTCCCGTAGTAAGGTGAGCGCACTGATCTTTTCCATCATAAATGGTTCGTCATAAATTTAGACAAAATGTTTTCTTTATTTAATTTCAATTTCGAAATTTAATAAGAATAGTTAACTTACGACGTATTGTTTAAACCGTCGCAAGTTGAAATGTTTTTTTATTTTTGTTTAATTATGCCGAACATAATTTATTAATAAAATACTAATCTTGTGATGGTTTTGAATACCATCATAAATACTTATGACGCTTTTATTTTTTAATATGTCATAATGTATTTTGAATAATATGAAGATATGTTTTCGTTAGAAAAAAACTGAAAAGAATGAAATGCCAAAAGAGGCCGTAATATTTTGCACACTGCACAGAATAATTTACGGCGGAATTAATTTTCCGTCATAAGTTTCTTTAAAAATATATTATTTCGAACGACTAACAAATGCTAGTAGATGGCATTTATTGTGGTCGGTGGGAACATTTACGACGAAATTTTCGTCATAAGTTATACATAAATGATGTCATCATCCAACGCACCTTTTAATTTCCTTTTTGTAATTAATTTGATAGTAATATAATAATAAAATATTTAAGTTATGACAGAATTAAATTTCTGTCATAAAACGAATACGATGTCGTTCTTCTACGTGGTTGATTCCATTTTTGTTCAAGTGGAGATAATTTTAATAATAAAATAATCAACTTACGACAGACGATGGTTTTCGTCGTAAATTATTACGAAGAAATATTTTGTTTCGTTGTAAGTTAGGTGAGCATAAATTTCCATCGTAAATGGCCTGATTTGTTGTAGTGTTATCAACGCTCAACAATGATGAATTATGTAACGTCCGAGAAATATTATGTAATTATTTTCATCAATAAATAATTATTATGTGATTATTATGTGAATTTTTGGTGAATTATTTGATGATTGATATTAATATTTGGGTGTTGATAACTGATAAAATTAGGATGTTTTAATTTTTAATTATCCAGAATAAAATGTAGATAATTTTGGTATTTTTCTGGTCATTTTTGGATTATTATATGATTTTATAAGAATTTATATAATTAATAATGATTATTTTTACGTAATTATAAAATTATTTTTTAGAATCGGAAATCGTCCCACTTCGACCGTTTTTGCGTTTTACAACCCGAAACTCTTCTGAAAACTCCTTCCTAACCTAATCTGATAATTCTGAACATTTTTCGTGTTTTAACTTTCTCGATCTGGGGTACCGTTTTAACCGTACGAGTCCCGACGTGAGATTTTCAATACGCTAATCATTTTTATAGCACGATAAAATCTGTATTCTCGTAAGACGAGATGTTATTGCCCTATTGTTGTATAAAGTGTTTTATAAGAGGCTCTGTTTTGATAATTATCCAAATCTAGTATCAAAATTGTATCGTTATATGGTTACTTAGCGGCGAAGTAACCTATTTTCGGATCCGATATATAAATGTAATTATTGAATTATCAAACAAATAAAATATGTGATGGTCATGTTAGCTATATATTGTGATGTTATTAATTGTAGTTGATTGGTTGGGTACGAAGATTGGTTGTATAATTAATTATTGAGCGATATGAATTCATTTTGTTTTTAAAATGATTTTATTGAATATTTATTCTCATAAATGCTAAAATTGTCTCTAAAATTATGTTTATTGCTTTATAAATTTATTTATTATTTTTAGGAGTTTTTAAAATTTAAAAATCAATATTTTAATCATTATTTATTTCTAATTGATTTTCTGATTGCATTTAATTGTAAAATCAGTATTTAATTCTAGAATACTTCAAAAATCATGAAAATTTTATTTTATTAACTTTTAAATATTTTGAGAATTTTAAAATTATTTCGATAATTTTCTGGTTTTTATCCGCTCGCGCGTTTATTCATTAGTTCGTTAAAATGCAGGCATGACGTGTATTTCAAAAATGCTTTTAATAATTATAATTTTTTATATTTTATTGATGGTAAATATTATGGGAATTTTGAGGTTTATGTTGAGACTATTTTAATTTGTTTTATTCGAAAGTATATCGTTAGTAAATAGAACGCGAAGTTAGATGCGATATCGAATAAAGAAACCGGGTAAATAAACCCGATTCCATTAACGGCATTCTTTCACGAAAGGTTTTATGATTCCAAAACCAGACAAAAACCTGATTCAGGAGATGAATCTGGGAACCGCTTTTCACTTTTGGATTTATAATCCAAGGCTGGTAACATCCAACGTTTATTCGCTCAACTCACTCAAATAAATAGAATTGTTTAAAATTGTTCAAAGATTTTGTCCGGGAAATTTCCAGTGATATTAATGCTTGAAACTCAATTATATACTTGCTGGGCATTTTTGGCTCACTCTTGTTTTGTAATTCTTATTTCTTCCAGAAGCAGGAAAAGATAAAAGTGAATAGCTTGTGATAGACAACAAGAGTTAGAGAGATCTCCGCTGCGAGAGAACAAAGATGTTAGAAAAAATAAGGCAATGGCATTAGCATAAAGGTATTTAAACTTGTATTGTACTTGTTATGAATTGTAGAAGGATAGATTTTTGTTTCATACCATAACCTGTAAACGATCTGGATTTAAGGGGTTATTTATTTATTATTTTATTTTATGTAAAGATTGTTCAGTGACACCAAATCTTGACCCCAGATTTGGATTGTTACAAGTTGGCATCAGAGCTACAGGTTATTGGTCACTGAAATAAGAATAGGTGAGGGTAAGATAGGAGTGATAGGCCATATGAGATAGGAAAGAGCTAGGTATGCTCATGTTAGGTTGAGTTGAGTGTGAATTAGGGTTAGCAGATCCGATATGGAACTAGTAAGCTAGGATTGTTGAGAAAAATGTAAGGCGAATATAGCAACGCTATAGATATATTGAGTTCTCAGATCCTATAGTAACGAGGAATTGATAGCTCGACGGAGATTGGGTATGTTACCCTACTTTTCACGTGGTTTTAAATAAAATACGATTGATCCTTGTGAGAACTTGTGTAAGAGAAGCTAGGTGATTTTTAGTACGATTTACCTTAGAATTAGGTAGTAGGACGAGCTCCACGCCGGAGGCAACGATTTGATGGAAGCTGATGAAGGGCCAAAGTTGCAAGCTGCAAAGGCACCACCGTTGCGAGAAGATTCTTATCACATATCGGGCGTTGCGCGAGGAATGATATCTACTTTTCTAGATATAGGTAAGACTAGCAAGAAGGTGCGACCCTATCTACAGACCGAACGTTAAATCACATGCGTGGTTGTAAGCATAACGGCAATGACGATGCCAAAAATATCAAAGATAGTACCAGACGTCAGCGTTGCGGTAGAATTGCGAATAAAATGATATACAACGGTAAATGAAGTTTCCTAGACTAATAAGTGCGAGCAAAATCCAAGGAAAAAGTAAAATATGTACCAAAGTGGAGGGACCCTTATATGAGCATTCTTTTAATCAAATATTTCATTAGCGAATCATGAGAATAACAAGTAACTTATTTAGTAATGACGACCAAATACGTGACTTTCAAAATTTAAAATGAGATTTCGAGACAGATTTTCTTAATCAACTTTTAGAAGATTTTTGCATAAATGAGTTTCACAATTTGGTTGTCAAATTACTACTTAAGTTCTTGTTATGATAAACAGAAAATGACCTAAAAAGAAGAATGGATATAGACTCAGTGTTGTTAGTTCGAAGGACTAAGTAGACCCACCAGCAGGGAGAAAGTTTAAAGTTTTTCGTGAAAGACGAAAGTAAACTTTGTTTGAATAATATCAATAATTTAATGAACATGTTAAAATATTATTTACCCAATTCATGAAATAATTAAAATTTAACAAGATTCGTAATTCGAACGAACAGAGGATGATTGAAGGAAATAGAAGATTCTTTTAGATGATTGGCAAAGGATAATATTCCTATCGACAAAGTTGAAGCATTGCGTGATCGATGGTTATTCTACGCGGCATAGATGAAATTGGAAGCAGTGATTATGAATTTCATAGGGACGCGATTACAATCAAATAATTAAAGCATTTAATGTGGAGGCATTTCCAGATGACATTTCGAAGTTATAATGTGACCTAAACTGTGAATCTCTCATTCGACTGGTTCCTGAAGGCATATGTAAGTGAAGTGTGGAAGGTGATGAACATTTAAATTCTTTCTTTTAATATGATAGCATATGTTCTTCTTGATTCTTGAGTACGTATGAACTTCTTCTGTGGATAAATCATACGAGGCGAAAACCAAAGATAATTTATTGTATTCCTTCTGAATTGTTTATTTTCTCAAATTCTTGATTCCTGACTGAGACAAATAGTGTTGTGATATGACGCTTTGTCGAAAGGACGAAGAGTCGTGTGGGACGCCACCTAATCATGTGCTGTATGCCATATAATATGAAAGACTGGCCATCTTGCGTACAGATATGGTTGTCTCATTCAAATCTAAATCTTCACTTATTCTCCTTCCTTCAATTTACTGATTTACAAATTCTCCCAATCGTTTGTGGCATTGTTATTCCTTATTCAGTTTTTAATCAAAGTCATATTCGCAAACTCTCCTCTTGCATAGAGTCTGTTCTCTGATGATTTCAAAAGAAATGAAATAGTGTGGCACGTGAAATCATATAACGAACATAGATACGAATGTAACCCGATAAATGGTGGACATCTGTGAGCAGGGAAGAATGGATACATCGATAACGTGGTCGTGGAAAAGATATCAATTCAGACAGTTATTCTTGTTGTGAGGATCTCACCCGTATGGTAGATTGCAGTAACGATGCACTTTAAATCAGGAGAATTTGATATTGCGCTTTAAGGAATGAGAACTTGACGTGAGATAAATGGTTAATGAACCGTAACAAATAAATAAATTATAAAATAAGGAAGTAAAGCTGTGTGTGTTAGACAAAGCGAACGAGTGTTGGGACGACAATCGAAGATCAAAGGAATTCTGAACACCGCAGACAGGAAACTAATACATAAAGCATCCCTTCATCGCGGAAAGATATTTGACGTAAAAATTCAAGATAGAAGAAATCTTAATTGCAACCAAATTTCGAACGTGCTCTTCGAGAAATTGTGAAGCTCCCTAACTTGAGTAAATAAGTTATGGTGAATTTAATACCCATAACCGGACCAATGACGAAAGTTCGATGCGAAAACATAAATGGAGATGAAGGAATGGTGATTCGACTGTGGAATCTTGTAAGAAATAATGATCTAACGATTAAGTTTTCACCAGATTGTGACGATGATAATGGAGACCATGCGTGGTTATTAAAAGATAAACAGAATAATTAAGAAAAGTAAGGGTGTATCATCAAAGATAAAAGATTGGATGCGGCATAATTCTTGAAAGTAACTATACACAATTGGTAATGACAAGAAATAAGTTAAAAGAATCGCGAAATAAAATCCTTGAAAAATAACGAGATAAATTTTAAGTTCACTAATAACATTTTGTAATATCCTGAAAGAACTGAGGAAGGTATGATTATATTAATCTTTGTTGGTGTAAGACCTTAGTCCCATTTCAAAAAGATATATGTCATGCCAGTTAATCATACATATGCTGGTCAAAATGATATAGTTTGAATTATGGTGAATGGATGGATTTGGTTGATGGAAGTGGATGGATATGATTGTGGATACTTTGGTTAATTGATGGTGTCGGCTTGAGTCCGACTGGTAGTCGACGGTATAGGAGAAGTGCTGCCCAAATTTTCAAAAATTACCCCACTTTTAAGAATCAAAAGGTATACCTTCATATATTATTGAGATACCCGGTGGTACTCCAAATGATTGCGATCTCGGTTCTTGGAAAAGGTTGTTATGACCAAACCGACTTTATATAATTGGTCTTTGATTCCAGTTAGCTAGTCAGCACTTGGTTTAATTGATTAGTTAAAATAGTTAGTTGATTAACTTTACCAATTAATGGTTCGTTAAATGGAAATTGATTCTAATTAGATTGAGTCAAGCTCTGACATGATTTTCAGATCCGAAATCAAAGCAATTAGGAATTTGGAGGAAGTAATGGCATAAGCAGAAAGCGAGAGTTTAGTAAAATTAGCATGATGTACTGCTAGTTTGTGCGAGATTATATCTAGATGAATATGACCCTTGTAATAAATAAGAAGAACAGGTAGTTATGGGTACATGCAAGTGGAGAGATCGTTTGCAAGAACTGAAGATCCAAGATAGAGCAAAAAAATGTCACCATCTGTGATAATACTCCATGAAGGACGTGAATGTACATCCATGTCGAATGACGATTTAATAAAAGATACTGTGAAATACTGGGAAACTCCCAAATACGAGTATCTAATGTAAGACAGAGACTGACGAAGTCCGCATGTGAACTCGAGAAAATGAAATGTTGATCAATTGGAGAAAGCCAAATATGCGATCAGTGATGATTTAAGCGAGGTGAACAAAATCGCTATCGATGAATTTTAATAATTCTGTTAGTAAAAATTTAAATATTATAAATAAAATCCTTCATTTTAGTGTGAACTCCAGAAATGGCTTATCTAATAATGAACAGATTAATATTGTCAATAAAAAGAGATCCCTTATGTTTAAAAGAGATAATGAATAATGAGGATGGAGAACTAATTAAGAAAAGAAATGGAATCAAAAGGATGATAAAGGAATTTTATAAAATACTTCAGGATATACGCAAGTTGTGAACGTCGGTTGTGCCGGAACTGATAGGAGAATGAAGTGAAATGCCGATAATTGGAGATAGGAATTCGTTCCAAGAATGCGTATAAACAGGGAAGATTAAATAAAGGTATTAGTGGTGAATGGTTAGAGAATAACGTTACAATGAATCTCATGTCGGAATTCTTTAGGATTAAAGTGAAGTCCCGAAGGTTCTAACGGGTGATTTACCAAGGCTACCTCGAAACATACGGTGAAATGTCTCATTGGTTACTGCACAAAGTCGAGCTGTTTTCAATAGCCCAGTATCGTATGGTCCAGTAGAGATGAAGTAATGAGTCAAAAAGACTCCAGGAATATAGAATAAAGGAATAATGAGATAAGGAGTGTTTCGCGCTATGCACAAAAGTGGTCATGGAAAAAGAGAATGGAGGTATGAAGTTACACATCGATTATCAGAAGTTGTAAGTATGGGGATTAAATGAACATAATGTATACAGAATATTTGGATAATGTAAGTGTATTTATTGATAACATCCTCGCCCATTCAAGGACTAAGGAAGACCAAGTTGAATGTCTGATGATATGTCTACGAAGGGTTGAAAAGTAACAACTGCATTTACAGCTTCAAAAGTATAAATTCTGGTTATAATTAATTATGAGCTATGGTTGTTTGGTTAGCTATCAAACAGGAAAGGTCCATTTAAGGGTAAATGTCTTGAGTAGAAAAGAAAGAATGAATATCATTAGGGTTAATAGGGAATGAGTAAAGGAATCTGAAAAATTAGGAATTGAAGATCAGGTTTTGACTCAGTTTCTGGTTTATACTTACTTTGTTGTTAGATATCAAAGGTGGTATTGATATAGATGATTGATGTTGACTTCAGTATGGAATGTTGTGAGCATCAAAGTTCATATTAATATCTAATTTAATATGACAACAAAATGAGTATTAGTACAAGAGACCGAGTTTTGAATAAGGTTATGATTCATTCCGTTCAAAATTAAAATATTTCCTTTCGGATAGTAAAAGATTCTCGCTTGATGAATATACTTGATAGTGGTTGAAAAGAAATTGGGATATACTATTAAGTAGTAGGTTAAATGCAATTATTGAAATTTTTCCTTTAAGGTTAAGCTTTTGAGTAGATGTAGGACATTTTGAAGCGTAAGATGCCATGAGCTCAGTATATCGGACGCAGATGAATGAAAAGTACAAGAGATCGATTAAAGATTCTCGAATACGATTGAAAACGATCATAGGTCAGGCTAATCGAATGGAAAGAGATATGAGAAGTAAAGTTGAACAACCAGTAAAAATGGGAGGCATTCATGAGCACGAATTATTAGCAAAATAAGATTAGTACAAGCTTGTTGTGCATATGTTGTGTACTTGATGATTTCATAAACAAAACACCTAAGTAGATTTTACTTAGTGAAATAATGTAGCACTCGACGGATAAGAATTATAGTCCCGACGGATAACTCATTATAGTCCCGACGGATAATGATTTATTATCCATCGAGTGAGTAGCTTATGTAATAATGAGTCTGTAGCACATTTCTGCATACACCTTTGTATAGATTCTGTAGTAGCATATAAGTAATGTTGACTTTAACTAGATATGCAGAATAGGTTGATTAATTTTACATAGATGATGTCTTGTAATTCTGCATAAATGAATTAAAGTCAAGTGCCAAAATAGCTACCGACGGATGATTAACAAAGCCATCGACGGATGATCAAATGGCTATCAACGGATGTTTAATTTAGCAGTCGACGGATTATCAATGAAGCCATCAATGGATGATCATAAAGTCGACGGATAATCATGTATTCAACGGATAAAGAATTCAAACATCTGTTGATAGTGACAACTGGTCACATGCGTCGGGATGTATGCAAATGGAATGAGGAAGCCTATTAAGCGGGTAATAGAGAACAAAGTAACAAAACATTAGACCCAATAGTTTTTATAATGATTCTATCTTTTGACTTTGTAATCTTGGTAATATATAAACCAAGAAGTAGCAAATAGAAACAAGAATCTGAGATGCAAAAAGTGAGAAACATTTGTAAGCAGAATTATTAGCATTTTTATGTATTCTCAGTAGTTCAAATTTGTAAGCAGCTGTGAGCATTCTTGCACACATAGTTCTCTCGATATAATATATATATCTCTGGTGGAATTGTATAAATCCACCAGAAAGTTTTTAAAGACTCTTATTTTTAATTACTTATGTTTTGATTCACTTAAGTTTTTATTCCGCATTGTGCTAATCAAAACACTTATATTTGTATTCGAGTTTGAACATTTTTATTTTAAGAAAAAGGTTCAAGAATTCCATTCAACCCCCCTTCTGTAATTCTTGCTATATTGTCAAGGGACTAACAAAGCTAAGTTAGTCCTTTGAGACAGTAAGAAAATAGAATGATTGTGAATGACTTGGTCTTGTTGTCACAGGTATAACGAGTTCATAAGACGTTCATATGTGTTTGACCAGGAAGAGTAATTTAGCTCTATATATACAGAATGGAGAGTTGAACTAGGTTGCATGGGAAATTGATAGATGTTGGTATTGATAAAAGATTGTTGAGTAATGGTGACAAAAGATTGTTGAGTAATGATAAAATTTTGACAAAAACTTGAATTTCCCCCTTTGAATACTTACGATGAATTATAATTCCCATATTAAGGTGAGCGCACTGATCACTTTTTGTGTATCTGTATGAGTGTGAACTAGTGTTCAGTCTAATTTGTTGTTGATCGCCATTAACGACATTCTTTCACGAAAGGTTTTATGATTCCAAAACCGGACAAAAACCTGATTCAGGAGATGAATCTGGGAACCGCTTGTCACTTTTGGATTTACAATCCAAGGCTGGTAACGGCCAACGTTTATTCACTCAACTCACTCAAATAAATAGAATCGTTTAAAATTATTCAAAGATTTTGTCCGGGAATTTTCCATTGATATTAATGCTTGAAACTCAATTATATACTTGCTGGGCATTTTTTGCTCACTCTTGTTTTGTAATTCTTATTTCTTCCAGAAGCAGGAAAAGATAAAAGTGAATAACTTGTGATAGACAACAAGAGTTAGAGAGATCTCCGCTGCGAGAGAACGAAGATGTTAGAAAAAATAAGGCAAGGGCATTAGCATAAAGGTATTAAACTTGTATTATAGTTGTTGTGAATTGTAGAAGGTTAGATTCTTGTTTCATACCATAGCCTGTAAACGATCCGGATTTAAGGGGTTATTTATTTATTATTTTATTTTATGTAAAGATTGTTCAGTGACACAAAATCTTGACCCCAGATTTGGATTGTTACAAACTATGTGAACACATTCTGCCCCGTAAGGTTCTGAATTTTGTAATATTTGAATACTTGATAGGATGTCCATCTCAATCAAGTCCAGTTTCTCTTGATTTCATTTCTGCACGGAAAGCTGAGCAAACTCCAAAATTTGCAGAGAATATGTTATGCATTTTACCTTGACAGTCTCGTATTATACCCCCGCCTCCTGCTGCTTTGCAGAACCATCAGTATTGAGCGCATACCAACCCGAATGAGGGAATATCCATTTAATATAAACCTGTTGGTGCGTGTCTATATTCATTTCTCCATTTCACTTAAAACATTTTAACCAATATGTATTTCAAGAATTCAATTCTACCAAGTTTTACATATATAAATTTAGTTTCTTGGTAACTAATATGTGCCCATCCTTTTTTATAGGTGGCATTCAGATCAAAGTACCCTTATATGTAACTACATCCCTTTTTCATGCACAACTACATAACAAAAATAGTGCATGTTTGGCATTAGCCTCGTTTCCTTGGAGCAGACTGTTTGGCAACTTTAATCAAGTGTTCATTTCTCGTCATATATGATGAAGCAGAGAAAGTTAGTTGAATGGTACTTTCATGCTTTTAAGCCCATGTTTTTCAGTTTCCGTGATCCAAATCTATTTTCTATATGATGAAGCAGAGAAACCTAATTATCATATCTCTTTCTCCTCTCTCATCCTCTATAAACCCTAGCTGCATTATTGCTATTTTCATTCTCTAACTCTCTATCTAAATTCTTCTATAGTTGATCTATTTCCTCTATTTTAAAGCTGTGTTATCGATTCACTCGTGTGACAGCGGCAGAGACCTCAAGCGGATCAGCTATACGGATCGATGAATTGCACACCCTCTTTTGTGAGCTATGTGCTGCTGAGGTTATCAAGGGGAAATTTTAAACAAAAAAGGGTGGATTACCGCTCATACACAATTTTTGAAGCAAAAACCAGATGTGAAATACATTGTTAAGCAATTTAATAATCAATGAGATGCAATGAAAGCGGATTACCAATGTAACACCCCCAAATCCGGGGTCAGGGATCCGGGTTGTCACGAGTTCCATTTCCGTTAATAACACTTAATCTTAATAAATAACCAACTACTGCGTATTGTGACCCCGCAATATACTCGCGCACACACCACAAGTTATAGTCTCAGAGACGAATACCAAAAATAATACAAGTCATTTTATTCCACACTTATAAGTCATTACACCTCAAAAGGGTTTTTGAATAAATTTACATATTCTTTGCCATTATTACAATTCATAGAATATACATAATTCTGGTACATCAAAGTTGAAAGCCTAGCCTATTGGTAGTTACTACCTCATCCATAGCCGCATCAACGCCTAGTCGCCTACAGGAAGCTGCAGAACATTTCAAATCTGTTCACGAATTGGGAACTTGGTCCTGTTCATTTTGCCTAGCTGTTGTTGTGTGATGAAGAAATGAAGCAAGGTTGAGCATTACATCTCGCAAGATAATATATAATTTAATCAATAATGCAAGTATCTGAATCGATAACTTATTGAAAATCTTTATCAAGTGTAAGATATTTACTTACTGGATATAAGCTTAAAAATATGAAGTTACAAAATACTCCAATATACTTATATCCTTTAGAAAAACTACTTGAACTGCCACAGTTCAAAGTATAATAAGTTTTCAAAAGCTCAACATATAGAAGGAGCTACAAGATAAAACTTGTATAGAATCAATCTTTGAAATATTATTCAAAAGAAATGAAGTTAAGAGATACTTCATTAGTCCCGATATATATATATCATACACTCCTTGAAAACCTCTGTTATGAAAATTATAAACAGAGTCGTCATTCCAAAAAATTCTGGAAAGAAGAAACTTTGGCATAAACCTGATATCTTGCTGATCAGGCAAAGATATCAATCAAGTGACCTTTTCTACTAGTAGATGGATGAATTCCCCACTGGTCATCACCCTGGCCATATTAGGACCTTATGCTGGTCTGCCACTCAACCACTTACGCTTTGATGGACTGCCACTCAGCCACTTACACTTTGATGGACTCCCACTGAGCCCATATCGCCTATGCCGACGCATTTTGATTGGGCTTACTTCCCGAACGTTGGGCAAGTAATCAAAAACTCTATTATCAACCAGCAACTTCGTTGCGATAAAAATACACCATTGAGCCGGATCCCTTAAGTTTTGAGTGAGTATCTAAATTCCCTTCGAAAGGAATATCTTAAATTTAAAAACGAGTTTTGGGATCTGCTCTAACTTTTAAAATTATTTTGAAGACTCGAAAATATTTTTGGAAATGTTTGGAGTAAGGATGATTTAATAAAATAAATTAGTTCTAATATTTTAAAATATATCTAAATATTATTATTTAAATAATATTCTCATAAAGAATAGTTTTTATAAAAATAAATGAAGTAAAAGTTTTGAAACTAATACTTGAAACAAATAATAAATAACAAAAGATATACGTATACGAAAGTAAGATCTTTATTTGAATAATCGAAAATAAATTTTGATTATTATTTAAAACCATCGAATATAACTTATTCGATTAAAAGTTATAGAAAACTATATAAAATATACTAGGGAACCTCACCTCCCGGTTTTAGGAAAGTGTTTAACTTTAGATCCCCTATACTAAGGGTATACGAAAGTACTGCTTATCTCTAGCATAGTGTTAGGACAAAAACAAGTGCTAATATTCACGCAAGTATACGAGATCGCAAGTAATATAGAATTATTTCTAGTTCGTTCCCACAGAGACTGGTTTAGGTTAATTTCAATCAATTTACTTATGCAACAATGGTATGGTTATTATTCAATGCTAAGATGATTAACAAGTGAATTTTGTTTATAACTACGATTAACTAAGAGATTATACTAAAGAACATTAACTAAGAGATTAAAAGGGATTGATTACTATATGACACAAACATGGGATTCTAGTTTCATTACTACTTCATTCAATAGCCTTTTTGTTCTCAACCTTAGCATGCAATGGTGATGACACTAATCAGATAACACAAAATTAGTAAACGCCAACTTTCGTTGTACGAATACCCTCTACCAGAAATCCACAAAAGATATAAAAGCTGAATATACACCAATTATATTGAAACCCTATATATCTATAGAATTTGACAACATAACGGTTTAACGCACAAGTTATCTATCGTGATTACATAGGGCAAGTAAGATGGTTAAAATTACGTATGAATCATGCATAACAAATACATGACCCTATGCTAGCATTGCAAGTTCTAAACCCTATATTCACTTTTGCTTCAATAGAGATTAACACACTATCTTATAAGTTCGCGACGCTCATAAGATGAATAAGCACAACCAATACTAGGATATCATACAATCACCACACACTAAGATATCGAAACAATTTAGCTAAATAAATCCATAAGTAAATCCGCTAGAACCCCACGATAACGATTAGCCCATAATCGGACTCATCATCAACGTGGGTTCCGATGAAAGCATGGTATAACAAACGTAGTCTTTATACTGAATAAATAATAAACCAAGTATGTTAACAAGAGTATAGGTTCAATAAATAAGAAAAATAGCATCCAAGATTACAACTTAAAATAAAGAATCACAATAATAAACTAGATCATCTTCGCCTTGGTTGAATTGTGCTATACGGTCTTCTTACGCCTTCTCCTTAAGCTCTGGTACGTCTTATTAATGAAAAACGATCTTAAGTTAACATTATATAGTAGCTCATGCAGATTAGAAGTCCAGCAGATCAAAATTGTAGTAGAATCATGATTCTTGAAACCCGACCTGGCGCGGGCGCGCGCTTCACCAGCGTTGTCTTCCTGTACCCTGGCGCGGCCGTGCGCTACCAAAGCGCGGGCGCACTGACCTTCTGGAAAATCTTCTTTTTCTTGTTTTCTTGCATGGTTTGAGATGACAATCCTTGAGAAATCATCCTGAGCACCATTCTAACACCAATTTAGCACTAAAATAATGCCAAATCTCATGATTCTTATATTTATGCCTGAAATGCAAAAACACTACAAAAATATATCAAATACACAAATAACTTGAGTACAAAACATCAATTCGATCCTTTATAGAGCATTCTAAGTGGACATAATTGCCACTTAACACACCCCCAAACTTGAACCGATGATTGTCCTAAAGCATAAACAGACTCAAAGAACAAAAATAAAAATGCACGAATGCAATGATCCCCTCAGATTAACTTAACCAATCGATGAGCAACATCACAACAAATGCAGTTATTCGCACAAAGATCAATCAAATCTCATAAATCAACTAACAAACCAGAAGCGTGCGTGTGTGCAAGTGTTTACAGATATACTATCGCAATTAGATCAACAATCATGACTCACTACTCATAAAGGCAATCACAAGGTTATAAATAGAATAAAAGCTAAACTCAAAATGACTGACAACACTTCAATTCTTATATCGGAGTTATAAATGGATTCATACTTTTATTCAGAACACATAAACAACACAAATATGCTTATTTGATCGTGCAATGAGTGAGGTCCACAAAAGACTTTTACAATAATACCCATGTAGTGAGCGTTACGTTAACGGATCCAAGACTGTAAAAGCCTTAGGTCACTAGGCACAAAGTCCCCTAAAAACTTAATAACTCGAGTATTAAAGAGCCCACTCGTGATCAATTATGCATAAACACATTTTTTTCTTTTTTTTCTTTTATTTCTTTTTTTCTATTTTTTTTCATTTGATTTCTGAACGAGTGCGTTTCGCTCCATCTCGTTCAACCCTAGACTACTCATATAAAATGATTCGGCTACTAGCCATTCGACACCTAGCCACAACAACTACCAATGAAATCCAATGTTTTTCTCTAATTTTTAAATATTCATGTTATTTTATCATTAAGAGAATATCCTAAATTTTAAATATAAATATGTGATTAAACCTCAACAAACAAACCATGATCATGATCTAGAAGCCAAAAAACCTATAAGACTTAGTGAAATTTATTGCTTCTAGCATGCAAATCAACTCGATAGGACTTAACATCACTAAATACGACATCACTACACTAACATCAATATCACAAATCAATCGGAAAAATAAAACTTAAGGGATCATATTATAATACAGATGCATGAAACTATATGCAACAAACTAATAACAAAATAAAAAAAAACTATATGGAAAATATGCAACTATATGAACTAAACTATCATAAATATGCAAACTATATGAGACACCCACTAACATATACATTAACATATATTCCTTGACTACTACCCCAAACTTAAAATATTCACTGTCCTCAGTGAAGTTAATAGTAAGGAATCAGGCATATCTACTCAGAATCAGGGTCATCACCCTCATGGGGTGGTGTGTCAGGAGTGTCTAGAGGTGAATACACAGAATCCTCACCGAATACTGGTCACTGGATATAAAATCTTGCGGCTATGAATGCAGTCCCCAATGCCTGGGTAACGTCCTGTGCAAACCGCCTATGGATGTCATGCATCACATTCATCCTCCTCATCAAGCGCCTATACTCGCTGAACTCATACCAGCACTGCCATATGCTTCCTCCTGCTGCAGCTGCTGCGACCCCAATGGACCAGCCTCACCCAACTCAGTTCTCCAAGCTGCTCTACTCGCCTGAGTCGTGCCACTAGCATATGCCTGAGGAGCTGGCCTTCTACCTGGCAGATGGTCATAAGAATAACCAAGCCCATTAGGATCGGGCTTACCACCATACCACTCCTGCAAAGTCTGTAATGTCGAACTATCAATTAGGGTACTAGGAAGCCGCAACTGCTCATGCGCGGGCCAATAAACTCTAACCACCACACACAGCTTCGTCACAATGGACGCATAGGGTATAGACCCCGTAGTACTCCCTCGCAAGAACCTCAGATGACCCTGATGAATCACCATCCCGAGATCCACATAGTCTCCTTGAAGAATCCCCCACAACAACCGTGCATGCTCCATATTAACATCATGCACGTGAGAAGATGGCATGATGTTGGCACAAATAAAGGAATTCCATGCATGTGCAAACCTGTTCATGCACGAGGCAGGGAAAGTGGCATACTCGTTCGTGCCCTTCTTGAACTTCTTGTGAGTCTTAGGCACACACAATATAGCAACAATCAAATACAAATTAAAATCATCCCCTGTCTTCTCATTCCAGTTATCCTGATCTGGCCTCCTCTCGGGCTGCTCAATTACCGTACGAATCGCCTCAGCACTATAATCCACCATCAACCCCCTCACCACAGTAAAACCGTTCTTCTCCGCCTTTACATTCGCGTAAAACTTGTGAACCACACTCATGGCACAACATCGGGTGTCTCGCAAAAAGCAACCTAACCCATCTCCAAAATCATCTCCAACAACTTACCATCCCTTCCTAATGGCAGAAAACCTCGCTCCTTGGCTATGGGCTTTGAAAGCAGCCTCGTATACTCCACCTCAGCCTCCAGAGTTGAAAACCTAGGCCTCACACCACCAATGCTTGAAGAATCGGTAGTGCTGCTGCTAACTTGGGTTCTTTGTCTTTTGGGTGCCATTGAGATTGAATAAGTTGAGAGAAAAGATAAGTGTATAAGAGAGAATAGTGTTTGAGAATTTGAGAAGTGATGGAAGAGTTTGTGTATAAGTGTGTGTATATATAGGGATTAGGAGAGAATTAGTTATGGAAAAGAAGTGGGAATTGATTATGGGAATAATGGTAGTAATGGGGTTGATTGAAATTGATTTGGCGAGGGAAATATGGGAAGTGGAGGAGGAAAATTCGGGTGCAAGCAGTTTTTATTTTTAATTTTCGATTTTTTCTGATTTTTTTAACTTCAGGGGGCCAGCGCGACCGCTCGCTACCCTAGCGCGGGCGTGCCGTGCTTCTGTTAATCCAGCGCGACCGCCCCGCCAAGCTGCACGGGCGCGCGCAGTCTCTGGAAAATCAGCGCCGCCACCCCGCTTCTCAGTGCGGGCGTGCCGTGCTACTGTAGTTGACACTGAATTTTTTTTTTCTGATTTTTTTGTGTTTTTCTCCTTTCTTTCTTCTTCCTCTACCTACTAATGTACAACAAACTTGGGTTGCCTCCCAAGAAGTGCTTGGTTTACGTCGTTAGCTTGACGTAGAAACTCGAGATCAAGTAGACAATAAAACGGCACTAACCACTTCACGGTTTACCGTATCCCCAAAGTAATGCTTCAACCTTTGTCCATTCACCTTGAATGCTTGTCCTGGATCATTCTCAAAAATCTCCACCGCTCCATGCGGAAACACAGTTTTGATAATAAACGACCCTGACCACCTCGACTTCAACTTTGCAGGAAAAAGACGGAGATGAGAGTTGAACAAAAGAACTTGTTGTCCCGGCACAAATAATTAGAGCACTAGACCCCTATCGTGCCACCTCTTGACTTTCTCCTTATACATTTTGTTGTTCTTATACGCTTGAAGTTAAAACTCGTCGAGTTCATTCATTTGAAGCATTCTTTTCTTATCAGCTGCATCCAAATCAAGGTTTAACTTCTTCAAAGCCCAATATGCTTTGTGATCGAGCTCCACAGGCAAATGACACCCCTTACCATAAACCAACTAAAAGGGT
The DNA here is from genome assembly GCF_009905375.1 of Apium graveolens. Lineage (NCBI taxonomy): Eukaryota > Viridiplantae > Streptophyta > Magnoliopsida > Apiales > Apiaceae > Apium > Apium graveolens. The sequence goes on along the minus strand of NC_133654.1, from coordinate 61,909,352 downwards.
GACATGCATAGCGGAGTCTTATATGCTATTCTATATGCCCAAACAGCTTCATCCAACTTCAAAGACCAATCCTTCCTTGATTGACACATAACTTTTTCTAGAATTCGCTTGATCTCTCTGTTAGACACCTTAGCTTGACCATTAGTCTAAGGGTGGTAGGCTATAGCAATGCGATGATTCACATTATATCTTTGCATCATAGCAGTAAACTTGCGATTGCAGAAATGCGATCCCTCATCGCTGATTACGACTCTTGGAGTCCCAAACCTTATGAATATCTGCTTATGGAGAAAATTTAGCATTACCTTCGCATCATTTATTGGCAAAGCCTTGACTTCAACCCATTTTAAAACATAATCAACCACCAACAAGATATACTGATTATTGCAAGATGAGATAAATGGCCCCATGAAGTCAATTCCCCAAACATCGAAGACTTCAACCTCGAGAAGCACATTGAGAGGCATCTCATCCCTCTTAGACATATTACCCACACACTGGCAGTGATCACACTTCAAAACAAATTGACGTGCATCCTTAAACAATGTAGGCCAGAAAAATCCTGATTGAAGGATATGAGTTGCTGTCTTTTCTCCGCCATAGTGGCCTCCATACGCAGTCGAATGCCAATCTTGCAAGATCGCCCCCCCCTGTTTTGCTGTACGGAATACATCTCCTGATGATTTGGTTAGCTCTTTGCCTAAACAAGAATGGCTCATCCCACATGTACCACTTCACCTCATGAAGAAACTTCTTCCTTTGAGCATAAGACAAGTCTGGAGGCATGATATTACTCACAAGGTAGTTCAAAGTGTCTACGAACTATGATTCTTCCTCTTGTAAAACAACTGCTCATCAGGAAAAAACTCATTTATCAATGTCTTATCCTGTGAAGGTGCACTTGGATCTTCCAAACGAGAGAAATGATCAGCAACTTGATTCTCAGTACCCTTTCTGTCCTTAATCTCCAACTCAAATTCCTGAAATAAAAGAGCCCATCGAATAAGTCTAGGCTTCGAGTCCTTCTTCGAGATGAGATAGCGAATCGCAGCGTGATCAGTGAAAACTGTCACCTTCGTCCCAAGCAAATAAGATCGAAACTTCACAAAACCGTAGACAATGGCTAAGAGCTCTTTCTCAGTAGTAGTATAATTCAGTTGAGCCCCATTGAGGGTCTTACTAGCATAGTAGACCACATGAAATATGTTGTTCTTTCTTTTGCCCAAGAACTTCTCCAACTGCATAGTCACTTGCATCGCACATCATCTCAAAAGGTTCATCCCAATTAGGTGTAGTTATGATCGGTGTCGTGATCAAACGCTTATTTAAGATCTCAAAAGCAGCAAGACACTCGTCATCAAACTTGAAAGGGACATCTTTCTCTAGAAGATTGCACAAGGGTTTAGAGATTTAAGAGAATTCCTTGATAAATCTCCGATAGAAACCCGCATGACCAAGAAAGCTGCGAACTCCCTTAATAGAAATTGGTGGAGGAAGGTTTTTGATAACCCCCACCTTGGCTTTGTCCATCTCAAGACCTTTACTAGAGACCTTATGCCCAAGAATAATGCCCTGTTGTACCATAAAATGACATTTCTCCCAGTTGAGGACCAGATTGGTCTCAACACACCTTTTAAGAACGGCGCCAAGATTTTGCAAGCATTCGTCAAAAGGATCATCAAACACGGAGAAATATTCCATGAACACCTCCACATTGTGATCAATCATGTCAGAGAAGATAGCCATCATGCATCTCTGAAATGTGGCAGGTGCACCACACAACCCAAAAGAAACTCTTCTGAAGGCAAAAGTACCAAACAGACAAGTGAAGGTAGTCTTTTCCTGATATTCTGGAGCAATACAAATCCGATAATAACCCAAATAGCCATCCAGAAGACAATAGTAATCATGTCCATCCAACCTGTCAAACATCTGATCAATAAATGGAAGAGGGAAATGATCCTTCCTTCTGGCTTTGTTCAGCTTCCTATAATCCATGCAAACTCTCTACCCTATAAGTGTTCGAGTAGGAATGAGCTCATTCTTTTTATTAGCAACAATGGTGATACCTCCTTTCTTCGGTACACACTGAACTGGACTCACCCAAGAACTGTCAGAGATGGGATAGATGATCCCTGCATCTAGCTATTTGAGGATTTCTTTCTTCACAACTTCTTTCATGATCGGATTAAGCCTTCTCTATTGCTCAACAATAGGCTTGCTACCTTCCTCTAGCAGAATTTTATGCATACAATAAGAAGGGTTGATGTTAGATATATTTGATAATGTCATGGTTAATATGATTTATGTTTAGTTTTCAGATCTTACTGAAACAGGATAAATCAGTACTTACTGGAATTCAGGACTTAAGGATATCAGTACTTATATTATCAGGAGATAATCATCAAAAGATGGATATCAGAACTTAAGTACTGAAGGACGTTCAGATAAGGACAGCAGGTGATCAAAGGAAAGAAGATCGAGACAAACATAAGAAGAGATATGCATGAAGAAGGAATTCTATGAAGAATAGAATACTTGGAAGAAAAGATATCTGATTGATATATTTTAGGAAGCAGAATTATATTCCATATCAATTAGCAATTATCTTGTAACTGTGTAGTATATAAACACAGACATAGGGTTTACACTATAAGTGTTAAAATATTCGAGAAGATTATTCATTGTAACCCTAGCAGCTCTCGTGATATTTGTTCATCACTGAGAGGTAACAGTTCCATACTGTAACATAGTTTATTGTTTTAATAAAGTTTGTTTTCTGTTACTTGAGTTATTAAAGTTCGATTTGATTGTACTTTACACTGTATTCACCCCCTCTACAGTGTGTGTGTGACCTAACAAGTGGTATCAGAGCCTATATGTTAACACACAAACAGTTTAAGATCCAAACACAATCATGTCTGACACAGAAACTCCAACTAAGCCCACCAAAACTGAAGAACCTCCAAAGACACAAATTCAAAGTCGGTATGAGACCATCAGAGTTCCCATACTGAGACCATCTGAATATGCCATATAGAAGGTGAGGATGACCATGTTTCTGGAAGCTACAGATCCAGAATATCTTGATAGAATCAAAGAAGGACCTCACAAACCAACCAAGCTCGCTGTTGCAGTTGCAGGTGAAGCAGCAAAGACTGTACCAAAGGAGAAGAGTGATTACACTGCTGAAGATATCGCATCAATTGCTAAGGATGCTAAGGTACGGCACTTACTGCATAGTGCCATTGATAATGTAATGTCAAACAGGGTAATTAACTGCAAGACTGCAAAGGAGATATGAGATGCTCTGGAAACAAGGTGTTAGGGAACTGATACAATTAAGAAGAACAGGAAGACAATACTCACTCAAGAGTATCAATACTTTAACTCAAAGGCTAATGAGTCATTGACTGATTTATATGATAGATTTGTCAAACTCTTGAATGATTTGTCACTGGTTAATAAGGAGTATGATCTTGAAGATTCAAACCTTAAATTCTTGTTAGCTCTTCCTGAATGCTGGGATTTGAAGGCAACAACAATAAGAGACAACTACAATCTTGATGAAATAACTTTTGATGAAATTTATGGAATGCTCAAGACTCATGAACTTGAGATGGAACAAAGAAGCAAGAGGAAAGGAGGAAAGTCAAGGACAGTTGCTCTCAAGGCTGAAGAAGAATCCCCCAAGGCAGCTACCTCAAGGAAAGAAAAGGGTAAAGCTCTTTTCACAAAGTCTGATACAGAGTCATCAAGTTCTGAAAGTGATGATGACTCAGAATCTGAAAGCTTGCCTGAGACTGATGCTGATGAGGAGATGATGAAGCTGTGTGCTCTTATAGTGAAAGGGATCACAAAGATTGCATACAGGAAGTTCAGGAAGGGAAAGAATTTTTCCAGGAAAGTCACAAGTTCTGATAAGAAGAATTTCAGAAGATCTAAGGGCAGAGGAGGAAAGTCTGACAGAGGAGATTATACCAATGTTAAATGCTATAACTGTGGTGAGAAAGGCCACATACCTCCTGATTGCAAGAAAGTGAAGAGTGACAAAGGCAAAGCTCTTGTCACAAAGAAGAAAAGCTGGACAGACACCTCAGACTCTGAAAGTGTGGAGAATTATGCTTTGATGGCAAATGTTGATAAAGCAAGTGCTGAAAGCAGTTCTGAAGCTGCTGAATCAAAGGTACCTCAGACTACTTATGCTTTTCATACTGATGATATTAATGAGTTAAGAAGATATCTTAAAACCATGTTTGTTAGTTATAGAGATCAAACCTTAACATGTGAAAGATTAACTTCTGAAAATCTTGCTTTTAAGAAAAGAAATGATTTCTTAGAAAAAGAGTTAGTTATGTTCCATCAAACTCAGAAAGATAGAGATGATGCCTTTTATGTAAGGGATGAAGTACTAAAAATAAATGAATCTCTAAAAACTGAGTTAGAAAAGGAAAGAGAGGTTATCAGGACTTGGACTAACTCTGGCAGAACAACTCAGAATTTGTTAAGTAGTGAAAACTGGAAAGAGGGCTTAGGTTATGGAGAGGATAAGAATGATAAAGGAACTGTAGAAATTAAGCCTGTTGTGTAACACCCCCAGATCCGGGGTCAGGGATCCGGGTCGTCACGAGTTCCATTTCCCTTAATAACACCCAATCTTAATAAATAATCAACTATTTTGTACTGTGACCCCACCATAAACACACACACCACAAGTTATAGTCTCAGAGATGAATATCCAAAAATAATCACAAGTCGTTTTATTCCACAATTATATGCCAATACACCTTAAAAGGGTTTCTGAATAAATTTACATTTCTTTGCCATTATTACAATTCATAAATATACGTAAATCTGGTTCATCAATAGTTGAAAACCTAGCCTATTGGTAGCTCCTACCTCAGCTAGGGCGGCATCAACGCTTCCAGAAAACTGAGGAACATTTTCTAACCGCTTGCGAATTGGAAGCTTGGTCCTGTTCATCTTGTCTAGCTGATGTTGTGTGATGAAAGAAGAAAGCAAGGGTGAGCAACAAGCCCACCAAAATAATATGTATAATGATTTACAATATATGAGCATTTTCATAGTACTTATGAAAGTCTTGGTCAAGGAGAAATGAACCAAGTTTGATATCTTACCGTGACCAAGTCGCAAAATATTCAGTATATATGCACATATATACTTTTCACAATCTTTGAAATCCTCCGACATGTATAATATACACAGAGTTCCAGTTTATAACTGTACAAAATATCATTGCAAGGTGATCTCATATATCTAACCTTGTCTCAACGTTTTTCCGAAAATCTTTGACATGCACAAGATAATCATTTACTAGATATAAGTTTAAAAGATGAAGTTACAAGATACTCCAATATACTTATATCCGAATACTACTTGAACTACCACCGTTCAAGTTATAATCAGTTTCAAAAGTTCATCACCCAGATGAGACTACAAGATAAGACTTGAATAGATTCAATCCTTGAAATATCATTATAAATAATGAAGTTACGAAATACTTCATTAAGTCCCGATATATATATATACACCTATATATATATACATTTCATACACTCCTTGAAAACCTCTGTTATGAAAATTATAAACAGAGTTGCAATATCCAATGAATTTTGGAAAGGAGAAAACCTTGGCATAAACCTGATATCTTGCTGATCAGGCAAAGATACCAATAAGTAACCTTTTCTACTAGTAGATGGATGACTTCCCCACTGGTCATAACCCTTGCCGCAATAGGACCTTATGCTGGACTGCCACTCAGCCACTTACGTATTTGATGGACTCCCACTGAGCCACTTACACTTTCATGGACGCCCACTGAGCCCATGTTGCTTATGCCGACTCAAACAGATGGACTTACTTCCCGAATGTTGGGTAAGTAATCAATTCATTTATCAAAACAGCAACCTCGTTGCGAATATAAAATACACCACAGAGCCAGATCCTTTAGATTTTTGAACGAGTATTCAAGTCCCCTTCAAAAAGGAAGATCTTAAATTTGAAAACGAGTTTTGGGATCCGCTCTAAACTTTAAAAATCATTCTGAAGACTCAAAAACATTTTTAAGAATGTTTGGAGTACTGCTGATTTATTAAAATAAATCAGTCCCAATATATTAGAAAATATCTGAATATTATTATTTAAATAATATTCCCATAAAGAATAATCTTTATACAAATAATTGAGGTAGAAGTTGTAAACCTTATACTTGAAATGGGTATTAAATAACCAAAGATATACTTATACGAAAGTACTATCTTTATTTGAATAATCAAAGATAAGTTTGATTATCGACACCTTATTCTTTAATAAAATAAAGTATATATCTCAGCATATAGTCGGAGTCATAGGTCCTCAAATGAATATTCAAATAATATTCATTAAATAGTATAAACTGAGTCATAAGTCCTCGAATGAATATTCAAGTAATATTCATTAAATAATATAAACTTATCGAATAAACCTTATTCGATTAATAGTTTCGAAAACCATATCAATATATATATATATATATATATATATATCATATACTCGGGAACATCTACTCCCGGTTTTAGAAAAGGGTTCACCTTTGGGTCCCCTATCCTCAGGGTATACGCAACTACAGCTTATCTCTAGCATATGTATTATGCAACTAGTAAGCATTTGAACCAACAGATATATAAATCAAGAATACGAAACAGGCATGCATATATACCATATCACATGCTACAATATATCGCAAGAATTTGCTAATAAGAAACATGCATTTATCACAAGATCATGCATATACACATATACATCACAACAACAGTTATACGGGTAGAAAACTTGCCTGAGCGACTGGGGGTTACAAATGGCTTGGGACGAGTCTGGTAACCTATGAACAACATATAAGTTGGAATTAAACCAAAGTCACTTATAAATCTATACTTTAACCAATTTAGACTCTAACGCTCGCTTTGCGCTTAACGATTCACTTAAGTCGCTCGAGTACCCTCGGCTCCATCATTTTTAATAAATTAACCAATACAAGTTTTAAGGCGATTCTTTTGCGAGTGTCTTACCAACTGCCTATTACACTTTATATAAATGTTTCATACTCCAATTAGTCCTTTAAGGTCTTTAACCTATGTTTCAAAGTAAGGCGAGGGGTAATGGTTCGTTCGCGAAACGTCGTTACTTAAAACAGCCGTTTCTCCTAAACCGTACATCGGAATCAAACAAACCACATATCAAAATGAAGCTCGTAACATGAACTATCTAATCATGGCAATGGTCAAAACCTAGCAAAGAATTCTCGGGTCCTAATGTTAAGAACAAAACAGCCTAAAGTAAATCGGACATTACGACGACTATGTTTACGCGATTTCCCAAATTTATACCATTCCAAATCAACCACCAAGCAACCCCAATTCATTCATACAACCAAAATCCATCCATAACATACTACAACAGCCCCAACACCTCAAGTTCTCCAATTTATGTTATTCTAAAACATGAATTTAAAACTATACTTAAGTCCTTTAACTAATCAATAAGATTTCAACATCCAATTTACTACAACTCCAACCCAAACTCTAAACATGCAAGCATCAAGCTACTCTTTTACCATAACAATTAAAATCATCCTAATATATAAAGTAAAGCTAGGGTTTGGAGATGTTATACCTTCCTTGAAGTGATGTGAGTAGCTAGGAAGCCTTAAGAAGCCTTGAGATGTCTTAGGGATGCTTGGATCTTAAAGGAAAAACAAGAAAAATCAAGTTAAAAATCTTGAAATCACTATTCATTATCTTCTTCATTGATTTCTTGGAAGAGATTGAGAATGAATTGGAGGCTTAAACTTATAGGATAGCCATATCTATGCATAAGGAGTACTAGATAATTACCTTACTAATTAAGGAAGCTTGGAACTTGAACTTTGAAATTTCTTCTTCTTGAAATGAAGAAAAGCCGAGAGCAAATGTTGAAGAAGAAAGGAAATGATTTTTGTGTTTATGATTTGTTTAGCTTAGCTTGGTTGCTTTTAATTTGATTTTGGTTAATTACCTTATTAACCTTGAAAATTGTGTGGTTAAAAACCAACCACACCTCCTCCCCCTATGTCATGCTTATGTCACCTTTGCTATGTCATCACCCCTTACTTGCCCTCTTCTTATTGGTTTGATGACCTCATCATCCCTAACCTCCTTGATTAACTCCTAATTGTTTGCCTAATGACCACTGATCTGTTATACGGTTCGCTTAACTTTCGTTCTCGTTATCGTTTGAGGGATCATACCCGGGATCTTATTACTTAGGTTTCCTTAACCTTTCTCAATACATTATTTTCCTTTTTATGATCCTCTCTTATAATCCTTGAATTTAAATCCTTTTTATTCTGTTACCTTATACTCAATTCTTTCTGTATCTGGTAGATTTCTGGGAAAAATCAAAGTGTTCGGATTTGGATTCTGACGATCTTTACATACACTTATATACCACATAGAGTACTAATAATATCCCAGAAGATCAATAAAAGAACCCCTACCTAGTGTGGCACGGAAAGTTTTCTTATTCAGCAAAACACTATTCATAAGGGTTTCAAAAATTCCAAAAATTGGGGTTATTACAGTCTCCCCTCCTTAAAAGGATTCCATCCCGGAATCAGATAGAAAATGAGTAGGGATACTTTCTTAGCATTGCACTTTCTAACTCTTACGTAATTTTCCCACATTGTGGTTCTACCATCAAACTCTGACTAGTTTGATAACTCTTTTCCTAAGCATTTGTCCATTTTTGATCTATAACCCTTCCTGGTTGCTCCATGTAGGTTACGTCTGGTTGCATGTCTATGCACTCATATGCCCTTATTTGTCTGGCATCCGAATTACACTTCCTTAACATTGATATGTGGAACACGTTATGAACTTACTACATGTTCGGGGGTAGGGCTAGCTCATATGCTAACTTCCCAATACGTCTTAATACCTCAAAGGGTCCAACAATTCGTAGGCTTAGCTTTCCTTTCTTTTTGAACCTCATCAATCCTTTTCAAGGGATACCTTTAACATTACTAGGTCCCCTATTTCCTATTCTTTGTCCTTTCGTGTCAAATTAACATATTTCTCATGTCCATCTTGGGCTACTACCAGCCGTCCTCTGATTAGATCTATCATATCCTTGGTCCTTTGGACCACTGCTGGTCCGAGCATCTTGCGCTCTATAACTTCATCCTAACATAAGGGAGATCGACATTTTCTTCCCTCAAAGATCTCATAAGACGACATCTCGATACCTGACATACGATCTATTATCGTGAGAAAACTCAATCCGCGTTAAGTGATCATTCCAAATTCTCTCAAGTCTATTGCACAGACTCTCATTATAGCTTTTAGCATTAGAGCTTTTGCTTCTCAATACCCATTCTTTTCCAGTTCGTAATCGCTACTACCTTCCGTTCCTAATATTATACTGGTTATACTTTTGCTCGTTAGCGTTCTATAAACTTTTAATAACCACGTCAACCTTAGTATCACTAATGTGTTAGAATCGGAATACCATCGTACTGATACTACTTCCTTTAGCTGCTTCCATCTTCGAAAGCTTGATCCATCATATAGAAGTAAAGGAATTTGTTGAGAGATCACTATGATCATGAACACTTGTTCTATTGCATAGTTAGTACAGGAGGTGGCCAGCCTTTAGCACTTGACAAGCAATTAAATGACATGTGGTATCCTACTAGGCTTCTATCACACAGATAGATAGTCATTCGGCAATACCTCCCCTTCTGGAAGGGTTGTTCTTCTCAGCTTACATGAAATGAAAAGAAGAGAAAAGAATGAACTGAAGAGAATTGTATATATGTAAAAATATTGCCATAAAATATCTGGCTTGGAATCTACCTCCGAACTATAGAGGTTTGTCATAGGAGAACAAAACATATATGTATTTATATCAACATCAAGTATTATAGCATCGTATTTCACATGCCTAAATATTTTTGCTATTCCGTCCATCATTCTATGGACCCATGCTCTTCCTCGAGCTTATACATAATCACCTTTGAAACTCCCTCGACATCGAAAATCGAATCTGGGATCTCATTCTAGACACCATCGTTACTAGAATTCTATGCTTGCATCGCAACCTTCCTCGTATAGTATTACGACTTTCTATTGATAAGAAGGAATAAATATTCAATAGGTAGATAATCTACTTAACCAGTCTATTCAATAATAACTTATACACTACCACGACCCGATTAGTGGTACTCAATCTCAACATCCATTACACTGCAACTCTCACGGTTGTAATCGGCTCATTATTCAAAGAATCGTTGCTACATTACTATGGTCCACCACTGACCTACTGTCGTTATTCACTTTCCATGAAATCTTAATATCTAACCATATGGAGTCCATACATGTCGTATAGAATACTTCTAAGGAGTTAACATAATCACCAATCATAATTCATGAAGAACACTCCAAACTCTGACGTACTTTCATGACATGAAGTAGATAAAATTGCAGAAGAGTTTCAGTCAAAGCAACGATAGCAGGTTAATACCATTCTTAATCGTATGCCTTAAATAGAAGACTTAACTCAAGGGTTCGTCTAGTCCTTTTTGAAACATGGTCCTGGCTTATCTCAAGATAGTATCTTCTGAGATAGATAGCCCGCTCATGGCGATTATACGAATTAAACCTTTACCAAACTACTATTACAGTTGGGTATTGCACAGTCATCAGAAGGAATGTCAATCCTTCAAATCATAATACAATCTTCACGGCTTTAACCATTATCATTGTATTCTTCTGGCATGAGCGTCGATAATTATCCTCTTACCTTTAAAGTGTCGGCCACCTCTTTGGCCTTTCCTGGTAGTAAAATTTCCTTACAGTCAATGTCATTTTAACCACCTCCAAATAAATTTTCTACCTCATTTCAATCACAGCTTATGTGAAGATGTTTTCCTTAAAATCTGATGAGTAAAAAAAAATATCACCATTTTTCCATAAGTTATTGCCTCAGTCTTTAGAGGTTAATCACTGTCACGACTGACTCTCAATCATACTTAGAACATCTTTTATCTTAGGTCCTAATTTCCCTGAACAATTTCGACCTTTACTGGTTCGATCCATACTTTCTCGTAATTTAACACGTGCCCCACTTGGCATCATTATAATTACGTCATATTTTCTTTGTCAATATTTCTATTCTTGAGAATTTTGAATATTAACTTTCTCCTTGTAAAACCTCTAAGGTTATCCTTGAATCGTTCCTCCTGTATTCCCTAGATACAGGGCATATCAAAATACCATTTACTAATACTAGAACCATTGTCTATATACTTTTGAAAAAAATTCTCCACTGATTCTTAAAGGTTGTTATTACCTTAATCCTTTCCAATTCATACTGTCAAAACTCATACTATCCCTATTAAGGGTGAAATGCCAACCTTTATGCATTCCCCTAGGATTCATTTTAAGTTACCGGTGTTCTATCCTTAATTCCACCTTTAAAAAGGTACATGCATCCTTCCATGGATAATCAAGTCATATATCCCTGATAAGGGTGTCTTATTCAATCATTCCCACCTCGATAGTATATGCTGAATTTCATAATAACATCTGTATTCAAAATGAGGTCAATCAATATGACCTCCAAAAGATAACAACGGTTATCCGCTTTTATTGCCTAAATTGGGTAACGATAACAAGGACGTTCTGGAAGATATTGGTCGTGTTCAACGTGAACTTCTTCTTAATAATTCCTTATTTACTTTTGTTGTTTATCTCAACAGTCATCTCAATGTTGGGATATCTTTCATACCTGGCGCCTCCCTTTTTAGGTATCAAGCCACCGGTCTTACACTTCATATTCTTGAAGGTCACTTCCTTCATCCAATTTTCCTAATTTCTTACTTTCTTGACTCCTCAGTCCATCTGCGTTTCTATATTAATCAATCGATCTATCTCAAAGTTTCATAGAATACTGTCAACTTCAAGGGAATTAACTATACGTATCGCTTACGCCTTCAAACCTTGAATTTATCTCATGATCAGTCACCATCGCGCTGATGATGACACACTTCTCTATATTTAATGCAAGGGTTTCTTAGGGTTTCCCATACCTAACTCCCTTATCACTTCTCAACTTTATTTCCTTTATATCCCTTTATATTTCTACCCTTTTCAGTCTTTTATTTTCGTTTCAATTACAACCATTACATGAACCAACACAACATAAGCATTGATTTTAAACATCCCGATTCTAGATTCGTTTCCTCAGAAAGAATCTTAACAACTTTTATAACTTAAATTCATAATTCATCATACTTGTCCGCTTTGTTCTGGCTCTAAAGCTTTTACACTATCTCCATAACCTTGGGAAGTACTTTCCTGAAAACAATTGACTGAACTGTAATCAGTTTATCATAACCTCTTGCTCCGTGCCTTTCTTGGTCTTTCACCAGTGGGCGGTCTCACTCTTAGGAGGGTAAGTGACAAAAACACTATTTTCTGATTCATCAATCATTTAAAATCTCAAATGATTCGTGTATTTCCTTTAGCCAGGCTCTTGCCTCGGCTGGGTCAGTTATTCCCTTGGAACTCTGAGAGCTTAGCGACTTAAAGGTCCTGAAAGAATTACACACCACATTGTTTCCTCAAGGTGGTGGTTAGGGTAAAAGTATAAGTTTTGTTTTAGGCAGGTCCATGGATTGCCCAATAGGAGTACCATCCCGGTTCTTCCTATCTTGCTCGACTTCTGTTTTTTCAGTCTAAATATTTCTTCCTACTCCCCATAATTGGGGTCATCTTTTAATTTAAAATCTTCATTTTCCACTTCATTATATTTTGGGTTCCTTATATCTTAATTACGACCTCCCTAATTATCACATTCAAGGTTTGCCCCTAATCTTATTCCTCATGGGGGCATAATGCTTGGAATTTTTTTTTAAGAATCTCTGGATATTTATTTTACTTACTTTGCTTAAGTCTTTCCCTCGTTCTTTCCTTGCATGATTGCAAATTATGAATTCTCAAGTTCTATAAACTTCATGACACTCTCTTAAGTGTTAATAGTGCAATTAACAATATGAACTTATCACAAACAACTGATCTGAACTGAAATTAACGAATATATACATAACCATTTGTTCGAGGGTACAACTACTGAACACATTAAAGAGAATTACATCATTTGATCTGATCGCTTATATCCCAAAAGTACTCTCATAGATAATCATCTCGTCATTAAAACTAATCATTCATAACTTAGGCTAATCCTCCAAAAGCGGTGCTACATGAAACCCTCATCAGATCGCTCTGGCTCTGCACACTATCATGGATCAAGAAATGCGGGCACGCACGACATCCCTAACCTGCTCCATCACGGAGGTGATGAGGTCTAAGATAGTGGCAAGTAGAGCTGGATAATCTGACCCTCAAGATGGCCTCTAGCTGTAACACGGGTGGTAGCCTCAATCCTTTCCATGCTATGAGCTAATCCTGCCGGAAGTACCCCGCCCTCAATCCTTGGTGCAGTAAGTCGATCCAACAGATCACTCCTAACATTACGGGCCTCGGACAGGCCACCCAAAGTCATGTAATAATCGGTGATAAGAGAAGCCTGAGTGGTTGCATCTAGCAGTCCATGGGGTGCAGGTGGTGCAGGCCCAGAGGATCCAAATGGATAACCAAGCACGGTATCAGGTGACAATGGTGCAGGAGATAAAGGTGGCATTTCCTCAGTAGGTGCTGGGCTCTGTACAGGGGAGGGAACAGGAATTGGTGGAACCTCATGGATGTCTTCAAGAGCCTCGGGAAGAGGGTCTGATACTGGTATAATTGGTGTCGTGGAAGGCCCCACTCCTTCTGCCCTCAATAACCTTTGTGCCCTCGGTAACTCTTCATTCTCTAGTGCCACCCTCGCAGCCACTCTTGCTCTGGTAGTCGCCCTGACTACGATCATCAATTCCTCAGCGGTCCTCTCTTCATTCTCGTCAGGATCCTCCACGAGATCCTCCTCGGCAACAATCCCTTCTGGGATAACATCCTCAACCGCAACATTCTCAATATGAATCTCATCCGGTCTCTCGTTAGGGTACTCTATCAGATTCACAATTTGATCTCCAACATGTAATAAAACATCCTCATGCTGATGCTCCTGAACCTCAGGGTTCGGTGCCCCGCTACCCTATACGAGAACGAACTATGTTACTATCACGATATTTATAAGGGTTCCCATAAGGGTTTTAACTGTCAGTACTACGTTAGGTAGTCCGACTATGAACTTGGCAAGAGTTCTTATTATCTTAGTGAACTTATTATCTTAACGTCACATCATCTCTGAGGTTTATAACGCTTCGCTCTGATACCATTTCTGTAAAACCCCCAGATCCGGGGTCAGGGATCCGGGTCGTCACGAGTTCCATTTCCCTTAATAACACCCAATCTTAATAAATAATCAACTATTCTGTACTATGACCCCACCATAAACACACACACCACAAATTATAGTCTCAGAGATGAATATCCAAAAATAATCACAAGTCGTTTTATTCCACAATTATATGCCAATACACCTTAAAAGGGCTTCTGAATAAATTTACATTTCTTTGCCATTATTACAATTCATAATTATACATAAATCTGGTTCATCAATAGTTGAAAACCTAGCCTATTGGTAGCTCCTACCTCAGCTACGGCGGCATCAACGCTTCCAGAAAACTGCGAAACATTTTCTAACCGCTTGCGAATTGGAAGCTTGGTCCTGTTCATCTTGTCTAGCTGATGTTGTGTGATGAAAGAAGAAAGCAAGGGTGAGCAACAAGCCCACCAAAATAATATGTATAATGATTTACAATATATGAGCATTTTCATAGTACTCATGAAAGTCTTGGTCAAGGAGAAATGAACCAAGTTTGATATCTTACCGCGACCAAGTCGCAAAATATTCAGTATATATGCACATATATACTTTTCACAATCTTTGAAATCCTCCGACATGTATAATATACACAGAGTTCCCGTTTATAACTGTACAAAATATCGTTGCAAGGTGATCTCATATATCTAACCTTGTCTCAACGTTTTTCCGAAAATCTTTGACATGCACAAGATAATCATTTACTAGATATAAGTTGAAAAGATGAAGTTACAAGATACTCCAATATACTTATATCCGAATACTACTTGAACTACCACCGTTCAAGTTATAATCAGTTTCAAAAGTTCATCACCCAGATGAGACTACAAGATAAGACTTGAATAGATTCAATCCTTGAAATATCATTATAAATAATGAAGTTACGAGATACTTCATTAAGTCCCGATATATATATACACCTATATATATACATTTCATACACTCCTTGAAAACCTCTGTTATGAAAATTATAAACAGAGTTGCAATATCCAATGAATTTTGGAAAGGAGAAAACCTTGGCATAAACCTGATATCTTGCTGATCAGGAAAAGATACCAATAAGTAACCTTTTCTACTAGTAGATGAACGACTTCCACACTGGTCATCACCCTGGCCGCAATAGGACCTTATGCTGGACTGCCACTCAGCCACTTACGCATTTGATGGACTCCCACTGAGCCACTTACACTTTCATGGACACCCACTGAGCCCATGTTGCTTATGCCGACTCAAATAGATGGACTTACTTCCCGAACGTTGGGTAAGTAATCAATTCATTTATCAAAACAGCAACCTCGTTGCGAATATAAAATACACCACAGAGCCGGATCCTTTAGATTTTTGAACGAGTATTCAAGTCCCCTTCAAAAAGGAAGATCTTAAATTTGAAAACGAGTTTTGGGATCCGCTCTAAACTTTAAAAATCATTCTGAAGACTCGAAAACATTTTTAAGAATGTTTGGAGTACTGCTGATTTATTAAAATAAATCAGTCCCAATATATTAGAAAATATCTGAATATTATTATTTAAATAATATTCCCATAAAGAATAATCTTTATACAAATAATTGAGGTAGAATTTGTAAAACTTATACTTGAAATGGGTATTAAATAACCAAAGATATACTTATACGAAAGTACTATCTTTATTTGAATAATCAAAGATAAGTTTGATTATCGACACCTTATTCTTTAATAAAATAAAGTATATATCTCAGCAAATAGTCGGAGTCATAGGTCCTCAAATGAATATTCAAATAATATTCATTAAATAATATAAACTGAGTCATAAGTCCTCGAATGAATATTCAAGTAATATTCATTAAATAATATAAACTTATCGAATAAACCTTATTCGATTAATAGTTTCGAAAACCATATCAATATATATATAAATATATATATCATATACTCGGGAACTTCTACTCCCGGTTTTAGAAAAGGGTTCACCTTTGGGTCCCCTATGCTCAGGGTATACGCAACTACTGCTTATCTCTAGCATAGGTATTATGCAACTAATAAGCATTTGAACCAACAGATATATAAATTAAGAATACGAAACAGGCATGCATATATACCATATCACATGCTACAATATATCGCACGAATTTGCTAATAAGAAAAATGCATTTATCACAAGATCATGCATATACACATATACATCACAACAACAGTTATACGGGTAGAAAACTTGCCTGAGGGACTGGGGGTTACAAATGGCTTGGGACGAGTCTGGTAACCTATGAACAACATATAAGTTGGAATTAAACCAAAGTCACTTATAAATCTATACTTTAACCAATTTAGACTCTAACGCTCGCTTTGCGCTTAACGATTCACTTAAGTCGCTCGAGAACCCTCGGCTCCATCATTTTTAATAAATTAACCATTACGAGTTTTAAGGCGATTCTTTCACGAGTGTCTTACCAACTGCCTATTACACTTTACATAAATGTTTCATACTCCAATTAGTCATTTAAGGTCTTTAACCTATGTTTCATAGTAAGGCGAGGGGTAATGGTTCGTTCGCGAAATGTCGTTACTTAAAACAACCATTTATCCTAAACCGTACATCGGAATCAAACGAACCACATATCAAAACGAAGCTCGTAACATGAACTATCTAATAATGGCAATGGTCAAAACCTAGAAGGGAATTCTCGGGTCCTAATGTTAAGAACAAAACAGCCTAAAGTAAATCGGACATTACGACGGCTATGTTTACGCGATTTCCCAAATTTATACCATTCCAAATCAACCACCAAGCAACCCCAATTCATTCATACAACCAAAATCCATCCATACCATACTACAACAGCCCCAACACCTCAAGTTCTCCGATTTATGTTATTCTCAAACATGAATTTAAAACTATACTTAAGTCCTTTAACTAATCAATAAGATTTCAACATCCAATTTACTACAACTCCAACCCAAACTCTAAACATGCAAGCATCAAGCTACTCTTTTACCATAACAATCAAAATCATCCTAATATACAAAGTAAAGCTAGGGTTTGGAGATGTTATACCTTCCTTGAAGTGACGTGAGTAGCTAGGAAGCCTTAAGAAGCCTTGAGATGTCTTAGGGATGCTTGGATCTTAAAGGAAAAACAAGAAAAATCAAGTTAAAAATCTTGAAATCACTATTCATTATCTTCTTCATTGATTTCTTGGAAGAGATTGAGAATGAATTGGAGGCTTAAACTTATAAAATAGCCATATCTATGCATAAGGAGTACTAGATAATTACCTTACTAATTAAGGAAGCTTGGAACTTGAACTTTGAAATTTCTTCTTCTTGAAATGAAGAAAAGCCGAGAGCAAATGTTGAAGAAGAAAGGAAATGATTTTTGTGTTTGTGATTTGTTTAGCTTAGCTTGGTTGCTTTTGATTTGATTTTGGTTAATTACCTTATTAACCTTGAAAATTGTGTGGTTAAAAACCAACCACACCTCCTCCCCCCCTATGTCATGCTTATGTCACCTTTGTTATGTCATCACCCCTTACTTGCCCTCTTCTTATTGGTTTGATGACCTCATCATCCCTAACCTCCTTGATTAACTCCTAATTGTTTGCCTAATGACCGCTGATCTGTTATACGGTTCGCTTAACTTTCGTTCTCGTTATCGTTTGAGGGATCATACCTGGGATCTTATTACTTAGGTTTCCTTAACCTTTCTCGATACATTATTTTCCTTTTCATGATCCTCTCTTATAATACTTGAATTTAAATCCTTTTTATTCTATTACCTTATACTCAATTCTTGTGGTATCTGGTAGATTTCTGGGAAAAATCAAAGTGTTCGGATTTGGATTCTGACGATCTTTACATACACTTATATACCACATAGAGTACTAATAATATCCCAGAAGATCAATAAAAGAACCCCTACCTAGTGTGGCATGAAAAGTTTTTTTATTCAGCAAAACACTATTCATAAGGGTTTCAAAAATTCCAAAAATTGGGGTTATTACATGTTGTTGCTAAGCAAAAGCCAAAGTTAAAACCTGTTAAGTTTGTAACTGTAAAGTCTGATAATGAGAAATCAGAAGTTAAAAAGGGATTAACTTCTGACAAACTAAAATAGGAAGAGACAGCTGAAGTAAACATAGGCTTAATGACTAAGAAGCAGCTTAAGCATAAGCTGAAAGATGTTAAGTATGCAAACAAGGTAAAATCACCTAGGAAAAAAAGGAATGGAAAGGAAGGTGTGAATAAAAGCAATGATTATAAACCTGTTCCTAAAGCTCCTAGGAAAACGTGTCATAACTGTGGAAGTTCTAACCATCTGGCTTCTTTTTGCAGGAAGAATAAGAACATAAACTCCTTACCTTCAAAGTCAGGAGTTAAGAGTCAGTCTGTTAGATATAAGCCACAAAATCCTTGTTTTCATTGTGGTAGTTTATGGCATTCCATTTATATTTTTAAGGAATATCATAGTTTGTACTATGATTATTATCAAATAAAACCTTCTTTAAAGAAAGTTTCCATTGTTCCTCCTAGTGTAAATTCTGATTCAAAGTCTGATAGTATAAATTCTGATAAGAAAAATGTTAACATAAACTCTGATGCTAAATCCGCTGCAAATGTTAACAAACTTGATAAGGCCAAAGGATCCAAGCAAGTCTGGGTCCTTAAAACTAATCATTAGTGGTCTTTGTGATTGCAGGGCAACAGGAAAAACATTCTAGTTCTGGACAGTGGATGTTCAGGACATATGACTGGAAATAAAGCCCTGCTATCAGACTTTGTGGAGAAAGCTGTCCCAAGTGTTTCTTATGGAGATGGCAATATTGGAAAAACATTGGGATATGGCAATATCAATCTTGGAAATGTCATCATTAAAGAAGTAGCTCTGGTCTCAGGACTTAAACACAATCTGCTGAGCATAAGTCAAATCTGTGACAGAGGTTATCATGTTGATTTCTTTGAAGAACACTGTGAAGTTGTGAGTAAATCTACAGGAAAAGTTGTTCTAAAAGGATACAGGCGTGGTAACATTTATGAAGCTAAGCTTTCAACAAGTACTGATGGTTCTGCAATCTGTCTGATGAGTAGAGCATCAATTGAAGAAAGCTGAAATTGGCACAAGAAACTCTCTCATTTAAATTTCAACAATATAAATGAGTTGGTCAAGAAAGATCTTGTGAGAGGATTGCCAAAGTCAGTATTTGCTCCTGATGGCCTTTGTGATTCTTGTCAGAAGGCCAAACAAAGAAGATCCTCATTCAAGAGCAAGACTGAATCATCAATTCTTGAGCCTTATCACCTACTACATGTTGATCTATTTGGTCCAGTGAATGTCATGTCCATTGTAAAGAAGAAACATGCCTTGGTCATAGTAGATGAGTTCACCAGATACACATGGGTGTATTTCTTGCACACAAAAAGTGAAACTGCGTCTATCTTGATTGATCATGTCAAACAACTGGATAAATTGGTCAAAAATTCTGTGAAGACAATAAGGAGTGATAATGGCACTGAGTTCAAGAATTTGATAATGGAAGAGTTCTGTAAAAACCATGGAATCAAGCAGGAAGTCTCTGCTCCTGGAACTCCACAGCAAAATGAAGTTGTTGAAAGGAAGAATAGAACTCTCATTGAAGCTGCACGCACAATGCTTGAAGAAGCAAAGCTTCCAACCTATTTCTGGGCTGAAGCTGTGCAGACTGCTTGTTTTACTCAAAATGCTACACTCATTAACAAGCAAGGAAAGACACCATATGAGATGGTGAAGAAAAAGAAGCCAAATCTGAAGTATTTTCATGTATTTGGATGCAAGTGTTTTGTTCTTAAGACTCATCCTGAACAGCTATCCAAATTTGATCTAAAAGCTGATGAAGGAATCTTTGTTGGATATCCACTTTCCACAAAAGCCTTCAGAGTCTATAACTTGAGAACAAGAGTGGTCATAGAGTCTATCAATGTCTCTTTTGATGACAAGAAGATTACTGGACTTGAAGATTTTATTGATCATGATCAGCTGAGATTTGAAAATAAAGACTCAAATTCTGATACTGATAATCCTGACAATCTATGTCCTGATACTGCAAACTCTGATAGATTAAACTCTCACGTTATTGAAACTGCGGTGACTACGCTAAAGGAAGATGCACCTATGCAGGGGGAGCATACTCAAGATCTTACCACATCTCAAGAAGCATCAGAACATACATCTGACTCTTCAAGTTCTGATTCATCAAGTTCTGATAAGCCAACTTCTGATAGTTCTGAAAATCTAAATTCTGAAGAATCCAACTCAGAGAGCATAGTTTCAGGGGGAGCATCAGAAAATGAAAATGAAGACAGCATGGATCATGGGGGAGCATCCAGTTCTAGAGAAAACCTTCCATCTGCAAGAAGTGGACTAAATCACATACACCTGATTTGATAATTGGAAATCCTGATGCAGGTGTAAGAACTAGAACAGGTACTTCAAATGAATGTCTTTACAATTCTTTTCTTTCTCAGACTGAGCCAAAGAAAGTGGAAGAAGCTCTTCAAGATGCTGATTGGGTGCAAGCAATGCAGGAAGAGTTAAATGAATTTGAAAGAAACAAAGTCTGGACCCTAGTGCCAAGACCAAAGAATAGATCTGTTGTTGGTACAAAGTGGGTATTCAGAAACAAAACTGACAGTGATGGCATAATTACAAGGAATAAGGCAAGGCTAGTTGCAAAAGGATATTCTCAACAGGAGGGAATTGATTATGATGAAACATTTGCACCAGTTGCTAGGTTAGAAGCCATAAGGATATTTTTGGCTTATGCTGCTCACAAAAGGTTTACTGTCTTTCAAATGGATGTGAAAAGTGTTTTTCTCAATGGAGAATTGGAGGAAGAAGTATATGTTGAACAACCTCCAGGCTTTGTAGATTCCAAATATCCAGATTATGTCTACAGGCTTGATAAAGCACTTTATGGACTTAAGCAAGCTCCTAGAGCATGGTATGAGACTTTAGCTCAGTTTCTTCTGGAAAGTGGATTTAACAGAGGAACTATAGACAAAATACTGTTCTACTTCAACCATGGAAAGGACTTACTTCTGGTCCAGATTTATGTTGATGATATCATTTTTGGGTCTACAAATGACAGTCTTTGCAAAAGTTTGCCAAACTGATGCAATCAAGGTATCAGATGAGTATGATGGGGGAACTTAGCTATTTTCTGGGCCTTTAAGTCAAGCAGAATGAAGAAGGTACTTTTATTTGTCAAACTAAGTACACTAGAAACTTGCTGAAGAAATTTGGAATGCAAGATTGTTCAAGTGCATCCACTCCCATGGCCACTGCAACAAAACTGGACAAGGATACTGGTAAATCAGTAGATATTACTGATTACAGAGGTATGATTGGCTCTCTACTCTATCTAACTGCTAGTAGACCTGATATCATGCATGCTACCTGTCTTTGTGCAAGATTTCAAGCAGATCCAAGAGAACCTCACTTAACAGCTGTGAAGAGAATTTTCAAGTATCTTAAGGGAACAGCTGATCTGGGATTGTGATATCCCAGAGAATCAGATTTTAAACTAATAGGTTACTCAGATGCAGATTTTGCAGGTTGCAAAATTGACAGGAAAAGCACAAGTGGAAGCGGCCAATTTCTTGGAGGCAGATTGGTTTCTTGGTTTAGCAAGAAACAAAAGTCAATTTCCACATCAACTGCAGAAGCAGAGTACATTGCTGCAGGAAGCTGTTGTGCACAGATTCTTTGGATGAAGAATCAGTTACTGGATTATGGGTTAACATATTTCAAAATCCCTATTTACTGTGATAATCAAAGTGCTATTGCTATAACTAGGTAATCCAGTTCAACACTCTATGACAAAGCATATCAGCATCAGGTACCACTTCATAAGGGAACATGTGGATGAAGGTACAGTGGAATTGCACTTTGTTCCAACAGATCAACAACTAGCAGATATCTTCACAAAACCACTGTGTGAAGCTACTTTTACAAGATTGGTAAATGAACTTGGAATGGTTTCAGGTTCTTTCTCTAAATCTGCTTAGTTTTGTTCTGATGCATTAGACTTTATGATCAGTATTTACAGAAATTACTCTCATTGTGTATTCTGTGCTTAATTGAAAATTTGCTTAAGTACTGACTGTTGTCTGATGAAAGTTTCTAAACTCTGAAAATGATATGTCTGTTTATGTAACTATTCAATCCCATGAGGATACCTGTGCTAGATGTTGACCTAGTAGTCTTCAATAAACTAGGGATCCCATGTTAGAAGTAATTATTTCTGTGGAAATCTTTTGATACAAGCAAATTCTGATATTGATCTTAGTTGAGTTTACTTTCTCTATCTTATTACTAAGTCACAAACTAGAATAATGCTTCTCATCTGTTAAATTCTGATGCTAGTAAATCTGTTAAATGTACTAAGTGCTGATAAACCTCTCTTATCAAAAGAAAAAGAATAGAATCAAGGATTAAAATTCAGGTACTCCTTTGAGATCTAGAGTACAAATGTGGAAGGGACGACCCAAGTGCATTGCTGGTATTAAGTAAATATGCATCAGAAAAGCAAAATATTTTCTTGGTGACTTTTCATACTCTATGATTACTGGAGAAATACTCTGATAATAGCATAAATTCTGATAAGCAGTCGTGACTCACTTACACTGAGAAGCCACTGTAAAATGGAATTTAAAAAGATGCACAAAATTAGCACAAAATAGTTGAGGTGGACTCAAGCATGAACTCATTCAATAGTAGGTTTCAGAATAATGACAGGTTTTTAGTAAAATTTTAGTTATGCCTTATTTCTAAGATATACTGAAGTGAATCAGACTTTACTCTTTGTCTGATATTTAGCTTAATGCACACACTAAAAACTCCATATGAATGATGAAAATTACTGTGGTGATCAATGTTATTTTAGATGAACAGTTTCTGTGTCACATTGCACAAATTCTGAGGACAAGTTCTGATTTCACGTTCTGATGATTAAGTTCTGAAGAATCTATATCAGAATTTGTGTGAGGACTTACTAAGTTAGGCATTCATTTTTCGAGTTAAGAAATCATGTTCTGATAACTGTTAAGTTCTGATATAAGTCTAAGTTCTGATAATTAAAATCTGATCTTTTACTTGACTTATTTGTGGATAAAATCTAAAAATAGTTTTATTTTAAATCAGACCATGTTTGGGTAGAATATTAACAGTCAAAATAATTAGGGAAAGTGGTTCATGTACATGTACAACAATGTTTACTTTTTACTTGTGCGCATTAAACCCTGACTTACACTTCCAATGACTGTTTTTCGTCTTCTCAGTCTAGGGAGACGAGGTAGAATTAATTCTACCTGTCAGCATTGAATTTCCTTGCGTCTCCTGGCATTCTTTTGCCTATATGAACAACCACTTCACATCAGCCTTCACATCAACTCTTTTATCACAAAACTCATCTCCATTTTCTTTATATCAACAACACCATGGTCAATTATAATATGTTTTTGAACTATGAAACATTCAATATGGAGCTGAGCTGTGAAGCCTGGCAGCAGGAATGGCACGTCACTGCCATTCCTGATGAGATATGGGACTCAGTTCCCCAGGAGGTACTCACCCACCTCTTGTTCTTCTACATGGATTACCATCGCCATCTGGAGCGATTGGAGGAGGAAAGGCTGGAAGCTCTCCACTAGCAAGAGCGAATCATACGACTCGCTATTCTGTTTGTCGAGAGTAGGAAGAAGAAATGATTTAGTTTCTTCTTCCTGTTTTTCTTCATCGTCAGTCTTGCCCTGCTTCTTGAGCTAGGACTAAGGCTGTTGATGTTAGGTTTAGTAGCTTAGGACAATCTTATAAAAGTTCTGATGTAATTTAAATTTCATGAATGTATTCTCTTAATATATTAATGAAATTTCTTTTTTTTTGCAAGTTCTTGTGTCTGAGATGTTCTGAAATGCATTGATAAATCCTGATAAATATTCATATTCTGATGACCATTTCAATTTTAATTTAAATTAAGTTCTGATTTTACATTATCAGTACTTGTTCCCTTGATTTATTTTGGTCATTCTCACTCGATTTTTTTTTAGAATATTGGTGTTGCAGGAAAAATAATTGAATAAGTGGAAACAGTTTCAATTTTGAATTAAAACTGATTTACCTTGATTAATGAAATTACTGGGTAAGTGGAACGGTTTTTCCTTGAAAAACTGCAAGTGGGTAAGTAATTATTACTGTTTTCCCGTGCCCATTAACTATTCATTATTACTGTATGTCTGACAGGTGTCCAACAGTTACATTTTTTTTAAAGTATAAGTAAGACAGAGAGAGGATTTTTTTTAATCTTTTATTCACTTTTCTACTTTATCTCTCTATTTGCTTTTACTCTCTTTCTTCTCCTGACATTAGTTTTTCATATAGACATTCTATCAAACACCTAACAGGCACTCTTAAATCTCGATTATTTTCATGGCACCTAAGGATTTGATCATTGATGGAGCTAAATTTGTTCCAAATAACTATGCTGCAATTCTAGATCATGCTGAAGCTCCATCTGAGTTGCATTTTGTGCAAGATCTTCTTGCACACAGTGAAATTGGGTATGCATTGACCCAGCCTTCAGTCTTTTCAAGCCAACAAGTTCTGACATTTTGGCGGACTGGGCACTTTGATAATGGTGGTACACATGGTACTCCCAGTATTGTTTTCGAAGTGGATGATTCTACACATGTGGTAACTCCTGGTACAATTCAAAAGGCTCTCCATTTACCAGAAGGATGTACTTTCTCAACCCCAGAGGAATTAGCTCTTCAGGAGTTAATGGCCAGTTTGGGGTATGAGCTGAGTTTGGTTAAGCTTGGGCAGTTGAAACGGGCTCATATCAGAAAGGAATGAAGCTTCTTCTTCGACTGCATCACTAAAGCTTTTGGGAATAAGTGTTCCAACTTTGATGCAATCCCTATAATGAGTCAGCACATCGGGTATGCAATCATTAACCAAACTCATTTTAATTTTGCAAATGCTGTGATAAGTTTCATAGGGGATAGGATGACAGAAGATAGAAATGTAGTTTATTTTGCTAGATTCTGTCAGCTTATATATAACTTTTGCTGTACTAATTGCCCTCAATTAGCCAGTACCTTAATTTCACCATTCAAAATTGCAAAACGAGCTTTTAATTACCTGGTAAATGTTGATCTTAAGAAAAAGGTGGTTAGACCTTTACAGATTCCTCAGTCTGTAAAACAGATCTTGGTAAATGCTGATCCTGAAACCTATAGATCTGTTTATACTGATATCCAACCAACCACCACCTCCCAAACACCACAGCAACCATCAGAACATACCACTCATACTACTCAACCTACCCTCAGACAATATCTCAAATCATATCTCTCCACTTCACAGACAGTTCGACCTTCATCCTCAGCACCTACTGTGAAGCCTTTATCTTCCAAGGCTAAGAGGACAACGACTGTTTCTCAAACACCTCAGAAGAGAAGGAGGATTGTTTTGAGAAATGAATCTGATGGTGAGGAACAGGTTTCTACTTCAGAACTTGTTAATAAAGAAGCTGAGAAAGTTCCTTCTCAGAAGGATTCTGCAATTAGGGGATCTAGGCTTCTCAAAAGGCTTAGAAGAATGACTGTTGATGAAACTCCCAAGGAATCCATATCTTCAAAGAGATACAAGAAACAGAGGGCAAAAAAGCCAGTTTCAGATGATGAGGAAGCAGCAGCTATGGAAGGGGATCATGAATCTCTGATCTCACAAGAACCAGAATCTGCTAAGGCCACTGCTTCTCCATTAACTTCAACTAAGGAAGCTGTTACTGAAAAGGCCAACACACCTTCTGTGTCTCCTAAGACTGTATCTCCTGTTAATTCAAGCACAAGTGCTGATATTGATATCCAGAACTTGGTTGTGCCTGAAGTACTTTACTTAGAAGCTCCAACAGCAACTAATCCATCAACAACACCTGTTACTGATGCTGCTCAAACTCCAGAAGTATCTACTACACCTTCTCTGCATCTAGATGCTGATGATCAGAATATAGGTGAGCATCAGGATATGGCTGTTGATCAGAACTTGGAACCAGATCAGCAATTAGAGGATGATCCTGAAGCCTCCATTGCTACTCTCACTGTTATTTTATCAGAAGATACTGATTCTGTAAGTTCTGATGCTACAAATGCTGGAGATACTGGTGATGCTGCTCCAAATGAAGATGCTGATGAAGCAGGTCCTTCAGGACATGCTCCTCAACAAACTGTTCTTAAATCTGAACTTGTTAAGAAGTTTGTTACAAGAGAAGCACTAGTGCCTTGGAGTGAAACTCCTACTGGACAGGAGTGGACTAAGGAATGGAACTCAGTTACCTGTGCTCCATCTGCACAGCATCTTGCTGAGCACTTGACTAAAGCTGATGAGATGTTAATTACTGATGATTTCAAAACACAGCTTAGAGTCACTGCATTGAGTACTAAACATCTACAAGGTCTCCATTCAACTACTCATGCAGAGTTACATCACTTACGGGAAGAATTAATGAAGCAAGAACAAGTTTAGAAAATTGACAAGAAAAAAATTCTTCCAACCTACCTTTGACAGAGTTGCTTATATTGAGAAGACTCAAGAGAAACAACAAGCTCAGATTTATGATATTCTGAAAAATCAAGCTTCTCAGCAATCTCAACTTAATGAAATCCAAGCCTCAGTGGAATTGCTTGTCTCTCTTCTCTTGCCTGCTGATGCCAAAAAGGGGGAGAAAGTAATTAAGTCCAAATGCAAAACTGATAAGACACTGAAGGGGAAGGATGATGAAAAGGATGATCATGGAAACCCTGAAATGGGTAGAGGTCATAGTCAAGGTAGAGGTTTCTCATCAAGAAAAGCTGAAATCACAAGTCACAGGACAAGGTCTGATACTGGAAAAAGAATTAGTTCTGCTACTGGTAAAAGGATAAGTTCTGATGAACTTTTAGATCTTGATAAAGAAATGTCAAGACAATTATTTCTTCAGGACAATCCAGGAATGGACTTGGAGAGTTTAATGGAAGAAGAAGCCAGATTTAAATCAGAAAAAGTCACATCTAAATCTGAAGCTTCTGGTTAAAAGACACTTCCAAAACTCAAAGGCATTGTGATAAAAGAAAGGACAAATATTGAAGCAACATTGGCTAAATCACAACCGCAGATAGATCCAAGATCTAAGGGTAAAGAAAAAGTTGGTGAACCTATCAAGGTTTATGTGCCTCCTGAGAATGAAGAAATCACTGATGAAAAGGATGTTCTTGCTCTGACTTCAAGAAAAGTTTCTAAGACAACCTCTGACATGGCTCAAGTTGTTCAGAGTCAAGAGACAGTAAGTTCTGATATTTCGAAGAAGCAAGTAACCTCTGACATAGCTCAAGTTAACTTGATATCAGAAGATAAATTAAGGAAACTCCTACCAGGATTCACTAAAGCAAAACAGACTCAACCTTTGAAGACTGCTGCAAGTGGTGTTGAAGCAAGAGTAGTTACTGGAATGGAAGCAAGAGAAAAAACTGGATTGGGAAGTGCTGATGAAAGAAGAATACAAAACACTACCAATGATCCAACTTCCTTGAGTGAACCAGGTATTGGAGCAACTCCTGAGAGATTGAATCAACTGGAATCTGTACAAATGGTTTATCATACCTATTTGAAAGAACACATCTTGTTGTACTTCATGACAGATGGTAGGGTTTATCATATAAGGCAAAATGCCATTCCATTGAAGTATTTTGAAGAACTGGAGCATGTACTATTCTTACTTCAAGTGAATGATAGATTAACAGAAAGTGCTGCAAACTATTTGAAGGATCAGATTCAGACACAGAAAAGGCTTTATTATGTTAAGTCTGACAGCGCATATCTTCCAAAGTACAGAGATCACAAGGGTGATATAGTTGAAATGAAGCCCAACACTGCTAAGATTATAACTACCTTTCTGGGTTACAGGGCTGTGGAATTCAATCTTGAGTCTGATAAGGCATATTTGATCAGACTGGATCAGGATATAAGAAAAGCTAAGATTAATGATCTCAGGGCTGCAATCTTTCAAATTGGTGAAGATACTGTAGAGCTTAAAGATGCTAAAAGGAGGATGATTGATGAACTCAGATATGCTGAGAGATGTTTGTTAAAGAACTATCTCCGAACAACTCCTGACATCAAAGAGATCAGAAGATGAAGCCAAGTCAAGATCTACAACTGCTTAAATTCTGATATTTGTACAGACTGAAGTTGTTATCGGAAGTTAAAGATTGGTAAAGCTTTAAGGACTGTAAGTTGTAGTTATCTAGTCTAATTCTCATGCATTTGTACTTAATATTTTTGACATCATCAAATATCTGTTAAACTTGTATATTGTTCTAATTTACAAGTTGGGGGAGATTGTTAGATATATTTGATAATGTCATGGTTAATATGATTTATGTTTAGTTTTCAGATCTTACTTAAACAGGATAAATCAGTACTTACTGGAATTCAGGACTTAAGGATATCAGTACTTATATTATCAGGAGATAATCATCAGAAGATGGATATCAGAACTTAAGTACTGAAGGACGTTCAGATAAGGACAACAGCTGATTAAAGGAAAGAAGATCGAGACAAACATAAGAAGAGATATGCATGAAGAAGGAATTCTATGAAGAATAGAATACTTGGAAGAAAAGATATCTGATTGATATATTTTAGGAAGCAGAATTATATTCCATATCAATTAGCGATTATCTTGTAACTGTGTAGTATATAAACATAGACATAGGGTTTACACTATAAGTGTTAAAATATTCGAGAAGATTATTCATTGTAACCCTAGCAGCTCTCGTAATATTTGTTCATCACTGAGAGGTAACAGTTCCATACTGTAACAGAGTTTATTGTTTCAATAAAGTTTGTTTTCTGTTACTTGAGTTATTAAAATTCGATTTGATTGTACTTTACACTGTATTCACCCCATCTACAGTGTGTGTGTGACCTAACAGTTGATTCCCTTGATATCTGCTATAGTCCATCCAATTGCCGACTTGAACTCTCTCAGAATTCTTAAGAACTTTTCCTCAACACTACCTGAAAGGTCAGATGTAATAATAACAGGCAAAGTAGATGCATCACCTAAAAAAGCATACCTTAAGTGTTCAAGTAATGGTTTAAGCTCAAGTATAGGAGCTTCCTCAATAGATGGCTTGAGGCGCTTTGGAGATTTGTTCAACTCCTCTAATCCAAGAGATTCAAAAGGCATATCTAGCCTTCGCTTCCAAGGAGAAGCATTCAAAAACTGCAACGGCTCATCATCTTCATCATCTTCACTATCTGAATTCCCCAACAAGGCCTTCTCTAAGGTATCAGACCTTAGCATTTGATCAAGTTCTGAAGTAACCACAGATTCGACCAACTCCACTTTTAAGCACTCCTCGTTTTCAGTCATGAATTTCATGGCATTAAAAACATTGAACGTCACATCCTGATCCAGCACTCGTATAGTAAGCTCACCATTCTGCACATCAATCAAGGTTCGTCCAGTAGCCAAGAATGGTCTTCCCAAGATTATGGGAATCTTCTTATCCTCCTCAAAATCAAGAATTACAAAATCAGCAGGAAATATGAGTTTATCCACCTTGACCAAGACATCCTCTACTATGCCTCGTGGATATGTAATCGAATGATCGGCCAACTGCAATGTCATATAAGTAGGCTTTGGATCAGGTAATTCCAACTTCTTGAAGATTGGCAAGGGCATCAGATTGATGCTCGCTCCCAAGTCACATGAGTATTTGTCAAATGACACTTTTCCAATGGTACAAGGAATAGTGAAGTTCCAGTATCTTTAAGCTTCAGAGGTAACTTCTGTTGCAGCACAACACTGCATTCCTCCGTAAGAACAACTGTCTCTAAGTCATCAAGTTTCACTTTCTGAGAGAGAATACCTTTCATAAACTTCGAATAATTGGGCATCTGTTCAGGAGCTTCAACGAAAGGTATGTTAATATAAAGTTTCCTGAACACCTCCAGAAACTTCTCAAACTGCTTATCCAGCTTTTTCTTCTACAGCCTCTTAGGAAAAGGAGGTGGAGGATAGATATGTTTCTCCCCTGTATTACCCTCAGGAGGAGTGTGTCCTACAGTAGTCTTCCTTGGTTCCACTTCTGCTTCCTTCTACACTTCTTCCTCAGCCACAACTTTATCTTCCGAAACTTGAGATTTTTCGGGGTTTGCAACCTTCCCAGACCTTAATGTAATTGCCTTAAAATGCTCCTTAGCTTCCTTCTTGATAGGACTTCAATGTCACTAGGGAGTGTACCAGGTTGACGATTTAGCAAAGCATTGGTAATTTGCCCAATTTGATTTTCCAAGGTCTTGATAGACACTGCTTGGCTCTTGCACATGAGCCTCAACTCCTCCAATTCAGATTTTTGATTAGATTGTTACAGCTGGAGTTGTTGTCTTAGTACATATTGTGGTTGCTTAAAACCAGGAGGGTTGTATTGCTTTGCTGCATACTCCTGATAAGGCTGCTGCATCGCATTCTGAGTATTGCTCCAGCTGAAGTTAGGATGATTGCGGTTGTTGGGATGATAGGTGGCTGGAACTCGTTGCTGCGACCTCTGAAAGTTGCTCACAAACTGAGCTAATTCACTAGAAATAGTACATTTCTCAGTCTCATGGGCACCAGCGCAAAGCTCACAAACACTAGTGATCTGATTAACTCCATAATTAGCTAAAGAATCCACCTTCATGAACAAAACCTTAAGCTAAGCAGCTATAGTAGTAGCTGTATCTACCTCTAGAATCCCTGCTACCTTGCCCTGAGGTAGTCTCTGATTTGGGTTCTGGTATTTATTAGCAGCCATCAGTTCAATCAATTCGTAAGCTTCATCATAGCTTTTATCCCATAAGGCTCCTCCTGATGCTACATCAAGCGTGGGTCTATAAGTAGCACCCAGTCCATTATAAAAGCAGTTAATGATCATCCAGTCAGGCATCCCATGATGAGGACACTTTCTAAGCATCTCCTTGTAGCGATCTCAAGCCTCACATAAAGATTCTCCAGATTGTTGAGAAAATTGAGTAAGTGCATTTCTGATTGCAGCAGTCTTCGCCATAGAAAAGAGTTTAGTTAGGAACTTTTGAGTAAGATCCTCCCATTTGGTGATAGACCCTGGTGGTAGAGAATGTAACCAGCACTTAGCTTTATCCCGTAGAGAGAATGGGAAAAGCCTCAACTTAATAGCATCTTCAGAAACTCCATTGAACTTGAACGTTTCACAGATCTTGATGAAATCTCTGATGTGCATGTTGGGGTCTTCTGTCAGAGAACCCCCAAACTGAACTGAGTTATGTGTCATCTGAATTGTGCTCGACTTGATCTCAAAGGTATTCGCCGAGATGGCTGGTCGGATAATGCTAGACTGAATATCATTAATCTTCGGTTGAGAGCAATCCATCAAAGCCTTCGTATTCGCTTCTGGTTCTCCCATTGCAATAAGAGCTTCTTCTCAACTTTCTCCTCGATAATAACTTCTTCAAAAACTTCCTTAGCTACTACAACTTCTTCCGCAACTTGATCCAGTGTTCTCTTACGAGACCGAGAACGCGTATGCATACACGCTCGCTAGAGTACCTGAAACACGACAAGGAAATAAGTAAGTAACAATGTACGAGTCAATGAACTTTAACGACCACTTATGACAAACACATAAACTAAAAATTAACATCGGGTCCCCGGCAGCGGTGCCAGGAACTTGTTAAGATGAAAACACGCGCTAATATTCACGCAATTATACGCGATCGCAAGTAATATAGAATTATTTCTAGTTCATTCCCACAGAGACTGGTTTAGGTTAATTTTAATCAATGTACTCATGCAACAATGGTATGGTTATTATTCAATGCTAAGACGATTAACAAGTAGAGATTGTTTTTAACTACGATTAACTAAGAGATTATACTAAAGAACATTAACTAAGAGATTAAAAGAGATTGATTACTATATGACACAAACATGGGATTCTAATTTCATTACTACTTCATTCCATAGCCTTTTTGTTCTCAACCTTAGCATGCAATGGTAATGACACTAATCAGATAACACAAAACTAGTAAATGCCAACTCTCATTGTACGAATACCCTACTACCATACATCCATAAATGAGATAGAAGTTGAATAGACACCAATTATATTGAGACTCTATATTTCTATAGAATTTGACAACATAACGGTTTAACGAAAAAGCTATCTATCGTGATTACATAGGGCAAGTAAGATGGTTAAATTTACCTACGAATTATGCATGACAAATACATGAACCTATGCTAGCATGACAAGTTCTAAACCCCTAAATTCACTTTCGCTTCAATAGGGATTAACACGCTATCTTATAAGTTCGCGACGCTCATAAGACGAATAAGCACAACCATTACTAGGATATCATACAATCACCACATACTAAGGTATCTAACAATTTAGCTAAAGAAATCCATATGTAAATCCGCTAGAACCCCACGATAACGATTAGCCCATAATCGGACTCATCATCAACGTGGGTTCCTATGAAAGCATGGTATAACACACGTAGTCTTTATACTGAATAAATAATAAACCAAGTACGTTAACAAGATTATAGGTTCAACAAATAAGAAAACTAACATCCAAGATTACAACTTAAAATAAAGATTCACAAGAATAAACTAGATCCTCTTTGCCTTGGTTGAATTATGTTATACGGTCTTCTTACGCCTTCTCCTTAAGCTCCGGTACGTCTTGTTGTTGAAAAACAATCTTAAGTTAACATTATATAGCAGCCCATGTAGATTAGAAGTCCAACATATCAAAATTGTAGTAGAATCAGGATTCTTGAAACCCGACCTGGCGCGGGCGCGCGCTTTACCGACGCGGGCGCGCCGTCTTCGTATACCACAGCGCGGCCGCGCTGACCTTCTGGAAAATCTTCTTTTTCTTATTTTCTTGCATGGTTTGAGATGAAAATCCTTGAGCAATCATCCTGAGCACCATCCTAACACCAATTTAGCACCAAAACAATGCTAAATCTCCTGATTTTTTTATTTATGCCTGAAATGCAAAAACACTACAAAAACACATCAAATACACAAATAACTTGAGTACAAAACATCAATTCAAGCCTTTATAGAGCATTCTAAGTGGACATAAATGCCACTTAACACATAGGTATTATGTAGTTTATAAGCAATTGAATGAACAATGAGATATCAAGATTCCGAAACACGCATTTATTCTCAAGATAATGCATATACATATATACATATAATCATCACAACAACAGTATATTGGTAGAAAACGTTTTTGGGCGACCGGGGATGGTAATAGGTCCGGTGTGAGTCTGGTAACCTATAAACAAAATATAAGCCGGAATTAAATCACGGTCGCTTAAGAAACTAGACTTTATCCACTTAGACCATAACGTTTGCTTTTGCGCTTAACGAAATTCATTAGTCGCTCGAGTACCCTCGGCTCCACAATTTTTATAAAATTAACCATTTAACATTTCAAGGCGACTCTTTCGCGAGTACTTTCCCAACTGCCTAATAAACCTTACATAATTGTTTCGTAATCCAATTAGTCTTTTAAGGGCCTTAAACAAGGTCTCAAATTTAAGCGAGGGGTAAATGTTTGTTCGCGAAACGCTGTTACTTAAAACGGTCGTTTCTCCTAAACCGTACATCAGATCTAGGCGAACCACATATCAAAATGAAGCTTACGAAACGATCTTGCTAAACATGGCAAAGTTACAGTTTGGTTAGTGAGCTTTATGTTCCGAACACTAGGCACAAACAGTTAAAAGAAATGGGCGTTATGACGACTATGTTTACGCGATTTCCCAAAATTTTAACACCACAATTCAACACCATTCTGTTAGTGTATACTGAAAATATTTATTTAAAGTATGTACATTTATTTCTGGCCAGTTTATTTGAGAATCATTTGAATGTTTACATGTTGTCTAATATTATATATTGTGAACAATCTAGTATCAAATGGGATACAGAATATTAGATTGTTAAATACGGTTATATAATATAATAAGGTTCACAGCACAGGTGGTGTTGGACAATCCACTGGTATGGCTGTAGTATTATTTAGATTAGTTTATATTGACTAATAAATAATACTAGTATACTTTGTGTATATTGAACAGGATCTAATTTAGAATTGTTCCCTTAATACTGATTAAGAAGGAGAACTAAGATTCTATGTTATTATTAATGCTTAGGTTCTTAATCCGGAAATAGTAATTGACACGTGTATATTATCTACATGCTTTGATTTATATATGAAATAATTCTTTTGAATTATATCATTATATTTTGGGTGATGGAATTATATACATGGTGGATATTATTTATTGAAGAAATCCATGTCCTGATAATATTCGGGTTAATGATGTCCCCTTGAAAGCTCAAAAAGATTTAATTATGTGAAACCCTGCAGGTGGAATTTATTCTGGCATAATTAAATAAAGGTTGAGTGGATGATCAAGGATAAAATATATTAATTAAATAAATTATCAGTAATTTATTTAATTAATGGACATATGATATTTTAAACATGGGAAATTTAATAAGCAAAAAGGTAGTGCAAATATTAATTCTTTAGTGGATTGAATTAATATTTAATTACATTGGGCTAGGCTCAAGATGTAATTAGAAGGCCCAACCTAATTATCCATGGTCCCTATTGCAGCCTATATATATTCTTATTCTCTTCTTGCTTGGCAATTGTGTGAAAACATATTGTAGCCACCAAGGAGCAAGAAGAGATGATAACTTGAGAAGACGGAGGCCACACTTCTCTCAAGGGAATTTGGGAATACAATAGAAGAGCGAGGAATCAACCATTAACAAGGTAATCCTCTTTTCGTAATCTTTATCGTAAAATGTAGTAACACCCTAAGTCCGTGGTTCCCAACAATTGGTATCAAGAGCCTGGTAATGGGTTCTACGTTTTATGATATAATGTCCATGTCGGAATTATATATGCGTGTATATAGTGTTTTGCTTGTATTGGTTTTGATGCAGGTTGTTAATCCACTATTATGGCCATGTATATTTTAATTATGTGTTTGGATCCCACGTGGTTTAATCGTGGTTAATTTTTGTTTTGGTTTCCACGTGGTTTAATCGTGGTTGTAATTTACACGAGGGTTGATCGTGTTAGAATAGATTTTACAAAATTAGTTTTGTATTAGATCTATTTTTTTTGTAATTGTTCCGGGTATTTTGTAATAGTTATGTGCGATCGGAAATCAATTCCGGTAGTTTTTTGTTCCGCTGTGCGATTACAAGGGGCTGCTGTTGATGTTTGGATCGAACAAAATCAAAACAAAACTCACAGAAAAGCAACAGGCGCGCGCGCTGCGGCGCGCTGCGGTCGCTGCGGCAGCTGGGGCTGCTGGGGCCGCTGCGGCAGCTGGGACTGATGGGGCTGCTGGGGCTGCTGCGGCAGCTGGGACTGCTGGGGCTGCTGGGGCTGCTGGGGCTGCTGGGGGCGTCAGGGCGCGCTTGGGGGAGATTTTTTTTGAGAGCTGGATTTTTTTTTCAAGGGCCATAATAGTGGAAAATTTATTTTAATTTTTTCCATTAAATTTTAATTATTGCTTTAATTTATTGATTATGTGTGTCATTAATTATGTGTGTAATTCTTTTAAAATTGCATGTTTAACTTAATTAGGACGACATGGACATAAATTTTATTTATTGCTTTAATTAAATGTTAT
Organism: Apium graveolens; assembly: GCF_009905375.1. Taxonomy (NCBI): domain Eukaryota; kingdom Viridiplantae; phylum Streptophyta; class Magnoliopsida; order Apiales; family Apiaceae; genus Apium; species Apium graveolens. The sequence goes on along the minus strand of NC_133654.1, from coordinate 61,873,180 downwards.
ATGTTGCTAAAATTATGTGTGTATTTTGAATGCATGATTAGACATAATTATAACAACATAGGGCCCCATTTAATTTTAAAATTCCTCAATTTTAATAAAAAAAATTCTAAGTGGGAGAGGGAATTAATATGAAATTAAATCTCATGGTCTCCATTATTGGTTGTAGGTAATTTAACATAAAGACGAATATAAATTATATATACGTCACCCATCGTGGCATGTAATTTATTGTGTCTAGAATGTTATAGAAATTACTAGAACAAACTTCTTAAATTAATAAATTTTGAAAGGAATAAATACAGATTTTCTTTATTTCTGATTTGGGGCGATTTTGTCAAAAACGGGTTCATCGAACTTGTAAGGCTGTGGGTTTTAAGCGAGACCGATGTGACTCCTCCACTACCTGGAAATTAAACCATTGATGAATATTGAATTGAAGTATTCTATTCAAGGCAAAATTACGAATATTGGAAGGTATACACGCCACCCATCGTGGCGTACCAAGTTCCATAGATTTCAAATAATTTAAGATTTGATGATGGTATACACTTAGCTATGAAAAATAATATAGTCCACCCCAACGTGGCATATTGTTTAGTAATAGGACCGAAGTAACATTTAAACAAAATTAGGTGGTATACATGTCACACATCGTGGCGTACCAGAAGCTTATGGTGTTTATATGTTAGTGCATTAAATTTTAATAATTGTTAGAGGAATCAATAGATCTTAATAATTAATGCACCCTTATTTATGTGATGTTTTTATGCATGATTCTCAGGATAAAATGGGTTTTAATCCACTATTCACCATACTTAAGGATAACAAACTTACCGGACCTAACTATATTGAAAAGAAACGAAATTTGGACATTGTGTTGACTGCTGAGGAGTACAAGTTTTGCACTTATGAACCCAAGCCTGAACAGCCTGCTGTTGATGCTCCTGAAGATGAGAAAGAGTATTATAAACGGTGGATTAAGGCTAATAAAATGTCGCGATGTTACATTCTGGCAGCAATGTCGGGTGTTTTACAGCATCAGCATCAGTCTATGGCCACTGCTTCGGATATGCTCTTTAATCTCAAAGAACGTTTTAGAGATCAGAATAGGGCTGCTAGGCAAGTAGCCATGAAGGCTTTAATGAACACTCAGATGGCTGAAGGCACACCTGTAAGGGATCATGTTCTCAAGATGATGTTTCATCTGAATGAGATAGAGATCCTTGGTGCTGAACTTGACGGGGAAACCCAAATTGACATTATCCTTATGAGCTTGTCCAAGAGTTTTGAGCAGTTTCGCTTGAATTACAACATGAACAAGAGGCAGTATAGTCTCGCGGAACTGCTGACAGAACTTCAGGCAGCTGAAGGATTATTTCGGCAGAGTGTTCAAGTGAATGTGGCTGAGAAAGGTTCTTCCTCTAAGCCGAAAGGTATTGAGAAAAAGAAAAAGGCTCAGACACAGAAAGCTGTGAAGGCAGTGGGAGTTCAGGGTGGTGTGAAAAAGCCTAAGGGAAAGTGCTTCAGATGCAAACAGTCAGGTCACTGGAAACAGGATTGTCCTCTTCCTAAGAAGACAAACAATACTGGGGTTCCAACTATCCAGAATGCTTAGAGATGGTGAGATATACGTGTTCATGGGAGATGCTACGAAAGTAGCAGTAGTTGCAGTAGGAGTTATTCATTTATCTTTTGGTTCTAATAGGATTTTGGTTTTGAACAATTGTCTTTATGTACCTTCTTTTAGAAGGAATTTAATTTCGGTTTCTAAACTTGCTTTGGATGGTTATAATGTTTGTTTGGATCGTAATGTTTCTATTATGACGAATAAACGAATTATATGTTCTGGTACATTGCAAGACAATTTGTATATAATTAATCCTAGTCAACCTGCACTGCAACTGCAATTTAAGGAATTGAACAACACATCTTCTAACTCTACTAAAAGAAAGGAACCTTCTAGTTTGAACCAAACATATATTTGGCACTTGAGATTAGGTCATATTAACTTGAGGAGGATTCAAAGACTAGTAGTAGACGGGCCTTTAAGCTCATTGGCAGTGGAGCCATTTCCAGTTTGTGAATCCTGCTTGGAAGGTAAAATGACTAATAGGCCTTTCAAGAAAAAAGGGAATAGAGCCAAACAACTATTAGAATTGGTTCACTCTGATTTATGTGGACCCATGAATATCCAAGCAAGAGGTGGTTATGAATATTTCGTCACTTTCATTGATGATTATTCTAGATATGGGTACGTTTATTTGTTGCACCGTAAGTCTGAGTGCTCTGATAAGTTCAAAGAGTACAAAGCTAAAACGGAGAAGCGACTTAATAAAAGTATCAAGTCACTATGATCAGATCGTGGTGGCGAATACTTGCTTGGAGAATTTAGGGAATATTTATCAGAAAATGGGATAGAATCCCAGTTAACTGCACCAGGCACACCCCAACGGAACGGTGTAGCAGAGAGAAGGAACCGGACTCTTTTAGAGAGTGTTAGATCGATGATGAGTTATTCGGATTTACCCAAGTCGTTTTGGGGACATGCCTTAGAGACAACAGCTTATCTTCTGAACTTAGTACCTTCTAAGTCGGTTCCTAAAACCCCTTAGAATTGTGGACCGGGGATAAACCAAGTCTAAGACATATTCGAATATGGGGTTGTCCAGCACATGTGCTGAACAAGAACACGACTAAGTTAGAATCTCGTACAGAAGTAAGGTTGTTTGTAGGCTACCCCATGGGAATGAAAGGATATTTATTTTATAGTCCAAAGAATCGGGATGTCATTGTTAGCACCAATGCAAGATTCTTAGAGGAGGAATATATAATGAATCACAAACCCATGTGTAGTGTCATTTTAGAGGAACTAGTGGGAGGGACAAATAATACCCATGAAGCTGTAGTACAAGTAGAACAACCACAACATAATGTATAACCTGTCACTAATACCGCACCAGTGCCTCGTCGTAGTGGGAGGGTTGTTCAATAGCCTGATAGATTCATGTTTTTGGGAGAGTCTTCAGACTTGGTCTCTGGTGAACATGATGATGATCCCCGTACATACGAAGAGGCAGCACAAGACAAAGATGCAGATCTTTGGCAAAAGGCGATGGAATCTGAGATAGAATCAATGTATTCTAATCAGGTCTGGGAGCTCGTGGAACCACCCAAAGGTATAAAACCTATTGGATGTAAGTGGATCTACAAGAAAAAGAGGGGATTAGATAAAAAGGTGAAAGCCTGGAAAGCAAGACTTGTTGCGAAAGGGTATACTCAGAAAGAAGGTATCGATTATGAGGAAACCTTTTCACCGGTAGTCATGCTTAAGTCAATCCGTATTCTTTTATCTATAGCAGCTCATCTCGATTATGAGATTTGGCAAATGGATGTCAAGACAGCTTTTCTTAATGGAAGTCTTGAAGAAACCATCTATATGCAGCAACCAAAAGGATTCATTAAGGAAGGCCAAGAGCATCTGGTATGTAAGCTTAAGAGGTCTATTTATGGACTTAAACAAGCTTCTAGAGACTGGAATATTCGTTTTGATCAGGCAGTCCAGTCATATGGATTTGATCAAAGTCCAAGCGAATCGTGCGTGTATAAGAGAAGTGAAGGTAATGCAGTGGTTTTTCTAGTACTATATGTAGATGATATTTTACTCATTGGAAACAATGTTGAGATGTTGTCATCAGTAAAGGCATGGTTGTTCAAACAATTTGACATGAAGGACTTAGGTGAAGCGGCATACATCCTTGGGATCAAAGTTATAAGGGATCGCAAGAAAAGAATGTTGGCTTTATCTCAAGAGCCCTACATTGATGAAGTATTAGCTCGTTTTAACATGCAGAACTCCAAGAAAGGTTTTTTACCTTTTAAGCATGGAGTTGCTCTATCTAAGAAGCAGTGTCCTTCGACACCTAAGGATATAGAGAGCATGAAACCAGTTCCTTATGCTTCAGCATGTGGAAGCTTAATGTATGCTATGTTATGTACGAGGCCTGACATCTGCTTTGCTGTAGGCATGGTTAGTAGATATCAGTCGAACCCAGGTCGGGAACATTGGAGTGCAGTAAAAACTATACTCAAGTACCTGAGAAGGACTAAGGAGTATATGTTAATTTACAAGGCCTCGGATCTATTTCCTTTGGGATATACTGATTCAGATTTCCAATCAGATAGGGATAAGAGGAAATCAACCTCGGGATATGTTTTTACTTTGGGAGGTGGAGCCGTTATATGGAGGAGTGTAAAGCAGAAATGCATTGCAGACTCCACCATGGAGGCCGAGTACGTGGCGGCCTCTGAGGCTGCCAAGGAGGCTGTATGGTTCAGGAACTTCCTTTTGGACTTAGATGTGGTACCTAATTTGCCTAGGAGCTTGACGGTGTATTGTGATAACACTGGTGCTGTGGCAAATTCAAAGGAACCGCGAGACCACAAAGCAGTTAAACATATTGAACGTAAGTATCATCTTATACGAGGAATCGTAAAGCGAGGGGATATAGTTGTGGCTCACATATCATCAGAAGACAACCGAGCAGATCCTTTCACAAAGAGCTTGCCAATCAAGGTTTTTGACAAGCATGTGGAAGCGATAGGAGTCAGATGGATGGACACATAGATTTTTATGTAATAGTGGATTAAATAAACACTGATGTACACATAGAATATTTTGAGTATAAGTGGGAGATTGTTAGTGTATACTGAAAATATTTATTTGAAGTATGTACATTTATTTCTGGCCAGTTTATTTGAGAATCATTTGAATGTTTACATGTTGTCTAATATTATATATTATGAACAATCTAGTATCAAATGGGATACAGAATATTAGATTGTTAAATACGGTTATATAATATAATAAGGTTCACAGCACAGGTGGTGTTGGACAATCTACTGGTATGGCTGTAGTATTATTTAGATTAGTTTATATTGACTAATAAATAATACTAGTATACTTTGTGTATATTGAACATGATCGAATTTAGAATTGTTCCCTTAATACTGATTAAGAAGGAGAACTAAGATTCTATGTTATTATTAATGCTTAGGTTCTTAATCCGGAAATAGTAATTGACACGTGTATATTATTTACATGCTTTGATTTATATATGAAATAATTCTTTTGAATTATATCATTATATTTTGGGTGATGGAATTATATACATGGTGGATATTATTTATTGAAGAAATCCATGTCCTGATAATATTCGGGTTAATGATGTCCCCTTGAAAGCTCAAAAAGATTTAATTATGTGAAACCCTGCAGGTGGAATTTATTCTGGCATAATTAAATAAAGGTTGAGTGGATGATCAAGGATAAAAGATATTAATTAAATAAATTATCAGTAATTTATTTAATTAATGGATATATGATATTTTAAACATGGGGAATTTAATAAGCAAATAATATTGGAACCGAATTAATTAAATTACGGTATTTGGAAAGGTAGTGCAAATATTAATTCTTTAGTGGATTGAATTAATATTTAATTACATTGGGCTAGGCTCAATATGTAATTAGAAGGCCCAACCTAATTATTCATGGTCCCTATTGTAGCCTATATATATTCTTATTCTCTTCTTGCTTGGCAATTGTGTGAAAACATATTGTAGCCACCAAGGAGCAAGAAGAGAGGATAACTTGAGAAGACGGAGGCCACACTTCGCTCAAGGGAATTTGGGAATACAATAGAAGAGCGTGGAATCAACCATTAACAAGGTAATCCTCTTTTCGTAATCTTTATCGTAAAACGTAGTAACACCCTAAGTCCGTGGTTCCCAACACATTCCACCACCATTCAACCACAATACAAGATCATTCAACCACCAACATTTTACTATAACCTAATCCACCAATTTATAGGTCAAACATTCAAGATTCATAACTTTAATCATTAAGCATAAACTTGACTAACTAATGACCATAACCAAACATAAACTCATCCAAATCATATCACTAATCATACCAAGTTTTAGCATACTCCCAGAACTATCATAATATGCTTAAAACCACATTAAACCAACTGATTTTTTAGGGTTCAAGGGCTTTATACCTTCCATAGAAAGTAGGGATTCACTTAGAAGCTTGAAGGAGTGCTTATATGGCCTTAGGAAGCTTGGATCTTCAATGGAACCTAAGAAAACCAAAATCAAATTCCACTTGGTTACTATTCACCCTCCACTAAAATGATTTATTTGAGCTAGAAAACCTTGGATTCAACCACTCAAACTACTTTCCCTTCTTAGTTACAAATATAGGATCTATAGGAGACTGACCTCTTGATTTATGGTGGACTAGATCTTAGACTTTGCATTTCTAAATCACCATTTATCTTGAAAGGCCGGGAGCTTCTTAAATGGGGGAGGAAGATGAGTTTTTCCTTGGATTTATCTTGGAATATGTGAGAGAATGCTTGGTTGCAATTGATTCCATGCTAAAATATCTTGATCTTTACTTTATTAAAGTGCTTGCATCACCTAGATGACATCACCTCCATTCCACATGTCAAAATCTTATGATGTGAGGGTGGCTTAACTTTTAACGACATGTTTTAGCTTCTCTTGAAGGCTTCCTTCCCATGCTACTTGCATGTGCTTTCCCCTTGGTCGCTTATTTATTTTACGGTTTTCTTAACTCTCAATTTCGTTGTTCGTTTGAGGGATCATATACGGGATCTTATTACTTGGGCTTCCATAAACCTTTCTTAATATTTTATGTCTTTAATGATCCTCTCTTATACTCCTGGAATTGAAATCCTTTTAATCATATTACCTTATACTTAATTCTTTTGATATCTGGTGGATTTTTGGGAAAAATCAAAGTGTCCGAATTCGAATTCTGACGATATTTACATACACTCATTTACTTCATGGAATACTAATACGATCTCAGAATCTCCATAACAGTACTCCTATATGGTGTGGTCTGATAATTTTCCTTAATCAGGACAATCAGCAAAAGTTAAAATTCATCAGGGTTTCAAAAATTTCCGAAAAATGGGGTTATTACAACCAGTTATTCAGAAAGATTAAATATGGGGAGGGTGGTTTGGGATGGAATGAGCAGACTAAGACAATCAAAGCACCTGCGGCCTGGTGGGCAGCAAAAATACTAGTACAACTTTAACTTTAAGTTTGATCTTTATAGTGTTTTTATAATAATTGATGCGAGAATGGATGAAATATATGATTTATGTGTTATGATCTGCAAAATATGATTTCATGGAATCAAGTAATGCCCCTCACTAATTATTCTTTCTTTCTTTGGGTGTTTCCATATTTAAAACAAAAGTAGCCGAAAGGGGAGATGTAGCTATACCATATAAACTTTATTTGTATGGTTAATTAACCATTGTTTGGATCAGTACATTGGAGTATATCATATATAGCATATTAGAAAAATAGTAAACAAAACATAAATTTTGATATCTTATTTTCAGAGAAAAGCTTGTGCCTTGTTTGCAAACGCCACTATGGATTCTTAGGGTGTCTTAAGGACAATTGTGATTTTTATTGTTGAAGTGAAGTTTGGTTTTTTAACTATGGGCAGATTAACTTTGAAATTTATCTGAAAAAGATTTTAAAAAAAAATAACCCATCTTCATTTCTTGGTTTTCTTGGATTCAGTATGGCTGAATATTATGACCGTTTCTTCAACAAGTTATTAACTTTGTATTAGTTTCATTCCCATGTTTGGTATTCAAGAAGCATGAACAAAATAAATTGTATTTTGTTGGTAATCGTATGTCCTAAACTTTGCTAATAACGCATTGATAGCAGTAGTTATGGTATTGTATACTTCTTTTGAAGATAAGTGTCCTTCATTTTTATAGTACTTTATTTTGCTAGCAGTTTAACAGAAGCACTGCAAATTTATTAGTTATAATCAGATGATTTAACTTTGCTGCATATCTGTTTTTTATTATTTTAAATTTGATGTATTAGGAGAATCCGAAGTACGGGAAGTATAGAAATAAAGATTTATTTCTATACATGCAGTACTAGGACACGCTGTTTGGTGATGTTGTTGCAACCGGTGAAAAAGAACGAGTTGCAACCACATATTCTGCAGTTTATCTTATTATAGGAGAGGACTTCACGGAGGTGCTTTGGGATGATGATGATGGAAAAGAAGGCAGCGGCGATAGTGATGACAACAACATTGAACCATCACCAAATTTATTTCCTTCCGCTTCTCTTAAATATGGCATGAACCGTGGTTCTAAATGAAAGAAATCTGGAGCTCAGCGTGTGAGGGAGAGTCTTGATGACTGGGTCTCTGTGATGTCTTGTAAGAGTCCTCAAACAACCGCGGCTAATGAAGATGCAAGGTTGAACTCAGTTGTTGATCTCCTTGATGCCATTGAACATGTTGAGTGAGGTAATGACTTGTACTTCTATGCCAAGGGCTATCTCCTTGAGAAGGGAAATAGGACCCTATTTCTGAAGGTGCACACTAATGACATTCGCTACGAAGAGCTAATGTATAACTTCACGAAGCCTGGGAAACAACATGGTGGCCAGTGAACTGTCCACACTTGGAAAACACTACTTTAAAATTTACATGTACCGTATCTTTGTTTTATTCTGTATTGGTTTGTTTTTCAGATAGGTGGTGAAATGATAATATTTTCATGAGTGATGTCATCCTGACATCAACTTTAAATCATGTACTTCTTGCATTTTTATGGTGTATAATGAATTATTAAATTTAAGTAGTGTAATATTTGTATCTATATGTATTATTGTATCTTTTACTACTGTTATAAATTATTAGATGAATCACATGACAAATTATTATTTGTGAAAATATATTATCTTCAATTGCATCAATATCACACACACCACATTCATATCACAGATATCACTCAAAATAGAAGATAGAAAGGCTACTGCAAGGTATTCAACTGAATGGATCATTTTAACACAGATAATCAAAATTGTTTTGAGAATTTTAATTCTCCTAAAGAATTTAACCTGGCTTCTCAAAATAGTAATGGTCAAGATACTATATATTTTCAAGGTGGACAGTCATAATATGATCCATTTGGCCAGTATTCAAACTTTGGTAATCAATTTGGCCAATCTTCCAATCATTTATTTGGTAATTCTTCCAACATATTTACTGCTTTCGGTAATTCTTTTAACACATAATGCTTTCACCAATTCTTCAAATCCGTATAATGCTTTCGGTAATTCATCAAGCGGTAATGTGTATAATATTTTTGGTCATGCATGGAACAGAACTCCAGAAGAAGAAGAGGAAAAAAGTGAAGATAATTTATTCGAATGGCGAGCTGTATGTACTGTTGCTGCATACATTTTGGTCTATTACTATAACCCGTGCATACACAAAAAACTGTGTCGTACTTCAATTCGCACATGAAAAAAATTAATAAAGGCAATATTAGATGGTAACGAAACGCGGTGTCTAGATTTTTATACGTCTAAGATTCCATTTAAATCTTTGTGTCAAAATTTAGTTAAAAGGTATGGATTGGTACCAACACATGGAATGATTGCATACGAGAAAGTTGGTATATTTCTAATGACAGTCGCTCTTGGTACAAGAAATCGTTAGATGCAAGAAATATTTAATCACTCAGGTGATACAAGTCGACATTTTCATTCTGTTTTGAAAGCAATATGTAGAATGTCAAAAGATATTATAATCCTGCATCAAATTATATTTATGGAGCTGGATACCATAAACCTCAACACAGTCAATATTATCCACATTTTAAAGTAAGTTCATAAGTACATGTACATTTTTTAAATTATGATTTATGTAAAATTATTATTTTTAATATTTTTAATTTCAAATGCATAAAGCTATTGGAGCTATTGATGGCACACATATTAAATGTCGGATACATGAATCAGAGCGTACACCTTATTTTGGACGTAAAGGATATGCAACACAAAATATTCTCGCGGTGTGTGATTTTAACATGTGTTTTATTCTTGCCCGGGCAGGATGGGAAGGCGGCGCACACAATATTCACATTTTAACAGAGGCTAAATATAGAGTAGAACTTAATTTTCCACATCCAACTCAAAATAAATTTTATTTGGTGGATGCGAGGTATGCACACAAAAAAGGATATATGGCTCTGTACAAGGATTCAAGAATAAGATATCACATTTAAGATTTTTGTAGGAGTAATGGTACTGCACGTGCACTTTGAAATTCAAAAGAAAGATTTGGTCATCAAAATTCTTCGTGTTGAACGGTTATTGAACGAACAATTGAAGTTTGGAAAGTTAGATTTGCTATTTTAGCAAATATGCCAGCATGTTCGATAGATACGCAGACCGACATCATTTTGGCAACAATGATAGTTCACAATTATATTCGAATGTCAAATGCTGAAGACAGTGTGTTTCAAGCTGCTGAAAGTGAAACATATATTCCTGAAAATTCTACTACGACAACTAATAATAGGGATGAGCCACTGAAATAGAAAGGGACCCTGATAATATATAAATTGTAAAACGTGATGAGATTTTTGCTCATATTACGTGAATGTTGTAATTTTTACTCTAATTTTTTATTTTTAGTAATTTGCATTTCAATATTTTATATTCATGTATTAAATTATTATATTAAAATTTTTATTTTTTAGAAAAATTATAACTTATAAGTTATCATTTACCAAACACATCACCAACTTATAAGTAAAATTATCCAAACGCCTAAATCACTCATAAGTTATAATTTACAACTTATAAGTAAAATTATCCAAACACCTAAATCACATATTAGTTGTGATGTTCATATCACTTATATGGTATTTTTCAACTTTAAGTTATAAGTTATATTTTTTAAGAAACCCCAAAATGGGCTCATAATTTGGTCTCGATATAAAAAAAGGGCTGCTACGACATTTCCTACCAACCTTGAGTTTGTAATTAATATTTTTTTGAATTTTCATGATTTTTAATTTCTTAAAGAAATTCACTTATTTTGTAATTAAAAACTTAATTCTACCAACTTTGAATTTGGTTGTTTCTCGAATTTCGGGTAGTCACGCTTATGAAATAATCCAAATGCTTATGAAAATATATTTGGCCCTTGCAGTGAAATGCGAGTGTCTTCGAGAGCAAGATTAGTAGTCTACTCTAACTTGTGGAGCAGCAAGTGACTACTAAATAGAAATTTTGATATCAACAAATGACAAATATATGAGAGTTCTTCGGGTCAGATAAAGTTGTTTGTTAGTTGCTACATCTGATCTCATTACATTAAAAATTTATATATCAACAAGTAATAAATATATTATTAGAAATTCTCATTTCTCGTCTTTGTGTATATATAGCCTAAAAATTATCATAGTTACTAATATAAATATATTAACAATAATCAAGACAGATTAACACATATTAATAAAGATTAACACCAAGATTTATATGTGAAAAACCCCTTTAAGATAAATAGGTTAAAATTATGGGATCAACTCTGAATGTTTATACTATAATGATAATAGTCGTTACAATATTATCTTCCAAGTTTACGAAATAACACTTGAGGTACAACTAAGTATTAATACAATGATTCCTTTTTCTTTCGGTATTGGACTAGATAACCGGGACAGAATAGTCCCTTTGATACAGGACCAGATAACTTACAGAACTCCCTTTATTGTGGCTGTAACATTTGGACGACTCCTACAGCTGTACACCCAAAAGGTTACAACTCGACTAATTACTCACACTAACTCACCTAAAACGAAAGAAGAGAGAAACACAAAGGCCATTTATTCTGACCTACCTGAAAGTATCTCGAGGTAAGTTTACTACAAAACGCATTATCTAACATCTATAGACTAAGAAATGAGGGAGGGAAGAGAGTAAGATGTATTTTTTAAAGAGTGATGTGAGGGTTATTTATAGGAACATATAGTGGTATGTTGGGGTAATTAATAGGTAAAGTATGAGCAAATAAATAAGAGGAGGGTGGGAGTTAGAAGTGTTTGTGTTTTGGAAAGTGTAGGCGAGAAGGCCCACAACTAATAACACTTCACTTGCATTCTGTCTACGCCCCGTTTGCACAGCTCCAACTTTTTTCACAGAACCACATCTATCATCATATATGACAGATTCTTATCCGTGTGTATCTTCTTTATCTATACCACTTCATCAGTAATCTATTCCCGAAACCAATAGTATCGTACATTAATATGCATATTATGACAATGACAAGTAGCATTCTTGCTTAAATCAATAGCACATTGACTATCACATTATAACTCAAAGTTATCATGTTTTAAACCCAATTCTTGAAGAAACCGCTTTAACAAAACTAGCTTCTTGCCCGCTTCACAAGTAGCAAAATGCTCTAACTCAGTTGTTCATAACGTAACATTTTTACAACTTGGACTGCCATAGTGCCCCCCCCACACAAAAATGAAAAGCAACCCAGACGTGGACTTCATCTCATCTGGATATCGTGTCATGTCAGCATATGTAAAACCTTCCAAGACGGTTCACCATCTCCATACTTCAAGCATAACCTGGAAGTGCCCTTGAGATATCAAACAATCAACTTTACTGCTTTACAGTACTTTCTTCCAACAAATCTAAAAACATGAGTAATATATGGCCTTGTACAAACTAATGCATACATAAAACTCCCTACTGCCGATGAGTAGGGAACTTCTTTCATATCCTCCTTCTCCTTATTTATAATATGACACAGTTTCTTGTCCAGCTTGAAATGTCCCACCCACAGAATGCTAACAGGGGTAACATCATCCATATTGAACTTTTTCAGTACTTGTTCAATATATCCTTATTGTGACAACCACAACTTACGAGATATTTAGTCATGAAAAATCGTCATCCGTAAAATTTGTCTTACTAGACACAAGTTTTTCATATCGAAGAACTAAGACAAATCCTCTTTCAACTTGCGAATCATGTTATCATCGTGATCGACCACTAACATATCATCAATATAAAGCAGCAATATATTGAATTTATCGTTAAGAAATTTTCGCACATAAGCACGGTGATCAGATGCAATTATTTTGAATTTATGATTCATCATGAAGGAATCAAATTTCTTGTACCACTATCTCAGTGCTTGCTTAAGCTCATATAAACTCTTCTTGTGTCCTCTTGAACTTATGATTCCCTATGAAGGAATCAAACTTCTTGTACCAGTGTCTCGGTGCTTGCTTAAGCCCGTATAAACTTTTCTTGAGTTCACACACCATGTGCTCCTTCCCTTTTACTTCAAATCCCTCCAGCTGGTGCATGTAGATCTCCTTCTTCAAATATCCATGAGGAATACAATTTTCACATCTAAATATTCAAGATCAAGATCCATGCCAGTCACTAATCAACCGCTAGTCGTTGATATGGTAGCCTATCAACTGGTAGTTTATTTGTAACATTTTGAATAAAATTATATGTTAGCCATTGATAGTATTATTCATGAGAAGTCATGTTGACTCAATGGATATATGGAATAAGATGGTTAATTATAAATATAAAATGTCATGTAATTCTGCTTAAATGAAGTGAGTCTCAACGGCTAGTGACGTATTCCATCAGCGGGTAGAGATGATCAATGACTAAACCACACAGCTCAACAACTAAGGATTCAAGACACCATCAATGGCTAGAAGCTTCAAGTAACCATTGATAATGACTAAATATTATCCATTGATCAAATCTGACAAGTCATATGGGTAGAAAGGAATCTCAAAAAGAAAATGGAAGCCAAGATAAAAAAATTATTTGTTTGGGAAACTTGAAGAAGAAAAAGAAGAAGAAGAAGAAGAAGACGAAGAAGAAGAAGAAACATTCATTATGTGTGCAAGCAAATTGGAGAATTCAAAAATGCAATCTGTTAAAGACTAATTCATCTAGTTTGAATAAGTCACATATGAAAGCCTCTTACTAGACCTATATTAGGGCATTATTTTGTTGTCTAGTAAGTTGTATCTTGATACTATATAAACCAAGTGTGGCAGTGTTAAGGTTTAAAAAAAAGTTACAAGTGAATAGAGAAAGCATCGTAGAGAGAAGTACTCGTAACCTCAAACACTGTAAAAGCAGCTGTGAGATTACCTTTTAATTTACGCAAAGTTTTCTTCAATTTATATCTCATGTGGTGAGCTTAAAACAAACCACCTGAATTTTTTATTATGTTTTATTTTTTTTATTAGTTCTTGATCATTCTGTTATTTATTTTAAATTACTAAAAAAATTTAACTTTCGATTCAACCTCCGCTCCCTATAAATGACCAGCGTGATTGTTAGAGAATAACAATTAGTAATAATGATTCATCACTATAATTTTGAAAATTATAGAGGTGTGGTATGAATGTTTCTGTGAGCTTGCATATTAGACAAGTCTATAAAAATATTACACGCCAAAACCAATATAAAACTAACACTGATTCAGACAATAAGAACGAAACCAGTTCACCGGATACAAGTTTTTTCCAACAAGCCCCAAAGTTTAATACTGTAATAAACCCCATATATGGAATTCTAGCAAAAAGAACAAACATAAATGAGATCCACTAGGGCCAACCTCCGCCGCTTTGGCCCCTTCGGTCGATCCCATCGGCACATCATAGAAAATAAGGAAAATTTAGAATCATCTACGGGGTGTTATAATGTGGTAATAATGAATAAAATATGTGTCACTGAATGATATAAAATCAAACTCCAACCTACCTTTTCACTCTCTAATCACAATCAATATTTTGAATTTAAAATACACGGTAGTCTTATCCATCCCAACAATTGTTATAAAATTTTATAATCATCGATTCCGTCATTTTTCGAAATAATCCCTCATTTGTACCCCGAAACCCAGATGTCATGGCAATTGTTGTCCCATCATTAGGTCAGAGATGTGTAGAATATTAAAAAATTAATTTACAGTCAAACCTCCAACGCCGATACTCCTAAAACAACCAATACTTCGTGGGTCGTAAAAATTCCGTATATATACACGAAGATCCTAGAAAATAGAAAATTATTTTAAAATTAAATATGAAACCAACAAAGCACGAAAATAATTATTCAAAAATATTTTTAAAAAGTACCTTAAATTGGGACTGGGAGGACATTTTTTTTTTCAATGCAACGGTAATCTCTTTCATATCTAATCCCAAATTTGTGAGTGAATTTTAAAGGCACCGAGAGCTTAAAAAATAACATTGTAACACCCCCAGATCCGGGGTCGGGGATCCGGGTCGTCACGGTCTTTCTTTCCACAATATCACTTCACTTAATTAATAATAATAACCTTATGCTGTGACCCCACACTAACACACACCACAACCCGTTATAGTCTCAGAGATGAAATTTAAATAAGTACAAGTCTTTGAATCCACAATTTAAAAGTTATTACAACCCAAAATGATTACTTGATAAATTTACAGTTAATTGCCATTATCTGCCACAAGTTATAATTATACATAAGTGATTCTCAAAAGTAGATGGTCTGATCTACAATAGATCTACCTCTGCAGCTATAGCAGCTACAACATCAACGGGAAGACGCGGGACGCTTCCCACGCGCTTGCGCTGGGTCTGCTGGAGTCTGGCCATCTTTCCTAACTGTTGTTGTGTGATGAAGAAATAAAGCAAGGGTGAGCAGCAAGCCCACCAAAATAATATGTATAATGATTAACAATATATGAGCCTTCTCATAGCACTCATGAAAGTCTTGGTCAAAAGAAATGAACCAAGTTGATATCTTAATGCGATGAAGTCGCAAAATATTCAGTATATATATATACATATATACTTTTCAAAATATGGGAAGTCCTCTTCCATGCATAATACACACAGAGTTCCAGTTTATAACTGTATATATAAAAAAATAATCATTGCAAGGTGATCTCATATATCTAACCTTGTCTCAACGTTTTTCCGAAAATCTTTGTCATTCATAAGACAATCATTAACTAGATATAAGTTTAAAAGATGAAGTTACAAGATACCCCAAAATACTTATATCTTTCCCAAATACTACTTGAACTACCCCTGTTCAAGTTATAATCAGTTTCAAAGGTTCATCACATAGATGAGACTACAAGACAAGATTTGAATAGATTCAATCTTTGAATATCATTATAAATAATGAAGTTACGAGATACTTCATTAAGTCCCGATATATAAATATATTCATATATATCTCCCATACATTTCCTGAAAACCTCTGTCATGTAAAGTATGAACAGAGTTGCAATATCCAATGAATTTGGAAGGAAAAGAATTTTGGCATAAACCAGATATCTTGCTGATCAGGCAAAGATACCAATAAGTAACCTTTTCTACTAGTAGATGGATGAATCCCCCACCGGTCATCACCCTGGCCACATAAGGACCTTGTGCTGGACCGCCACCCGGCCTCTTACGCGTTGATGGACTGCCACCCAGCCACTTACACTTTGATAGACCGTACCCCGGCCTGTCGTTTATGCCGACTCAATTAGATGGGCTTACTTCCCGAACATTGGGCAAGTAATCAATTCATTTATCAAAACAGCAACCTTGTTGCGAATATAAAATACACCATAGAGCCGGATCCCTCAGGTTTTGAGCGAGTATTTAAATCCCCTTAAAAGGAAGATCTTAAATATAAAAATGAGTTTTGGGATCCGCTCTAACTTTTAAAAATCATTTTGAAGACTCGAAAATACTCTAAAGAGTGTTTGGAGTAAAACTGATTTAATGAAGTAAATCAGTCCCCAGTATATTTAGAAAATGTCTGAATATTATTATTTAAATAATATTCCCATAAAGAATAATCTTTATAAAAATAATTGAAGTAGAAGTATTAAAACTTATACTTGAAACGAGTATTAAATAACCAAAGATATACTTATATGAAAATATTATCTTTATTTGAATAATCGAAAATAAGTTTGATTATTGACACCTTATTCTTTAATAAAATAAAGAATATACCTCAGCAAATAATCGGAGTCATAGATCCTCAAATGAATATTCAAATAATATTCATTAAATAATATAAACTGAGTCATAAGCCTTCGAATGAATATTCAAATAATATTCAATAAATAATATAAAAGAGTCATAAGCCTTCGAATAATATTCGAAATAATATTCAATAATAAAATAAAGTTAAAGTTATCGAATAAACCTTATTCGATTAATAGTTTGGAAAACTATAACCATATATATATATAAATATATATATATATATATATCCATATCCATATATACAAAATCTACTCGGGATCCTCGACTCCCGGTTTTAGAAAATATTTTCACCTTTGGGTCCCTATACTAAGGGTATATGCAAGTTACCGCTATTCTCTAGCATAGGTATTATCAACTGAACCAACAGATATATATTTCAAGAATATGAAACAGGCATGCATATATACCATATCACATGCTACAATATATCGCAAGAATTTGCTAAATAACCAATATGCATTTACCGCAAGATCATGCATATACAAATGTATACATCACAACAACAGTATAACGGGTAGAAAACTTGCCTGAGCGACTTGGGGGATAAAAGGCTCGGGACGAGTCTGGTAACCTATAAACAACAAGTTAGTTGGAATTAAACCAAAATCACTTGTAAATCTATACTTTAACTAACTTAGACTCTAACGCTTGTTTTGCGCTCACTGATTCGCTTAAGTCACTCGGGTACCCTCGGCTCCACCATTTTTAATAATTTAACCTTTACGAGTTTTAAAGCGATTCCTTCGCGAGTGTCTTACCAACTGCCTAAAACACTTACCATAAATGCTTCATACATTAATTAACCCTTTTTGGTCTTTAACCTATGTTTCAAAGTAAGGCGAGGGGAAAAGTTTCGTTCGCGAAACGCCGTTACTTGAAACGGTCGTTTCTCCTAAACCGTGCATCGGAATCGAACGAACTACATATCAAAACGAAGCTCATAACATGAGTTATCTAAACATGGCAGTGGTCATAATCTAGCAGGGGGTTCTCGGGTCCTAATGCTATGCACAAAAACAGTCCAAAGAAAATCGGACGTTACGACGGCTATGTTTACGCGATTTCCCAATTTTAAACCATTCAAAACCATCCCAAATCAACCTCAAATCCAACATACAACCAACATCCATCCTTTTCACATCATAACAACCCCAACCAATTCAATTTAATCATTCATACTTATGCCTAAGCTTAACTTTAATCATACTTAAGTTCTTTTAATCAAAACAACAACATTTACCAATCCAACAACATCCCAAAACTCACTAATCTCTACATACACAATCATCAAGCCTCTCATGAACTAAAATACTCATATTATGCTCTTAACATTCAATAACAAAGCTTGGTTAAGAGATTATACCTTCCTTGAAGCTTTTTAACACAACACAAGAGCTTTGAATGCCTAAAGAACCTTGATCCTTGCTTGTATCACCTTAATCTTTCATAAAAATTCAAGAAAACTAAAGTTATTTCTTGAAGGTTACTATTCACCATCTTCTTCCTTGATTTATAGAAAAAGATTGGCTTGGAATTAGAAGCTTAAACTTATAGGAAGTATGTAACTATCCATGGGGAAGCTTAGATAATTACCTTGCTAAATAGTAAGTGGTAGAGCTTGGATCTTCAAATTTTAAGAAAGAAGCCGAGAGTTAGCTTGGGAAGAAAGAGTTTTTGTGTTTTGTTTGATGAAAATGAAATGATTTGCTTGGTTGGTTGATTTTTTGTGTTGTTTTTGGTTAATGACTTAATTAACCTTGATTTTGTGTGGTTATAATTCAACCACACTTCCTTCCCTTCTATGTCATGCCTACATCACTTTGTGATGTCATCACCCCTCCTTTGTCCTCTTTCTATTGGTTGGATGACATCACCCCCACTAATCCCTTTGATTAGCTTTTAATTGTTTGCCTAATGACCGCTGATCTGTTATACGGTTCGCTTAACTTTCGTTTTCGTTTATCGTTCGAGGGATCATACCCGGGATCTTATTACTTAGGTTCCCTTAACCTTTCTCAATACATTAAATTCCTTTTTATGATCCTCTATTATAATCCTTTAATTTAAATCCTTTTTATCCTGTTACCTTATACTCAATTCTCTCCGTATCTTGTGGATTTCCGGGAAAAATCAAAGTGTTCGGAATTGGATTCTGACGATCTTTACATACACTTATATACCACATAGAGTACTAATAATATCCCATAAGATCAATAACAGAACCCCTACATAGCGTGGCATGAAAAGTTTTCTCGTTCAGCAAAAACACTATTCATAAGGGTTTCAAAATTTCTCAAAAATTGGGGTTATTACAGTCTCC
The DNA here is from genome assembly GCF_009905375.1 of Apium graveolens. Taxonomy (NCBI): domain Eukaryota; kingdom Viridiplantae; phylum Streptophyta; class Magnoliopsida; order Apiales; family Apiaceae; genus Apium; species Apium graveolens. Next base: position 61,853,880 of record NC_133654.1, on the reverse strand, counting down.
CCTCCTTAAAAGGATTCCGTCCCGGAATCAGATAGAAAACAAATGGGGATACTTGCTTGGCATTACACTTTCTAACTCTCGAGTCAATTTTCCCACATTGTGGTTCTACCACCAAACTCTGCCTAGTTTGATAATCCTTCTCCTAAGCACTTGTTCCTTTTCACTCTATAACCCTTCCTGGTTGCTCCATATAGGTTACGTCGGGTTGCATATCTATGCGCTCATATGCCTCTATTTATCTGGCATCTGAATTACACTTCCTTAACATTGATACATGAAACACGTTACGACCTGCTACATGTTCGGGGTTAGGGCTAGCTCATATGCTAACTTCCCAAACGTCTTAATATATCCAAGGGTCCAACAAATTGTAGACTTAGCTTTCCTTTCTTTCCGAACCTCATCAATCCTTTCCAAGGGATACCTATATCATTACTAGGTCCCCTATTTCATACTCTTTATCCTTTCGTGTCAAATCAACATACTTATCATGTCCATCTTGGGCTACTACCAGCCGTCCTCTGATTAGATCTATCATATCCTTGGTCCTTTGGACTACTGCAGGTCCGAGCATCTTGCGCTCTACAACTTCATCCTAACATAAGGGAGATCGACATTGTCTTCCCTCAAGGATCTCATAAGGCGACATCTCGATAATGACATATGATCTATTGTCGTAAGATAACTCAATCCGAATTAAGTGATCATTCCAAATTCTTTCAAGTCTATTGCACAGACTCTCATTATTGCTTTTAGCATTAGAGCTTCTGCTTCTCAATACCCATTCTTTTCCAGTTCGTAATCGCTACTACCTTCCGTTCCTAATATTATACTGGTTATACTTTTGCTCGTTAGCGTTATATAACCTTTTAATAATCGCGTTAACCTTAGTATCACGAACGCGTTAGAATCGGAATACCACCATACTTGGCACCGCTACCTCTCTAGCTGCCTCCATCTTCGAAAGCTTGGTCCTTCATATAGAAGTAAAAGAATTTATTGAGAGATCACTATGATCATGAACACTTGTTACATTGCATAGTTGGTACAGAAGGTGGCCAGCCTTTAGTACTTGACAAGCAATTAAATAATAGATGGTATCCTACTCGGCTTCTATCACACAGATAGATAGTCATTCGGCAATACCTCCCCTTCTGGAAGGGTTGTTCTTCTCAGTTTATATGAAATGAAAAGAAGAGAAAAGAACGAATTGAAGAGAATTGTATATATGAAAAAATATACTGCCACAAAATATCTGGCTTGGAATCTACCTCTGAACTATAGAGGTTTGTCATAGGAGAACAAAACATATATGTATTTATATCAACATCAAGTATTATAGCATCGTATTTCACATGCCTAAATATTTTTGCTATTCCGTCCATCATTCTATGGACCCATGCTCTTCCTCGAGCTTATACACAATCACCTTTGAAACTCCCTCGATATCGAAAATTGAACCTGGGATCTCATTCTAGACATCATCGTTACTAGAATTCTATGCTTGCACCGCAACCTTTCTCGTATAATAATACGACTCTCTATTGATAAGAAAGAATAAATATTCAATAGGTAGATACTCTACTTAATTAGTCTATCAATGATAACTTATACCCTACCACGACCCGATTAGTGGTACTCAATCTCAACATCCATTCCAATACAACTCTCACGGTTGTAATCAGCTCATTACTCGCAGAATCATTGCTACATTACTATGGCCCACCACTGACCTACTGTCGTCATTCACGTTCCATGAAATCTTAATATCTAACCATACGGAGTCCATACATATCGTATCAAATCCTTCTAAGGAGGTAACATAATCACCATTCATGATTCATGAAGAACACTCCTGATCCTAACATACATACATGACATGAAGCAGATAAAAGTGTAGAAGAGTTTCAGTCAAAGCAACGATAGCAGGTTAATACCATTCTTAATCATATGCCTTAAATAGAAGACTTAACTCAAAGGTTCGTCTAGTCCTTTTTGAAACATGGTCCTGGCTTATCTCAAGATAGTATCTTCTGAGATAGATAGCCTGCTCATGGCGATTACACGAATTAAACCTTTACCAACTACTATTATGGTTGGGTATTGCACAGTCATCAGAAGGAATGTCAATCTTTCAAACCATAATACAACCTTTACGGCTTCAATCATTATTACTGTATTCCTCTGGCACGAGCGCCTGTAATTGTCCTCTTATATTTAAAGTGTCAGCCACCTCTTTGGCCTTTCCTGATAGTAATATTTCCTTACAATCAATGTCATCTTAACCACTTTCACTAATTTTCTACCCCATTTCAATCACAGCTTATGTGAAGATATTTTCCTTAAAATCTGATGAGTAAAAAAAATATCACCATTTTTCCATAAGTTATTGCCTCAGTCTTTAGAGGTTAATCACTGTCACGACTGACTCTCAATCATACTTAGAACATCTTTTATCTTAGGTCCTAATTGCCCTGAACAATTTCGACCTTTACTGGTTCGATCCATACTTTCTCGTGATTTAACACGTGCCCCACTTGGCATCATTATAATTATGTCATATTTCCTTTATCAACATTTTTATTCTTGAGAATTTCGAATATTTCCTTTCTCCTTATAAAACCTCTAAGGTTATCGTTCAATCGTTCCTCCTGTATTCCCTATATACAGGGCATATCAAAATACCATTTACTAATACTAGAACCATTGTCTATATACTTCTGAAAAATTTCTCCACTGATCCTTAAAGGTTATTATTACCTTAATCCTTTCCAATTCATACTGTCAAAACTCATACTATCCCTATTAAGGGTGAAATGCCAACCTTTATGCATCCCCCTAGGATTCGTTTTAAGTTACCGATGTTCTATCCTTAATTCCACCTTTAAAAAGGTACAAGCATCCTTCCATGGATAAATAAAGTCATATATCCCTGATAGGGGTATCTTATTCAATCATTCCCACCTCGATAGTCTATACCTAACTTCATAATAGCATCCTTATTCAAATTGAGGTCAATCCATATGGCCTCCAAAAGATAACAATGGTCATCCGCTTTTCTTTCCTGATTTGGTAATGATAACATGGAGGTTCTGGAAGATATTGGTCATGTTCAACGTGAACTTCTTCTTAATAATTCCTCATTTACTTTTGTTGTTTCTCAACAGTCACCTCAATGTTGGGATATCTCTCATACCTGGCGTCTCCCTTTCTGGGTATCAAGCCACCGGTCTTACACTTCACATTCTTGAAGGTCACTTCCTTCATCCAATTTTCCTAATTTCTTACTTCCTTGTCTCCTCAGTCTATCCGCGTCTCATATTTAACCTTCGAACTATCTCAAGTTTTCCTCAAATCCTCCCAACTTACAGGGGATAAAATATATGTATCTCTTATGCCTTCACCCAGCAATTTTAACTCATGGTGAATCACCCTCATCCTCACGATTACATACTTTTCTATTTCTATTAATATGAGTCTTTAGGGTTTCCTCATACCCAACTCCCTTATCATTCCTCAAACTCTGTTGCCTTTATATTCCTTTCCACTTCAATTCCTTTTTATTTTCCTTTCTCTTATCATTATTTCATGAACCAACACAACATAAGCATTGATTTCAAATATCCCGTCATTCTGGATTCGCGTCTTCAGAACGAATCTTAACAACTTTTACAGCTTAGATTCATAATTCATCATACTCGTCTGCCTTTGTTCTGGCTCTAAAGCTTTACACTATCTCCATAACCTTGGGAAGTACTTTCCTGAAAACAATTGACTGAACTTAAATCAGTTTATTATAATCTCTGGCTCCGTGCCTTTCTTGGTCTTTCACCAGCGGGTGGTCTCTCTCTTAGGAGGGTAAGTGACAAAAACAGTCTTTTGTGGTTCGTCAATCATTCAGAATCTCAAATGATTCCTCTATTTCCTTTAGCCAGGCTCTTGCCTCGACTAGGTCAACCTGTTCCTTGGAACTCTGAGAGCTTAGAGACTTAAAGTTCCTAAAAGAATTTCCTATCGCATTGTTTCCTCAAGGTGGTGGTTGGGGATAATAGTCTAAGTTCTGTCTAGACAGGTCCATGAATTGCCGTATAGGAGTACCGTCTCGGGTCTCCTTTCCTTACTCGACTTTTTGTTTCCTTAGTATGAAATATTTCATCCTACTCCCCATAATTGGGGTCATCTTTTAATTTAAAATCCTCATTTTCCACTCCATTATGTCATGGGTTCCTTCTATCTTGATGGCGACCTCCCTGACTATCACGTTCAGGGTTTGCTCTAAATCTTATTCCTCAAACTATGACTCTCATCTAAGTTCTCATCCTTACGCTCTTGAACTTTCGGAACCCAAATTCTATAAGAATACCTCATTATTCCCTTATCATCTTTCTCGATATTAATCTTTTATCTAATTGTTGGCTCTCTGCCTTTCTTCATAACTTTTTCTGGCACAATATGCTCTTTTCCAATAATTCGGGCTGTATTGCAATCTCGAACAGCTTTTCGGTACCGGCTCCGGTTACCTTCATATCTATTTCCATTTTTTTTTTTTTCAAAATCTCTTATCAACCCTCCCAAAGTCATTATCATCTTTAATCTCTCCTTTTTACTAAGGGCATCAGCCACCACATTGGCTTTCCCCGAATGATAAAGAATCTCCCAATCATAATTCTTGATTAGCTCTAACCGCCTCCTCTGGCGTATGTTGAGCTCTTTCTACGTAAAAAGGTACTAGAGCTCCTATGGTTTGTGTAAATCTTGCACTTCTCTCCATACAAGTAGTGCCTCCAATCTTTAGGGTAAAACTATTGCCACGAGCCTAAGCTCATGGGCGGGGATATCGAATTTCATATTACCTTAATTGTCTTGACATGTACGCGATTACCTTACCGTGCTGCATAAGCACGCACCCTAAGCCCTTGTGCGAAGCGTCACTATACTTCACAAAATCTCTTTTTCCATCCGGCAACGCCAGCATAAGGGCCATCACCAACCTCTGCTTCAGTTCTTGAAAGCTGTTCTCGCATTTCTCTGTCCATTCGAACTTCTCAGTCTTACGAGTAAGCCGCGTTAAAGGGGCTACTATCTTTACACCTTGAACGAACCTCCGGTAGTGACCGGCCAATCCTACCTCTGGTAGTCGACCAAACCATGGTCATCAATTCATCAGTGGTCCTTTATCCAATCCTGTCAGGATCCTCCATGGGATCCTCCTCAACAACTATCCCTTCTAGGACAACATCCTCAACCGCTAAATCCTCAATATCAACATCATCCGGTCCTGCATTAGGACACTCTATCGGATCCACAATCCGATCTCCAATTAGTAATAAAATATCATCGCGATGTTGTTCCTCAACCTCAGGGTTCGGAGTCCCGCTACCATATACGATAACGAACTACGCTCCTATCACGATATTTATAAGGGTTCCCATAAGGGTTTTAACTGTCAGTGCTACGTTAGGTAGCCCGACTATGAACTTGGCAAGAGTTCTTATTATCTTAGTTAACTTATTATCTTAACGTCCCATCATCTCTGAGGTTTATAACGCTTAGCTCTGATACCATTTCTGTAACACCCCCAGATCCGGGGTCGGGGATCCGGGTCGTCACGGTCTTTCTTTCCACAATATCACTTCACTTAATTAATAATAATAACCTTATGCTGTGACCCCACACTAACACACACCACAACCCGTTATAGTCTCAGAGATGAAATTTAAATAAGTACAAGTCTTTGAATCCACAATTTAAAAGTTATTACAACCCAAAATGATTACTTGATAAATTTACAGTTAATTGCCATTATCTGCCACAAGTTATAATTATACATAAGTGATTCTCAAAAGTAGATGGTCTGATCTACAATAGATCTACCTCTGCAGCTATAGCAGCTACAACATCAACGGGAAGACGCGGGACGCTTCCCACGCGCTTGCGCTGGGTCTGCTGGAGTCTGGCCATCTTTCCTAACTGTTGTTGTGTGATGAAGAAATAAAGCAAGGGTGAGCAGCAAGCCCACCAAAATAATATGTATAATGATTAACAATATATGAGCCTTCTCATAGCACTCATGAAAGTCTTGGTCAAAAGAAATGAACCAAGTTGATATCTTAATGCGATGAAGTCGCAAAATATTCAGTATATATATATACATATATACTTTTCAAAATATGGGAAGTCCTCTTCCATGCATAATACACACAGAGTTCCAGTTTATAACTGTATATATAAAAAAATAATCGTTGCAAGGTGATCTCATATATCAAACCTTGTCTCAACGTTTTTCCGAAAATCTTTGTCATTCATAAGACAATCATTAACTAGATATAAGTTTAAAAGATGAAGTTACAAGATACCCCAAAATACTTATATCTTTCCCAAATACTACTTGAACTACCCCTGTTCAAGTTATAATCAGTTTCAAAGGTTCATCACATAGATGAGACTACAAGACAAGATTTGAATAGATTCAATCTTTGAATATCATTATAAATAATGAAGTTACGAGATACTTCATTAAGTCCCGATATATAAATATATTCATATATCTCCCATACATTTCCTGAAAACCTCTGTCATGTAAAGTATGAACAGAGTTGCAATATCCAATGAATTTGGAAGGAAAAGAATTTTGGCATAAACCAGATATCTTGCTGATCAGGCAAAGATACCAATAAGTAACCTTTTCTACTAGTAGATGGATGAATCCCCCACCGGTCATCACCCTGGCCACATAAGGACCTTGTGCTGGACCGCCACCCGGCCTCTTACGCGTTGATGGACTGCCACCCAGCCACTTACACTTTGATAGACCGTACCCCGGCCTGTCGCTTATGCCGACTCAATTAGATGGGCTTACTTTCCGAACATTGGGCAAGTAATCAATTCATTTATCAAAACAGCAACCTTGTTGCGAATATAAAATACACCATAGAGCCGGATCCCTCAGGTTTTGAGCGAGTATTTAAATCGCCTTAAAAGGAAGATCTTAAATATAAAAATGAGTTTTGGGATCCGCTCTAACTTTTAAAAATCATTTTGAAGACTCGAAAATACTTTAAAGAGTGTTTGGAGTAAAACTGATTTAATGAAGTAAATCAGTCCCCAGTATATTTAGAAAATGTCTGAATATTATTATTTAAATAATATTCCCATAAAGAATAATCTTTATAAAAATAATTGAAGTAGAAGTATTAAAACTTATACTTGAAACGAGTATTAAATAACCAAAGATATACTTATATGAAAGTATTATCTTTATTTGAATAATCGAAAATAAGTTTGATTATTGACACCTTATTCTTTAATAAAATAAAGAATATACCTCAGCAAATAATCGGAGTCATAGATCCTCAAATGAATATTCAAATAATATTCATTAAATAATATAAACTGAGTCATAAGCCTTCGAATGAATATTCAAATAATATTCAATAAATAATATAAAAGAGTCATAAGCCTTCGAATAATATTCGAAATAATATTCAATAATAAAATAAAGTTAAAGTTATCGAATAAACCTTATTCGATTAATAGTTTGGAAAACTATAACCATATATATATATAAATATATATATATATATATCCATATCCATATATACAAAATCTACTCGGGATCCTCGACTCCCGGTTTTAGAAAATATTTTCACCTTTGGGTCCCTATACTAAGGGTATATGCAAGTTACCGCTATTCTCTAGCATAGGTATTATCAACTGAACCAACAGATATATATTTCAAGAATATGAAACAGGCATGCATATATACCATATCACATGCTACAATATATCGCAAGAATTTGCTAAATAACCAATATGCATTTATCGCAAGATCATGCATATACAAATGTATACATCACAACAACAGTATAACGGGTAGAAAACTTGCCTGAGCGACTTGGGGTGATAAAAGGCTCGGGACGAGTCTGGTAACCTATAAACAACAAGTTAGTTGGAATTAAACCAAAATCACTTGTAAATCTATACTTTAACTAACTTAGTCTCTAACGCTTGTTTTGCGCTCACTGATTCGCTTAAGTCACTCGGGTACTCTCGGCTCCACCATTTTTAATAATTTAACCTTTACGAGTTTTAAAGCGATTCCTTCGCGAGTGTCTTACCAACTGCCTAAAACACTTACCATAAATGCTTCATACATTAATTAACCCTTTTTGGTCTTTAACCTATGTTTCAAAGTAAGGCGAGGGGAAAAGTTTCGTTCGCGAAACGCCGTTACTTGAAACGGTCGTTTCTCCTAAACCGTGCATCGGAATCGAACGAACTACATATCAAAACGAAGCTCGTAACATGAGTTATCTAAACATGGCAGTGGTCATAATCTAGCAGGGGGTTCTCGGGTCCTAATGCTATGCACAAAAACAGTCCAAAGAAAATCGGACGTTACGACGGCTATGTTTACGCGATTTCCCAATTTTAAACTATTCAAAACCATCCCAAATCAACCTCAAATCCAACATACAACCAACATCCATCCTTTTCACATCATAACAACCCCAACCAATTCAATTTAATCATTCATACTTATGCCTAAGCTTAACTTTAATCATACTTAAGTTCTTTTAATCAAAACAACAACATTTACCAATCCAACAACATCCCAAAACTCACTAATCTCTACATACACAATCATCAAGCCTCTCATGAACTAAAATACTCATATTATGCTCTTAACATTCAATAACAAAGCTTGGTTAAGAGATTATACCTTCCTTGAAGCTTTTTAACACAACACAAGAGCTTTGAATGCCTAAAGAACCTTGATCCTTGCTTGTATCACCTTAATCTTTCATAAAAATTCAAGAAAACTAAAGTTATTTCTTGAAGGTTACTATTCACCATCTTCTTCCTTGATTTATAGAAAAAGATTGGCTTGGAATTAGAAGCTTAAACTTATAGGAAGTATGTAACTATCCATGGGGAAGCTTAGATAATTACCTTGCTAAATAGTAAGTGGTAGAGCTTGGATCTTCAAATTTTAAGAAAGAAGCCGAGAGTTAGCTTGGGAAGAAAGAGTTTTTGTGTTTTGTTTGATGAAAATGAAATGATTTGCTTGGTTGGTTGATTTTTTGTGTTGTTTTTGGTTAATGACTTAATTAACCTTGATTTTGTGTGGTTATAATTCAACCACACTTCCTTCCCTTCTATGTCATGCCTACATCACTTTGTGATGTCATCACCCCTCCTTTGTCCTCTTTCTATTGGTTGGATGACATCACCCCCACTAATCCCTTTGATTAGCTTTTAATTGTTTGCCTAATGACCGCTGATCTGTTATACGGTTCGCTTAACTTTCGTTTTCGTTTATCGTTCGAGGGATCATACCCGGGATCTTATTACTTAGGTTCCCTTAACCTTTCTCAATACATTAAATTCCTTTTTATGATCCTCTATTATAATCCTTTAATTTAAATCCTTTTTATCCTGTTACCTTATACTCAATTCTCTCCGTATCTTGTGGATTTCCGGGAAAAATCAAAGTGTTCGGAATTGGATTCTGACGATCTTTACATACACTTATATACCACATAGAGTACTAATAATATCCCATAAGATCAATAACAGAACCCCTACATAGCGTGGCATGAAAAGTTTTCTCGTTCAGCAAAAACACTATTCATAAGGGTTTCAAAATTTCTCAAAAATTGGGGTTATTACAAACATCCTGACATATCAAAAAAATAAATTTCGCAGTCTTCTTATCCGTCAGGGAAAACATAAAGCACGTAGTTTATCAAAAACTGAGGAAAAATATTCGGTTTGTATAGACAACTCCCACACAGTAATCGCAGACAATAGCCCAACAACAATCTAAATATTGAGATAAGAAAATAAGGTAATTATGTAAACTAAAAAAGGTTAATTGTGATAACTAAAAATCTCAATTAGATTTAACAAAAAAATGGCGATTAAATAGGTACATATGGTTAATTTATTCAAGAGATAATTAATTAGGTCAAAAGAATATATTAATTTAGTTGAGAGAAACGGGCTTAATTTGAAACAATCAAAACTGTTCACCGCCATTTTCGCTCGATCCTATTAAAAAGACAAAGACCAACCGATCTATAATGTCAAACTACAAACTCACTACTTGCCTTATTTTTTTTCTATTCAAAATATTTATTTTAACTTAGTTTGATACTGTAATAAATTATTCTCTAAAAAGACTTACTTTTTGGGTTATATTGCAAGTTATTTTTATACTGTACATAAATTAATATTACTCATATTGTTACAAATACTATTTTAATACTGTATTTTACTAGCACATAAATTAGTTTAGCTTAAAATTTTATTTTTAACTTAGTTTAATTTAATATTTGAGGTAAATGCACTTTATACTCTCAATTTTTTTTCAAAAAATATATTTATATCCAAACTATTAGAAAATCAGCTTGCACCCCTTAACTTCTACTTTGACATTCAATATGCACCCTTTTAAGAATTTCATGAAATTGGGCAAGGGCATAACCGGATAGTTAGCAAAAAATTAATTAAAATAAATTTTATATAGTTTCAAATACTATTAAAATTTGAATTTTAACCATTTATAAAATTATAAATTATAAATTTTAAAATTTTAAATCATATCGAAAATTTCAGTTTCGATTTTAATTAATATTATTAATGCCATTTTTTTATAATTCTACTGAAATTATTTTTTAACATTAATTTTTTATATGCTTAAATTTAATTTTAGTATAATTATAAATTTCAAAATTATTACTTTCAAATGAAAATCGAAACTAGAATCAATAGTATATTTTGACAATTCAAAAGTTATTATTTAATTGTTGATATAAATAAAAATCCAAATTTGAATATTATTCGAAAAGAATGAAATTTGTTTTGAATAATTTTTTTGCTCATTTTCCGGATTTGCTCATTCTCAATTTCATGAAATTTTGAAAAGGGGTGCATATTGAATGCCAAAGTTTAAGTTAATGGGTGCAAAATAAATTTCTCAAAATTCTGGTACAATTTTATTTTTGGAACAAAGTTTGAGGGTTCAAAATGCATTTAACTCTTAATTTTTTTACAATTATTTTGGTCGCTAGATGTTTAAAATAAAATGAAATTCACAAATTAAATGTGTTGTAATTTTTTTATTACAACTTTTTCAATCCTATAAAAATAATTATATATTACCTTATATTATGTAATGTATTACAACTTTTTCTCCTTCATGCGAGAGTTTTTGTTTTTCCTCTGCATCTCTCTTAAAGTCTGAGTTTAGAGAGGATACATGGGAGAAGGGAGAAGTGATAATATGGCAATGTATCAAGATATTGATGTCCAAATGGGTGATTTAAATATTAATTTAGGGGAGAATGGTAGTTTTGAATTATTAAAAGTAGTAAAAATAATCAACAAATTTGAGTTATGTTTAATTGGAAGATTCTTAACAAGAGAAGAAATTAAATGTCCGAGCAATGAAGGCAAGACTTGAAGATATTTGGAAACAATGGGGATTAACAATAAAGGATATAGAGTAAGGAATCTTTATGTTTCAGTTTTATCATACAAATTATAAACACTGGGATTTAGATGGTGGCCTTGGTCTTTTACTAATGCAATGCTTATAATTTAGGTCAATCCCCCGTGTGAATAGTCATTAAAGATTCTCCTATGACATATGAATATTTTGATCCAGATTTATATAAACAACCATTAAAAGTTCTTTTATGACATATGAGTATTTTGATCCAGATTTCTGATCTCCCGGATAACTTATGTCTGAAAGTGTAGGCAAGCAACTGGGAAATTTCTTTGGTGAATTTTTGGAGTATTACCCAAAAAATAATAATAGTATTTGGCGTGAGTATAAGAGAATTGGGATTCAAACTGATGTAAGGTGGCCATTGGGAAGGAATAAAAATAATAACAGGAAGGACGGTGTTAGGTAATGAATTACACACAGATGGGGGGTGAATGTGTTTTAGTGTTTTATGCTTTTCTTGAACTATTTTGGTTTTGAACAAAGTAAATCAAATCTTGTAGTAAGATGTGTTATAACAGAAATTAAACATGCAGCTATGAATAACACAGATCTTTCAAAACTCACTTAATTTTATATTAAAATTAAGAATATTTGCTACAAAAATTTTAGGCTCTTTGTTGTTAAAGATCTTAGCTTCAATCTTGAGAAAACACAAGAATTCCTGATCTCTTCTTCCTTACTAACAAAGAACTAGTGTTAAATTTATATTTTAGTTCATTGCTGGTTTACACAGTGTACAATAAGAGATGCTATTCACTTTAGTAAACTGTCACTAATTATTTCCATTTTAGGAAAAGTATATCTTCCATTTCTGGCTTATCATATCTTTGCATATTGTGTTAACTTTGATCTTCCTTTGTCAGTTAATCTTCACCCTTGATCTTGCACCCTCTTCAAGCTGCTTTTTGTAGACTTGTCAATCCAACTAGTTGGATTGTTTGTTGATTGTTAATCTTGGATATTGAACTGGTCTGCAATTTGCACTTTGAGATTTTACCTCGAGATCTCCAGTTAGGCATATAGAGATCTTGACATCTCGATAGGTATAATGACTTATCGAGATCTCTAATCCTCCATAGTTGATTTGACTTGTAGAGGTTTCTGAGTTCTCTATAAGAGAATTTGGCTTATCGAGATCTCTAATCTTCATGTATTCACTTTGACTTATCGATATCTCTAAGTTCTCTAGTGACTTATTGACTTGTCGATAACTCAGAGTTCTCTAGTCAATTTTGACTTATCGATAACTCAGAGTTCTCTAATGAATGTTTACTTGTCGATTACTCTCAGTTCTCTAGTGAAGAATTAGCTTATTGATATCTCCAATCTTCATGTCTTTAATTTGACTTGTCGATATCTCTGAGTTCTCTAGTAGCTTTCCTGAGTTCTCTATAAGTCATTCTGAAGTTCTCGAATGACTTCTCTATAACACTAAATCTGTGACTTGTAGAGATCTTGACTTAAGACATTTTTCCCAAAACAGATTTATTCAACTCCAAGCTTCTTCATAATTCTTCTGAGGCATGATCTTCTTGATCTTCTTCCAGATAGAATTCTTAGACTTGATACTGTTTAAAGAAAAAGACTTCAGTCTGATCGTTTGACATTTTTATAGACTTTAAATGTTACAAGTACAAAATGCAAACTAAGATTACAATACAACTTACTTAGGGTTGTCAATTTGACTTAGTCTTGTTAAAGTACAGGCATATCTGCATAACAATCTCCCCCAATTTGTGAGAAGATTGCTTAACACAAATTCATGCCTGTTAACAAGACTAACCCCAAGTGAGACTAATACATAAAATTGACATAATTACAGCTTTTATACATTAGAAGATTTACAGAGTCTAAATGATTACAAGTATCAGGTAAAAATAGTTTTTACTTCTGGTTCTTCTCTAATGAGATCCTTTAAGAATATAAGAATTTTAAGTTCTTCTACAATAGGTGTCCCACTTAGAGCTTCTACTAGTTTGATCTTGTCTGCCTTTGGATAACCACTGTCTAGTAAATCAATTCTAAATCTTGAGAATTTTCCAGCTTTGATGTTTAGAAATTTTCCATCTTTTGAAATTTTGCTCATTCCCTTAGCCTTGAGTTGTTTTGATCTTTTCATGAACATTTCAATCTCTTCATCATACTTTCTTTTTCTTTCCTCATATTCAGCCTCATTTCTTTTTCTTCTTTCTTCCCTTTCAATCAACCACTCAGCCAAAACTGATCTCCATCACTGTCTTAATTTTTGTGGGAGATAGAGAATCCATTAAATCACAGCCAAGGAATGTGAACGACCCATCTACATAATAAATTATGACTTCCTTTAAAGATACAACCTAGACTCTAACTATTTGCTCAGCTAGTTTTTGAAAATAATCTTCATCTGAGATGCACCAATTCAAAGGTAGAAAGTCATTTTGCTTGAAACAATTCCAGAGGGCCCTTTCAGTGACTTCTACTTTTTCTTTAGGCTTGACTTTTATATTTTCTCCCAACAGACTTGTAATTGATTTTAAGTGATGGCTTGTCTAAAGGTAGGTTTGTGATTTTCTTGAGAGAGGTTTTGTTTGAGGTGATTGGTGTTTTAAGAAAGGTGTTTGCAGTTTGTTTGTATAGAAATTTTGGCTTAAAGGTTAGAGGTAGTGTGACTTTGAAGGTTGAGCTATTTGTGTTTGGATTTTTAGGGTCTGGTGTGGTTCTGAGCCATTATGATTCTTCTTGCTTCTCCTTTCACTCCCTCTCTTCTTCTCATCATTCTTCTTCTCTCCATCTTTGCTTCCAGCTGCCCTACTGGATTGACTTGGATTTGAGCCAAAAGGTTTTTGATCATCTTTCTTCTGCTCATCATCATCCAAATTATCCTTGTTGATTTAAGTTTTGGGTAAGTTGGCTACAGCATCCCTTAAATATCTCCCCAACAGCTTAATCATCTCTTCATCTTCAAAAGTCTTATTCTTCTTTACTTTTAAAGTAGTTTTCAGAGTCATGATTAGCTTCTTGTTGGCCATGATACATTGTTTAGGGATTTGGAAATGTTTCGTGGTAGGACAGATGTATGTTATTCCCTTGCATGGCTGTAGGTATGCTACTGGAAAAGCAGCCACTTGAGAGCATTTTTCAGTTCAGCTAGCAATAGAGTGTCTTCATGGACCACCACTTTGACTTTGTTTAACAGAATATCTAACTCAGATGCCCTCCTTGAGAAGAGATAATTGAGGGACACCTGCATATATCTATCTACCCCAGAGTTATTTATATTGACCACTATCCTCTTCTCCTGTAAATTGTCTTTGGTCACCAAAATCACCCTTAAGGAATTTATTATTCTGTCCAAGGCCTTTTTGTAGGTGAAGAGATTATTGTTGAGAGAAGCCCTTAGAGCCTTGAGCAATTCATCAAATTCCCTGCTCATACTTGGTCCTTCAGTAGACCTAATGAGCCTCTCCATATCAATATTTACTTCTTGACTTAAGCTCTTTTCAGCACCTTGGACATGTTGAGTAGATGATATTGATCTTGCTAGCCTAGCCTCTATCTCCCCCTTAGTCTTGCTGGCAGGCATGAGAAGGGGAGTAGGAATTTTAGGCCTTATCTGTTCAGGAAGTGATGGTAGAGGGATGTTGAGCTTCCCCATGATGGCTCCCAAAGCAACAGAGTTTTGGAGATGCTTGTGAGAGTCCATCGGGGTCTTGATGTCTGTCTGTTGACTCTTGACTAGAGAAGTCAAAGCCTGAATTTGAGCATTGAGAGATGCATTGGAGGTTTCCAGAGAAGCTACATGTGTCTTGAGTTCTTGAAGATCTTATGGAGAGGATCTTGTAGTAGAGAGAGCAGTAGATGGTCCAAATGTAGCTTGCACATGTTTCTGAATTTCATCCATGACCAAAGGAGAAGGAGTATATCTTGCAGTGTGCATTTGATCCAACTTCCACCTTGTGTCATTGATTTAGTGATGTGATCTTGAACTACCTTATGTAAGGCTACAAAAGATTCTTTCATCTGATTTACAATCTTATCAATCCCACTGAGATCATACCTTGACATTTGTTTAGAGAAGGTTTTGAATTGGTTTTTTATCTCAGTTTGAGAGGGGATGATTTGATACATCTTTTCCCTGACCATCTTTATAATCTTGTCTTGATGTACATTCAATGTGATTTGAAGTGCTTTCCCAAAGTTATGGAAAGCCTTGATTTGATCTTTATAAGCCTCATTAATGGCATCATACACCTCTTGTGGAGTTAGGGATCTGGCATTGCTTCCCAGAATTGTGATGTATTCCTCCCTAAACTTAGCTAATACAGCATCCATTTAAATTGTGAATTCATTGTCCAACCAAGCATCACAGTTAGCATCCTAACCATCTTTATCAACAATTTTTGCTTGATTATCTTCAACATCAGCCTGGTAGGTGAGCATGATAGCTTGGTAGTCCTGATTTGACATGTTGGATGTGAGTAGCTATTGTGAGATTTGTGCAAGGCCTCCAAGTTGATCAACTATGAGATCTTCAATTGTTGAAGGTTGATTTTCAGTGTCATGGAGCCATTGGGAGATGAGGTGTGATTGAGATATGGAGGGTTGTGAATCAGAACCACCTGTAACTGATATCACAGTTTTACTCACAGATTGCTCTATGGTTTTGACAAGTTGTTATTCCTCACATGTAATGGGAACCTCCAATTGAAGTGGAGGGGATTTGACTGGGTTACTGTCATATGCACCAGTCTCAAACCCATGTGCTTCTTGCAAAGCACTGTCACTTGAATGTGATAAACTTGCCTCCCCCATAGCTGGATCATTGGCAATTGAACTCCTAGCATCTACTGCCAAAGCAATTTCTGCTAGGGTTTTGAGGGGAGTTGTTCCTACATGAGGAACCTCTAATTGAATTGGAGAGGATTTAGATAGCTCCCCCTCAGTAGTACTACCCTCAAACCTAACAGTCTGTGAAGACTGATTTGCATATGAAGGTGCATTTAGTATCTCTATGGGGTCTTCAGTAAAAATTGATGAATCCTCTTTGGTTTTTATGGTGTCATCAAGGTCTACCTCAGCTAGTAGCCTCTCACCATCTGATTGTAGTGTCTGGGTGGTGAGCAAGGTTTCTTGAACCAAGTCACTTGATTTAGCTTGCACTTGAGAATTGGATTCAAGTGTTGTAGGTAGAGAAGAAATTTGTGAGATTAGAAGTTGTTGTTCATAAGTGAGTGTAGGAATCTCCCTTGAATAGATGAGGGAGCTTCAAAAGATGTGCCCTCTTTGTGTGTGCCATCCTTATTTCTTCTACCATACACTTGGATTTGATCAAGTACAGGCTGTGCAGACTCTGTACAGGATGCATTGGGGAGAATGCTATTTTCAATAGACACATCCTATTGAGAGGATGTATCTAGAGTCTATTTAATCCCTATATTTACAACTGCATCCTTTTGGGAGGACACGGAGGTGGTTTGAGTGGTCAGCTCAGATTTCTTACTCTTGTTTGATCTTTTGACCAAGGGTGACTCTGCTTCTGTTTGATCCTCACCACTCTCATTCATAACTGTTAGGGTTACCTCCTTTCTCTTCTTTTTACTCACTTCATCCTTTTGAGAAGATGAGGTGGTTAGTTTTCTGGATACTAAAGGTATTGAAGAAATGGTTTCAGCTTGGAAAGGTCCTTGTGGGTGTTCCTGTATTTGTATTTCCACAGGTTCAGGGACCATAGTTGTGCTAGGCTATACATTAGATCTCATGTCTGGCATTGGGTAAGGGTAAGTCCTAAATCTCTCCATCATATATGAAGTGATTTTCAGACTCACATTTACCTTGTTCTTTGTAGTAAGTGAACCAAATATTATTTTGGACACTTGCTTACAGTTGCCAATTTTAGTGCTATCTATACCATTCAACAAGTGTATGTCTGTGACTTTATGATTTAAAGTAGACATAATGAATCTAGGAAATAATATTTCCTTACCTCTAGCAAATAGGGGCATTGTCAGCCCGGTTGCAAGTTCTTCCAGGATTAATAGACCAACATTCAAGTGTCTGTTATGGGCTATTGAGTACACCAGCTTCTGCACCATACTTGAAATATTGTCATACCCTGTCTTCTTGCATGTAACTGCCCTTACCACAGAATCAAACACAAAGGATCATTCCTTCCTTAAGTTAGTCATGTTCAAGTTTGACAAGTTGATTCTTCCACCATAGTTGATGAAGTGCATAAACTCAGTCAGTTCATCAGGAGTTGGCACCTCCACCAAGTTTGCAGTTGGCAACCCCAAAACTCTATTCACATCTTGCTCATTGAACTCTATTTATTGGCCTCCAATTGTGCAAGTAACCACCATAGAGAGAGAGTTATCATTCATATCAGTCCTTACTACTGCTGTTGTCCAAAACTCATGCAGAACATCCAGATACAAAATTGGGTTAGCAGTCAAAGCTCCTCGCAAGGTAAGATTTAGACAAAAGTTTCACAAACCCCTTGAAACTATTAGGAGCTTGGTTAGCATCAGTAAAAGCTGGGTAATTTTTTCCTTTCTCTAGAATAGTAGCTCTAGCAACATTGAGTGCCATTGTTGATTAGTAAAAGTGAATGGGTAAGAAAAATTAGTGAGAAAGGAGTAAAAACGAGAGAGAAATCGATTTTGGATTGAAAAGCTAGGTCACTTGAGATCTCGAAAGTTGTAAGTATGTATATGTATCGAGATATCTGGTTATTTATAGTAAAAGCAAATGACTTATCGAGAACTCAAAAATAGACGTTTGGAGTCTATGGAGAAATCATTTTAAGAAATGAAAGACATATCGGTAAGTCATTTTATTTATTCTTGTAGAGAACTAAAAGATAATCTTATCGAGATGTCAAACAAATACCCAGTTTGTCTAAAATGGACTGAATTTGATTCCAATTTTTATTTGAATAAATTCAAAATAAAATTAGAATAATTTTTGCAAAAAGTATTTTACCAAAATAATTTATCAGATTAAATTATTTCAGTTTTGAGTTATTGATAAGTCTAAAAATAATTCTTGTAGAGAACTCTGTAAGTTAACACTCGTAGAGAACTCTACAATAACTTATCGATAAGTCATAATAAAGCTTATCGAGAAGTCACTCGAGAAGTCAGTAAAATGACTTATCGAGAACTCATTCGACAAGTCTTAAAATGACTTGCCAATAAGTCAATTAGACTTATCGAGAACTCAGTTCTCTAAATACTTTTGAAGAGTTTAAGTTTGCCTTGTGTTAATTTTACATATTAAAGATGTAATTAAACAGCTTAGAAATTTGCTTAGAATTTGAAAAATTCCAAGTTAAATTTTTGTTTTGAAAAAATAAATATGCATAGATTTCTGAAATATTTATAATTCACATTTCAGTTAATTTCCAATTAAATCAAATTAATTTTGATTTACTAGAAATTAATCTGCTGCAACACATTAGCTGAGTTCTTGCCTTAGGATGAAGAATTAAGCATTCCAATTTCACCTACAAGTCTAGTGAAAGTTGCTTCATCCAAAGCATTAGTCAAAATGTCAACTATTAGTTTTTCTGTTGGAACAAAAATGAGCTCAATGGTACCATTTGTAGCATATTCTCTAATAAAATGATACCTTACATCAATGTGCTTTGTTGCCCAGTAAAGATACAATTGTTTAAGGGGGTTGGATACAATTGTATAAATATTTCGAACAAGTAATAAAATATAACAGCTTTTTATATATCTGATAAAAACTGTTACAAAACTCTCTCAAGAAATACTGATGTTCTTGAGAGCTGCTAGGTCGAATGATACTCGAGATCGATACACTACGTGATGACCTAAACTGTGTTTATATACTACACAGCTACAACAAATCAATCTAAGATATGTATTATCAAAAGCTAACTGAAACTGATACATATCTTCAATTGAATAGATAAAGTCCTATAACTCAGACGTAAAAGATATCTACTCCACAATACGAGGAACATAACAAATCTTCTAAGTTGACTATCTTCAAATACTGATGACATCCAAATACTGATGATGTGTCAAATCCTGATGACACATCAAATACTGATGACACCTGAACAGACATATCCTGAGTTTCTTCTGATCATTGAGAATTCAATATGTAACAATCTCCCCAAATTTATACTTAATGTAATGAAACATAAATTCCATTCTCAATGATGCCAAAACCAATCTACAAAATGTACAAGGAGTAAAGCTTACTTCAGTTTCTTCAGATAACTAAGAGTTGTTTCCAGAAAGTTTTTCAATCTTTCTTCCTCCTTGTCTCGTAAGACTTTAACAAGCTTTTTCTTCAACTCTCTCTTCTCTTCGATGTCTTCTCCAAGCTGATAGATGGCTGATCTCAACTTAAAAATTGAGCTTTTGCTTATCTCAAGATCACCAATCAATATGTAGCTTAAACTGACATCTCCATGATCAGGACTGAAGGATAACTGAGGACTGTTGAGAAAAAATTATAGCACTATAGCTCCCTTTTTCATCTTCATTTCTTGACCAGTATAAATTCTGTACTCGGGAACATAATCATCATTGTATTTATCATCTTTTGTCATGACTCTTCTTCTGATGACTTTATCATAGAAGACCAATTTCTGGTGACACTGTTCTCAACTCTAAGAAGATAATGAATGTATTTCAATTCTGTCACAATCTTCGGTAAGAGTTGCTGCAATGTAAAGCTCTTTACTTTACCATCCCTGAAAAAGTACAGAATATATTCTCTGACATCATTATCATTTATCTTTCTATAAACGATATTCATAACTTCAACTTTCTCAAGATGTGAAGGAGAAACTCTTTCATCAAGATTCTCAGTCAGAGTATTTGTATCCAGCAGATAGGATCTTATAATCTTCATATCAGAATGACCAATGCCTCCACTGGTTCGAGATTTGACAAGTTTCAGTTTTTCATTGTATTCCACCCAAGAAGGTTTCTTGATGGATTTATCAACATCTTCATGTTTTGAAATAGAATCTCTTAACCCTGCTGACATAAATTCAACATGCTTGAACCCTTTAGGATAATCGAATGTATAAATGTCTTTCCATCTTCTATCCTTCTTGCTGAGAGGAACATAACTTGTAGACAGATCATGAGTCTTCCCTTTTGCTTTATGCCACAGCTCCCTCTTTGATTTTAAAATTCTTTGTAAATATTCTTTGCATACTTGATCAGCTTTTATCTATCAACCTTTTCTTTTTCATCAACCTCTGAAATATGATGAGTAACTACTGGAGTAAAGGATGACTCATTTAATGCTTTGATCACTTTTTCATCAGAATCAAAATCAGTTATCAGGTTCATAGCATCAGGATCTGCTTTTACCTCAGGATTTATGTCTGCATCAGGAGTTACATTCTGATTTACTGTATCAGCTTGATCAGTGTCAGTGGCTGATCTTTTCTTTCTTGGTATAATCAACTCTTTTGGCTTCTGAAATTCTTCATCTTCATCATGTCCTTGTACAGGAACATAACCTTCTCTGGATAGAAAATTCAAAAAAGTAGAATTAAATGCAGTCACTTGACTTGATTTAGAAGTTCTTCCTCCTCTTCCTCTTCCTCTAGCTCTTGTAGATCTTCCACCTCTTTTTCCTCTTCCTTTAGAAGTGTTAACTTCAGCTTCAATTTGAGCCATTAGCTCCTTTTATTGCATAACTACTTCTTCAGGTGTTAGATCAGGAAATTCTTCAGTTATATACCCAAGAGCACTCCTAGCATTCTTTTGCTCAAACCTCTTATCTTTGTAGTACAAGACAATCTCTTCACCTATTTCCTTTTGCCTGTAGGGAAAGAATAATCCCTTAGCATCTGCTAAATTAGAGATTGTAACATCATCATCCTTAGGAGCACCAGCCGTAGTCTTGTGCTTGGCTTTATAAGCACCAGTAGACTTCCTTTGTCCTGAAGAACCAATCTTCTTAGAATGTTGAGATTGTTGAGCAGTAGAAGCCATTTTAACATCTGTAACTGGATTCTTATTCTTATCACCATCATCATCAATATCTGTATCCTTTATCTGAATAGAATCTGGTGTACATTTTGTAGCAACTATCTTCTCCCCCTTTTTGGCATCAATATTTGAAAGAAGAGAAAATAGAGCATCCAGTTTGTCGCCTATAGAAGAGATCTTATCGTCTAAGGAGGAAAGTCTAGAGGCCATTGTGTGTTGAGATTCAACAACATCTATTATAGTAATTTTCACACTTTTGAATTCAGCTGATGTAGGTGTGTGAAGCAAAAATCCATCAATTTTCTCCTTGACAGCAGCATGAGACTTCTTCATTTCATTAAGGTCAGAGTGAATTCCTTTAACAGAAATAGTGGAGGCCTTAAGATGCAACTTTATATCAGGAGTTTGAATTTCATCATAGGCATGATGTATATGTTGCAAGCCAACAGCAGATGAGATAGAAGTATTTGCAAGTTTTCATTTATAATCTCATTCTGTCTGTTGAAAATGTTCAGCATCAGCATTGTAATAAGAAGGATTTTCATTGAATTGCGAAGAAGAACCACATTGGACTTCTTAGATGCATCAATTGCAGTCTTAAGCTGAGCTATGTCAGAATCATCCTCATCACTGTCATTATCAGAATCGGACAACCCATCAGAAGAATTTGCAGAATCAGGCAGAATTGCCTTGCCTTTATCCAAATCCTTTGCAAGAGATGCCTGTGGCTGATGAGATCCTGAAACAGAAACATGGTAAGACCTAAATCTCTCTATTCTTTTCAAGTGATCTCATCACTTCTCACACAATGTATTACTTTTAAGAGTAATATTGTTCTCACAGAAGAAACTTTATAAGTAAAGAAAAACTTATAAGATTTTTGTCTCAAAGCTACGTCTCCTTTTGCCCGTACAGGAGACTGCCACTCAAAATTTTTTTTTTATATGATATTTTCACACAGTCTAACAGAAAGGCTCAATCACACATTTAGAAAAGAAATAAGAGATGGCTGAGAAGAGTTGTATGCTTGTCATATAAATAGAGGTAACCTCAAAAAAGAGACTATTTATAATCATACAAACATGAGAATATATGAGGAAGTTAGCAATAACTGAAGGTGAGTCCTCAAGTGGAAGTGAGGATAGTGGAGGAATAAACAGCACATCAGGATGCTTTTGCAAACTAGCAATCAGTAAGGGAACATCAATAGTACCTAGTTCAGTTGAAGGATGGATCTGAGTAAGAGCTGTTGTAACATCAGGATTTGATCTGTCAGGAGAAGGTGAGAGACCAGCATCAGTACTTTGAACTGATGGTTCTTGTGGAGTCTGAGAAATGTGAGCAACTTCAGCAATGCTTGGTGAAGGTTCTTCTGTTCTCTTCTCAAAATCGTTTATGATTGCATTCACATTTGATAGTATTTCCTGATGAGTTTGCTTTTCCTGTAGTACTTGAACAGAGTCAGCAAGAAGATCACTCTGAGCAATATTAACAATGATTTATGCAGCCTCGGTGTCTGCATCTTCCCTTTGAGAAGATGGTTCTTGTATGACTGGATGTGTTGTAGTTGCTAAATCCCTTTGACACTTAGGTTCTTGTGTACTGACATCCTTGGTAAGAGGCTGAGTCTTCTTCTTCTTTCTGATGTATCCAACTACTTCTTCACTTTTTCTTTTCAACTAGCTCTTCGCAATTGTCTTGAGTACAGCAGTTGCTTCAATTACTGGAAGCTTGTCGAGCAGAGCACTAGCATCAGTAGTTGGCTCCTTGGTTCCAGTATTGTCAACAAAGTCATCTGGATGTTGATCAATGGATTTCTTGATTTTTTTGACAAAGACCCTATAGGCATCTGATCAACTGAGTCAGAATCATCTTGTATGATCAGTCTTCTTTTCTTGACTGGAAAACAGTCTTCTTTCTTCTCACTCTCACTCAGTGAGGCTTGTTTATCTTTCTGTCCAGATATGACAGATTTCTTAAATAGCCTTTTCTTTGTTACAACTGATGTCTTTTGAGAGACAGCAGAGGAGGCTAATTTAAAAGCTGAGTATGTTTGTTGTTTGGAAGAAGAAATGCTTGGGTTAAAAATAAGATGGGTGGTTTCTCGATTCTCAGCATCAGGAACTGTGACAGAGGTGCCAGCATCAGGATTTGCAGGCACTTGTGTAAGAGTATGTCTATTTCTTAAGAGAAATTGCCTGACCTCTCTAGGAAGAAAGGGAGGTCCTGAATATTTATTCTCTTCATCCCTTTTAATATGATCAGTGATTACTTTTTCAGAAATTTGAAAAACAGGGAGTAATTCATCATTATCAAAGATAACATTAAGGCATAGAAAATTAAAAATCAATTGTAAAAATCTAGTATACCCTATCACTCCTGAAGAATCTGCTCTCCTGGAAATTATAAATTGTAATATAGTATTACCATAATCAAAATTACTAGACTAAAGAAGAGAGTACCCAATTTTCAGAGAAGTGGATGGAAGAGCATCAAAATTTATTATCTTATTCAAGAAACACCTACTGATGCAATCAAATAAAAAGTTCCATTCTCTTTTCAGTTTAGTCATTTCCAGTTTTCCAATGGTTGTGATTTCTCCTTGATAGCCTAAAGTCCTTAGCATATCAAATAGTTGTTCTGTGGTATGAGTATCAGGAGCACCATCAATGGCAGGCAATCTCAAGGCTTGGAACAGAATATCAGCATCAACTTCATATCTTTAGCCCTCATACTCAAAAGAAAATCCAGTGTTTGTTGAATTTACCAAAGCTGTATTCCATACTTGCATGACAGCCCTGTATGACACCTTGACAGGATTTGTGAGAGCATACCCAATTGGACATTGAAGTAGAAAATCCTGAATATCATGAAAAGATGATGATAGTTACTGATGTGTAAGCAGAGGTAAGTAATTGTTAGTGCCAAATATATTTCCATGAATGATTGTGGTTTGGCTGAAGAGTGGTGAAACTTAAGATGGTGTCATGATGTGTATAGCTTGTGAGAGAGAGTATAAGTGAGATGTACGTAATGAAACTATGTGTATGATGAATTGTGTCACAGAATTTCTTCTGGTTTTATAACTTTACTACTCTGGAGTATGTATAACATATTTATATGAAGAAGGTAATTTAGTAAATTTGACTTGGGGCAGGTAACAATTACTGAGTAATAGAATTTGACGGTGGAGTAAATTGCGGAAGTAAAGACAAAATACATACAGATATGTCAAGACACAACTGTAGAAATTTGTTTGCCAGATAATCCACCATTAACCATTAATTAAGTGAGGCACTTAATTGCAACAATAAAACTACTCATAAATTAATTAAGACTAATAATCTGAATTAGAACGTGCTGACCTATCGTCAGTATTTGAGACCTCGTTTCTGTCAGGATTTGACAAACTCAGGATATGTCGATTCAAATTCAACAGTTGTTTGTCAAAACATCATAAATTATTAGCAAACCACAATTTTAATCAAAATAATCATCAAGATATACAGTTTAAGTGGATGATGTAAAGATTAACAGGCTTCAATAAGAACATTCACATGCATACATAGCGAAAGAAGCATAAACTAAATCTTGCAATCAAAAGAAATTTCATTAATATATCAGAAGAGTACATTTCATGAAATTTTTAGATTACATGCAAAAGAAATA